>NC_133334.1:73786024-74117899 GCF_042186555.1 Aquarana catesbeiana | reverse complement strand
TCCAGTAAGCGCGTCAGAGAAGGGGACACAAATTCATTGTTTGTGGGCAGTTTTCTATTCCTTAATTTATAGCTAAAACTTGTATTTTGTGCTCCAAGGCATACGAGATTCAAAGTAATAATGACAATGGGGGTTATTTACTAAAGGAAAATCCACTTTGCACTGCAAGTGCACTTGGAAGTAAAATCGCTATAGATCCGAGGGGGACATGCAAGGAAAATAAAAAACAGCATTTTAGCTTGCACATGATTGGATGATAAAATCAGCAGAGCTTCCACTCATTTCAGATCTACCTCTTAGATTTAGAGTGACTGCACTTCCAAGTGCACTTGCAGTGCAAAGCGGATTTGCCTTTCCTAAATAACCCCCAATATCATGCTCATCATTTCATCCTTAGGGCAAACTAGGATGGGCATTTTAGACCTTTGGTCTTGTCACAGTGTATTTTTCAAGGATATGGAATTCTATATAATGACAATGCCACCATGCTTTCCATTAGCTAACACAGAAAAAGACACTTTACTAATGTGGGAAAGTGATGCTAAGACATCACTTTCAGTTTATAAAACATGATAAAATATCATGTTCATTTGACAGTGAGATTAATGTGTAAGTCCAGGCAAAAACTAAGTCTAAACCTGCTCTCTGCCACATTCTAAACCTAATCTATCTAACCCTGTAAAGCAAAAATTGCTATACTTGCCTATTCTGCAGCAGATCCGGTCCAGGTTCCAGCAGCAAAAGCTGTGTGTGGGAGAGGACCGACAAGGGCTGTGAAATGGCTGGGAAGTGACGTCACCCATAGACTTACTACAGGGCTTCTGTTGCCTCTCCTGCATCCACCTCCACACTGAAGTTGCTGATGCTGGGACCAGACTGGATTGGCTGCAGAATAGGTAGGTATAGCGATTTTTGCTTTACAGGGTTAGATAGATTAGATTTAGAATGTGGAAGAGAGCAGGTTTAGTGCTAGTTAGGTTTTGCCTGAATTTCCACTTTAAAACCGTTGTAAAATCCACTTGGTAATTTTTTCCTACAGGTAAGCCTATAATAAGGCCTCCCTGTTGTTAAAATGAATATCTCCTAATCGTTCACCATTTAGAAAATATTCACCCTGAATGCAGCCAGTGACATCATTGGTGCATGAGCTCTGAACGTTCGGCATACCTTGCGGGAACTTCAGAGCTTCATGCCGGAACTGAGGGCTCCTGTGTGCATGCGCAAGAGTGACGTCATTGCAACTCACATAGCCAGACCGTGCAAACCCGGAGAAAGACAGGGGGAACATGTCAGCCCTCTCAGCAGTGACATTACAGAACTGAAGGGCTTTGCTTCAAGGTGAGTATTTCATAATGTGCTAGTATGCAATGCATACTGGCACATTATGCCATTGTCTTGCGGGTTTTTTTTTTTTTTTTTGCAACATCCTCATTTTGCAACAGCTTTCATTTATAAAAGGCAAATGGGCTGTTCACTTAGCAAGGAAAGTTCACTCTACAGGGGAATTATTCCCACAGCTTAGTGAATGTGGTGAAGCTTCACTACCCAGTCACATTCAAGGAAAAGAAACAGCATTTTTGCTTGAACATGATTGGATGATGACAGTGAGCAGAGCTTTACCTTATTCACTACATTCTGAGGATAATTCCTGTGCAGAGTGCAACTACACTTGTGAGGTGAACAGTGTATTTGCCTTAAATTAATCAACCCCAGTTGGTATATACAATATGAAAAAAAAAGAAAAAAAAAAAAGAAACTTATTTGAAAAGCAGCAGTTGGATATTACTCTTATGAGAAAAACAGTTAAAGAGATGGTTTGAGTTAGAAATGTGGGTTAAAGTGGCTCTAAAGACTCAAGGTTTTTTACCTTAAAGGATCACTAAAGTTTTTTGTTTTTTTTTAAATAACAAACATGTAATACTTACCTCCACTGTGCAGCTTGTTTTGCACAGAGTGGCCCCGAACCTGGTCTTCTGGGGTCCTTCAGTGGCTGTCTTGGCTCCCCTCTGCAAGGACTCAACCCTTTCATGTGAGCTCCCTCGCATGGTGTTGAGTGCTTGTGGGCATGCTCCCGTGATACAGCCGGCGGCCATAGCCACTCACTGTATCACTCGCCCCCCCCAGGCTTGCCCCATCATTGGATGTGATTGACAACAGCACGAGCCAATGGCTGCGCTGCTTTCAATCCATCCACTGTAACCAATCAACGGCCAGGAGGAAGAGGATGTCGGGAGCGAGCGCGGGACTTTTGAGGGGTCAGGTAAGTAAAATGGGGGGCCGGTATTGTCGGATGTTTTTTCACCTTAATGCATAGAATGCATTAAGGTGAAAAAACGTTTACCTTTACAACCCGTTTAATGCATTTTAATGCGTTAAGGTAAAAAACCTTCTCTGCTGCAGGATCCCCCCAGCCCCTCTTATTCTTACCTGAGACCGTTATGATCCAGCAACATACAGAAGAGCAGTAGCTCTCGCCACTGTCTCCCTCCTCATTGGGCAGACTGATAGCAGTGGGAGCCATTGGCTCCCGCTCCTGTCAATCAACTCCAGTGACTTTTGTACAGTAATTTTAGGCAAACTGTTTTGCCCAGAACATAACCTCATTGTACACAGGTTTCACACTGTTCATAGTTAACTGTCATGGCAAAACCTCTACCAGCAATGCAAATAAAATATAAGGAATAATTAGAACCTACAAGAAGCAGTCCCAGCTGTATTTGTATCTCTGTATAACATTTCAGCGCACAGCTTTAGAAACAACAACTATAATAAACAATAGTCTGGTTTTCAAAACTATATACGATATTTGCATAAATGTCTTATTAACCTGGTACCCTCTCATGTTATGACTTTCTTTTGCAAAATTAGTTTGATATCAATATTTTACCATAATGAAACTTCAGTAGGAGTTCGGTAAATTATTATAACAAGCCTATTTGTGCTATTGGCATTGTTTTTTTGTAACATACTGGATTTCATCAATGCTTGTATCCCTTCAGGGACATAAAGCTGCCATTAAATTGGCCTTAGGAATATGGAATGTCAGCTATTATTCATTAAAATGAACAAAGTACTGTCTCGTTGTATTGTAAAAAACACAGCAAAACCATGTATTAAATATTGTGTGTAGGTGGATGTAAAAGATCCCCATTTAACCTATTCAAGTATTTGAAATAGTGCCTCAGGCCAGCATTAAAATCATAGGTGTTAGGCTGGGTTCACATCGGTGGACTGTGGTTTGGGCACAACACAACTGTATGCGCAGTTTAAACATGGTTGTAGGTGCATTCCCGTTGACTTCTGCTAGACCACATCAAAGTTCTGCAGGCTGCACCTTTGCTGCACTTTCATAAAATGCAAAGTCTAATAGAAGTTAATGGGAGGGCACTTAAAACTGAGGGGAAAAACACGCATACAATCGCACTGCAACCAAACTGCAGTACACTGATGTGAACACAGCCTTCAGGCTAGGTTTGTAGGAGCAAAGTGTTAGACTATATGTTAAAGACCGATGTTAAAGTGGAACTACAGTTTATTTTTTATTTAAAATTCAAGAGCTTTTGCTACAATACCCACCTTTAGTGCAGAGCTGTCCTTGGCAGTAATACTTTTTCATCATTAGATGCCACCAATTTTTTGAAAAAAATATACTTCTCTTTTAAAGATTAGGTTGAAGTGTTATGCCCCATACACACGGTCGGACATTGATCGGACATTCCGACAACAAAATCCTAGGATTTTTTATGACGGATGTTGGCTCAAACGTGTCTTGCATACACACGGTCACACAAAGTTGTCGGAAAATCCGATCATTCTGAACGCGGTGACGTAAAACCCGTACGTTGGGACTATAAATGGGGCAGTAGCCAATAGCTTTCATCTCTTTATTTATTCTGAGCATGCGTGGCACTTTGTGCGTCGGATTTGTGTACACACGATCGGAAATTCCGACAATGGATTTTGTTGTCGGAAAATTTTATAGCCTGCTTTCAAACTTTGTGTGTCGGAAAATCCGATGGAAATTGTGTGATGGAGCCTACACACGGTCGTAATTTCCAACAACAAGGACCTATCACACATTTTCCGTCGGAAAATCCGACCGTGTGTACGGGGCATTAGTGTGGGCAGTTTTAAAATATCACATTTATACGTGCTTTTTGAAAAAAAATGTTCTTACTACAAGCCTGCTGTAATGCACTGTGCATCAACGTTTAGCACGTTAAGGTTGACCATACATTTTTAGATTTAGATAGAACACACTTGTACGGGAAGTGGAAGGGGGAACCATAATTGCTGGTCTCTGGGGGGACACATTACACAGGACACTTGTATGGGAAGTGGAAGGGGGAACCATAGTTCCTGGTCTCTGGGGGGAACCATTTCTCAGTTACACCCCCTTTTTACCTCAGAGTGATGAGCTTCCTCCATTTTGTTCAGGACTTGTTGACGGTTCAATCCAATATCTTTTTTGCTTGATATGAGCTGCTAGAATGTGAGTACCGCTCTGTTATTTTTGGAAATAAAAGTT
The DNA here is from genome assembly GCF_042186555.1 of Aquarana catesbeiana. Classification (NCBI taxonomy): domain Eukaryota; kingdom Metazoa; phylum Chordata; class Amphibia; order Anura; family Ranidae; genus Aquarana; species Aquarana catesbeiana. The sequence goes on along the minus strand of NC_133334.1, from coordinate 74,113,371 downwards.
TGAAAAACGTTTTTACGCTATGGGCATCCCTTCTCTTCTATGTTAAACACAAACACGATCCTGAGAGGAACTGCCGCACAGTGGCATAGACTGTGACTGCATGATACCCCTGCAGGGGTGAAAGAAGTTGGTGAGTCTTTACACATTAAGAGCACGAGATTTAAAAACACTGTCACCAATGAAAATAAGAATAAGAGGACTGCACTGAATATATTTGTCTATCGAGAGGATTAAGCTGTTAGCACTATATTTCACATGTGCACTTTAAAAGGATTATTTAAAGCATTATTGTCTTATTACTTGGTATTTTAAGCACAAGTCACTTTATCACTGATCACATTCCCCCCCTTTTTTTTCCTCTCCACCCCTTTTTCCCTCTCCCCCCCCTCCTTCCTCATTTTTTCCCCTTTTTTCCCATCCCTTTCCCTCCACGACTATGTATGTTATGTAACCATGTACAGCAGCATTACCAAATATCTTAATACATGGTAGGAATATATATCTACCTGAACAATCAATCACATACAATATTTTTTGTTTTTGTTTTCACATCATTTGTTGTTTCAAAATCACTCTTGGCTTTTATTCTTTTGAGCCGTAGATACTCATACCAACCACCTTTTCACCTTTATTTCACCCATTAGAGGTGAGTTCAGTATGGCATCATAGAGTCATTATATTCACGGTAGAGGTTTAATATTCACTCTAAATCAGAACAGCGCCACACCCACACTTGAAATCTTCTTACTACAAGCCTGCTGTAATGCACTGTGCATCAACGTTTAGCACGTTAAAGTTGACCATACATTTTTAGATTTCCTACACCTACAGATTCCTCTAGTCACACAAATGAGGTGGATGGGACATTTTATTCTGTCAGCAACACTCGCCACTGATCAGATCAGTACAATACACTGATCAGTGGCTGCAATTGATTGGCTGTGGATGTCTTATTGGTTGCTAGGACAAAGGTGGCCTCCATCATCCTAGAAACCACTATTACTTCCTGCATTGTATTCTGGATATTGTGGGGCATTGTTTTTGAACATTGTGGGGAATTATTATTATTATAAATTTTTGATAAAGGACTTTATGTACGGTGTGTGTGTGTATTTATTTATTATTTTACTTTTTTGTGAATGAGTAACCAGGGGTACTATGTACTCCTTACTTATTCACAAAGGGCAGATATCTGGAAAAAGGAATCTCCCAGTGTGAGATAAATCGCCCCACAGAATCTTGAATTTGACAGGCCAGAGATGTGGGGATGAGGCCATTGTCTTCATCAACATTAGATGCCTCCTGACAAGGTATCCTCCTTATGTTGAAGGCCTTACCTAGTTCAGGAAGGGGCATAGACTTGCTGCTCCTCCTCCCCTTTCCTGGCCAGCCACACTGCATGTTTAGATAAGGGTCTAGTATTTTCTTGCATTGGTATTTGTTCCCCTTGGAAGGGCCCAGTTCTCTGTGCTCTTTGTGCAGTAATCCCTTTCCTATTAGCCTTAAAAATGGGCAAAATTAATTTGCAGGATTCATTCCCCATAGATTTATATAGGTTTTAAGAAATGTTCACAATTTCCAAACCAAACCCAGGCATATTTGACTATTCAGAACTAGTCAATTTGAGGTAGTTATTTTAATGAACATATTCATTATCCACAAAGAAGAAGCAGGTAGGAATCTACAGTGAAGATTTTTACAATCCTTGTAATGTATAAACTGGAATTCATTAAAAAAAAAAAGAATGGATTATTATAGATGTGGCAGTCAACACATTTGTCTGCCAGATCTTGGTAGATCATTTAGTGATCAGATGGTATGCAAATGTCCAACCAATGTTTAAATTATCGCTACATAATTTTGACTCAAAAACGGGTTGGAAATATTCCCTTTAAACTGGGAAGTTTGAGTTTTTAAGAAAACTGCTTTTAAACAATACTCTGCCAGGCAAAGGCCTATTTTAGTCAATAGCAGCTAAAATGGTTCCTCTTATACAATTGTTTCTAGCTTTTTTTCCAGAATGCTCTATCTATCTCCTTTATCGTGGCATCCTTTTTTAGATCTTGCTTTGTGATTCACTCCAATAGGCATAAGTGTTCATTCTGTGGTATTAAAATGAAGTCTCATCTTCTTCAGCTAACAAGATGCAATGGAATTTTCTGCTGTAGTTTGCCGCATGCCCATAAATTGATATTCTAGTTACTTAAACCAATACAGAACATTCAAGTGTATTATTATTAATATTTATGCTAAAGTATTTCATTGTTAAAGATACTGCTTATTAAACAGAACCATAGAGCTCCAATGTGAGCACATATTCCATGTTACAGTTTTATCAGGGCACGCTTAATAGCAAATTTTCTCTATGTCATTCCTCGTTTGTAAAATAAATGTATAAGTGAAAAAATGTTGCATCATCCATTTTAAAGTTAGGTATTGCAATAAGTATTTGAAGGTCATCCATGGTTCTGTATAAGTATTACGGAATTCATTCAGGAGCATCTTCAACTCCAATCGAATTTCTCTGTTTAGCAAATTAATGAGGCATAGCTTCAATCTTCTAGACCTGTGCTGCTCTTTAAGCCCATCCACCATGCACAAGCTTTATCCAACATAACCTCTAGTGCACTTGCCCATTTCAACTCATGCCAATACCCATCTACACCTAACTTCTAAACCCTCCATTTACCACAGTTGATAAAACAAAACTGTAATGCATTGTATTCACACATTCCAATGTCCCTGGCATGAAGATAACACAATTAACTGCAATTTTAGTGCTGGACCTACAGAGAAGGATGCTCTATAGTCTTGTCAGAAGTAGATTCCTATTTGAACTCTAAACTCTGCAGCACCCACTCATGTATGTGCTAATGTGTACATGCAAATTCAAAAAAGGGTGCTTGGTGTGTGCTCTTGATACCCTTTGACTGCTGCTGAGGTTGATATGGTGTATATGATATGGTGTATTGAGCCAAATAGTGACAGTGTAAAGGGGTCACATGTCACTTTTAAAAGTGTAATGGATCAGTTTAGTGTGTTTAGAGAGAATCTCTGGGTTTATAGGAACCTGTTTGGTTCATATTTTTGTTTCAGTTTTGGTTTGTCAGGGATTGCTAGATAGATTTTGGCTGTCCAGTGAGTGAACTGGGACTGAAAACCTGATAGTGATATGATCTGGTAGTGGCAGTCATCTGCATTGGACATGCTGGATCTATTGTATGTTGGAAAGGATAGCAGCAGTTAAAAAAGAACAGGTTAAGGTGCCATAAATGACTCAATATTAACCTGATCATGATGTTAGGCACTTTTAGCACTGACCCACCCATTTGTATTATGCAAGCCCTTGGCAAAACAGGTGAACCCAAGGTACCCTGTAAGTGTCCCAGGCATTGGGAAGGGAAAAATATGGCTACATATTCCTCTGAATATTGAGTGTTGGATATGATCTCTGACGTTGCAAGAGTTGAGATGCTATGAATCATAAGAAATGCAGCAAAAGCACTCAGTAACTGTAGTGGAGAGGCTTGTGTATAGATATAGATTTAAACCAAAAAAAAACCTGCACCCTTCTGACCCTAAACCCCTAGTTATTCCAGGATTATGACAGTATTTCACCTCCTCACCGTGACCATCCAGGGACCCTAATGAGATGGGATTGCTCTTGAATGGATGTAACATCTATTGGCCTTAAGATCACAGGTTCCAATAAGTATTACTGCATACATGACTCTTACGGATGTTGGAATATTGACCATGTTGTGATTATAGGACTTACAAGGACTTCCTATGTTACACTATTAGGGGTGCTGAGTGGAGTCCCCAGAAGGGTGGTTTAGAAAAGATTTTCTATAGTGTTGTGGTATACTATCCACAGTGCGAGAAAGGACATAAAAGTGCATAGTGACAGTTCTTAGCATGGTTATTGGGGCATGACTCTCTGCTGACCCAATAAGACAAGCCTAGATTTTTTCTTAAAACTTTTATCAACCAACCTCCTCTAGACCATTGCATCTCCCCAAGTCCTATATAGGGGAAGTGCAACCTGTACACTACCACTGGATTCCTCTATGAACTATACCCCTCAAATATCACGCTTTGGTCATTTTCTAGTACATTCAATAAAAATGCTGTCTTTACAGTGCCATCAGTACCTACATTAAAGACTATATCAGAGCATCCCATGCTTGATCCTCTGAGGATCATCAAACTATTTAGTTTCCACCTGTTGGTAATATATTAATCAGTGAGAAAAAATACTAATTATTCATGGTCACTGGTGGCTATATACAATGCAGTTTGAGTTAGGTAAATATCTGTGTTTTTATTAGCATGAGAGAAATGGTGTGATGTGGTACCATTTTTATGGACTTTTGATTCTTTCTATACAGGCATACCCCACTTTTAAGTACACAATGGGGTTTATTTACTAAAGCTGGAAAGTACAAAATCAGGCTCACTTCTGCATAGAAACCAATGAGCTTCCAGGTTTTATTACAAAAGCTTAATTGAACAAGCTGGGGTTAGAAGCTCATTGGTTTCTATGCAGAAGTGAGCCCGATTTTGCACTTTCCAGCTTTAGTAAATAAACCCCATTGTGTACTTAAAAGTGGGGTATGCCTGTATACTTGTTTGATACCAATAAACTTTTTTCTAGTCAGCCCAGTGAGTTGAATTAACTTTTTTGATGTTTACTAAAGAAGTGGCTGAGCAAAATCAGTTTTTTTATTCTCAGTTATTGTATATTGCCTTTTTGCCAATAGATCCCACCTTCTTCACATAAGACAACTGTTTATGAATATTTCTTGACTTATGATCAGGGGCAGTATCTTGAGGGTCCATATCTTGAGTGTATTTAATCTAGCAAACAGATTAGTGGTGGCTGATGCTCAATTTTCTTGTGGAGGGGGAGCATCCAGCCAGCCACCCCCCCACACCCAGCCAGCCAACCAACCAACCAACCACCCCACCTTGATCGATCACCACTTACCCCTCATCATTCGATTGTTTCATCACTCTCCCATTGCCCGCCAGGCCCCCCCGCCAACTCCACACTTACCCCATCCAGGTAGTGGGTTCGACGGCTTCCCCCCTGTGTCTCCTCCCGAGTCCCGGTGGTCACTTCTCCTCCCAGCCAATCAGGTCTTATGACTCATGGACAATCAGGTCTTAGGACTTACAGACAATCGGGTTTCAGGACCCGCTTCCTAATTGACCGGGAGGAGAAACAGGAAGACATTATCGAATATTCATTTGCTAATGTCACACAACTGTGTGGGCTCGGGGCACAGTGCTCTGCTCCCCAAGCCCACCCATTTTGAAGCCAATTAGAGCCTCAGGCTCTAATCGTGTACTTCAAAAAACAAATAACATTGGAATCCATGCGTCCAGACCCCTGCATGTAGATTAGGGGGGCGGCGCCCCTGTGCCCTGCATTAATGGTCGCCACTGACAAAGACCCAAACCCACGTAAAGCCTGGTCAAATTTGTATTATTAGTAAAGAATACTGCCTGATCCCCAAAGGCAATTGGATAAACCTCTAGACTGGATTAGAATAGATTAGATTATATACTTTATTATCATTGTATTTAATACAATTGCATTTGACATGGTAGCGCTCTGACAATAACAGTAAATACATGCATATAGTATACACACACATGGACTAATATAGATTCATACATTACATACCCTATAAAATGCAAGCAAAAACCTGGCTAAATTATACAAATTTACGTAAAGTATTGCAAATATAAAAGTAAACAAAAAGATACTAACACAATGTTTGCACACAAATGATAAAATACCAAGATGCATGAACCTTTTTTTGGTGCTTGTAGATAATGGAGTATTAGATAGTACAGCTTTGGGAAAGAAACTGTACTTCAATCTGTTTGTTGTGTTGCGTTTCTTTTTCTATTAAGAATTACAAGGCCTGGCTGTACACATTCATCAGATTATTGAAAACAGAGAATGAGGTGAACATGTCTCTACAGCAATACTGGATGGAAAACTAAAGCACAGTGCTAGGCAGCACTTGCTTACTGCACCTTAAGGTTTAATTTTCAGTTTTTACTAAATTGCACCTTTAATGACCCTCTTTCTGCGCATATTATTTTGTTCTGACCCAACAAACTCCAGGACAGAAAATCTGTTTTTTGAATTCAAGCAATCCTGCTCAATCCTACACAAAGAGATAGAAAGGAACATAAGGAATTGAATCTGTGACTCCCGTTGAGATTTCCACTCTTACTTACTTATTTGACGGGTGGAAACTAAAGCTGTATTTTCATAAAATGAAAATGCTGCTAAAGTACGTTTTAGAATACTTATATACGTAAAAAATGCAAAACCTCAAGAGAATGTAAAATATTTTAAAATTAGGTTCTATTTGTAACGCTATGTGGAAAGCCGTTTTGTACTTCGCATTTCTAAAGCACTCTCGGAGTTGTGTCTGCATACAACGTGTACAAAAAATCACTTCCCGCAGGGTCCTGAAAAACCACAATTATATTTCTATGTTATCATTTCTATTTTATATAAATGTAACATGTCTTTTAGCTACAATTTCCTTTGGAAATCTTTTGGGGGGATGAAAAAAAAATCCATTTCTAAGCATGAGTTTTTATCTTCATGTAATACTGATAATATGGTCTTATCATTTTTATAGCTTTGAAAAAAGTCATGTTTCTTTTTAAGAAAAAAAGGGGAAAAAGAGATTTTAGGAAGATAAGTCCATTTTGATAAATTCTATAAAAAAGTGTACCAAGATTTGTAACAAGGATGTTTTAGATACATTTATAGATGATCATAAGGTTAGAGTACACCTGTGTCCAGACTATAGACATATAAGTAGTTGCATATTCCTATACTCCCGCCGCCCACTCCTGCCGTTCAGTACACCTGTGCCCTGGAACACAGCGCGCCATGTCCCACAAAAAAACAAACAGCACGGCCCCAGGCGACTCACAGACTTCTATCCCAGATTCGGGACAGTGAGCAGGCAAGGTGGCGCCGGACCGCTGCTCAGGGAACAGCGCCGTCTCTCCTCAGCCAGATTCTCCCTGAATCCTCCATCTGTCTCTGAGGACGACTCCATGGAGATGCCCCCTGCCGTATCGAAGCACTCAGCTCCTTCTCCCTCTGTCTCCCCTAATGTGAAAGGGCATGTAAGTAAAAAAAAAAACCAGCACTGGGAAACACGTGCAGGAGAGGACAGTGCAGCTGGGGACACAGACACACTGGCTGCACTTCCTACCTCAGACAACCCTATTTCAGAGCACTCACTGAAAACCATGCTACTCTCACTAAAGAGGGATCTACAGAGAGATATTCATAACTCTGTACTGCATATACAATCCCAAGTGGATCACCTGGGTGAATGCACCACTCAGCTAGAACAGCAGATGTCTGAATGTACAACTGCACATAATGAGCTAGTGGATGCCCACATGGAGCGTGAAGAGGAAATCCAGCAGATTAAAAATAAATTGGCTGACCTTGAGGACAGATCAAGAAGAAATAATATTAAGTTCAGGGGGATCCCTGAATCGGTCACCAATAGCGATCTGATACCTTACATTCAGCAGGTCTTTATGAAATTGCTTCCAGAACATAATCCACAAGATTTCAACATCGATCGAGCGCATAGACTTTTTAAGCCTAAACATCTCCCTGCTTCTGTCCCCAGAGATGTGTTAGCCATAGTTCATTTTTTTTCACATCAACGCTTGCATAATGTCAGCCGCTAGCTCCATGAAATCACACCCGGATCCATATACTCAGCTCTCCCTCTTCACAGACATCTCGGCTCACACAGCTCAAAAAAGAAGGGAATTTGCTCCTATCACCAAGAGCCTCAGGGAAAATAGCATTACCTATTCATGGGGATTATAAAACAGAATCTGTTGTGCTTAATAAAACATATAATGGAAGCTGCTGACACAAAAATTGCTGGATACAATTGAAGAGATATCAATAGGAATGGTGCAGCGCTAAAAATATTATTGTAAAAATGTCCCAATAAGAACCAAAATAAATATGGTCAAACAAAAGTCCTCTCCGGAAGAAATAATACTCTAATCAGCGAGATCCATATTGAAAGGAGACACAGAAGAGAGATGAAAACACTGTCACCAACACCCAAACAAACTGACCTTTACCATCAGTGTATGGGTTATACATGTGTGTAGAAAAAAGGCAGTCTTCATAGAATAAACCAACGATCTTCTAATGGAGTAGCACCAACATATTCCTCTCTGAACTAAATGGAAGGCTTTAGATCTCCTTTTGGTAGATTTAGTAGGAAGGTATACAGCAGTGTGAAGCGTCCAGCGCTTCTAACCACAAAGATGGCCACGGTGTCACCGTCCACAGCGTCCTGCGTCGCCAGTCTCTATCATCGCTCAACGTTTCGTCATCAACATGCTTCTTCAGGGGCGATGCAGGACACGGTGGGACGGTGACACTGTGGCCATCTTTGTGGTTAGAAGTGCTGGATGCTTCACACTGCTGTATACCTTCCTACTACAGGTAAATCTTGTGGGTCAGTTTGTTTGGGTGCTGGTGACGGTATTTTCATCTCTCTTCTGTGTCTCCTTTCAATATGGATCTCGCTGATTAGAGTATTATTTCTTCCTGACGGAGAGGACTTTTGTTTGACCATATTTATTTTGGTTCCTATTGGGACATTTTTACATTAATATTTTTAGCACTGCACCATTCCTATTGATATTCATGGGGATTCCCAACCAAGCTCCTGATCACTTATCAAGGCAAATCAGTCTCTGTTCTCACTCCTAAGGACGGATTTAAACAGCTGCATAACTGGGGTATGGTGCCTAATGCTCTCCCTCCAATCCAGGGAACAACTCTCCACCCAAAATTTAATTTACCTGGGACACAGTATGCTGAACCTGACTGACTTTGCACCAACCCTACACTCTCTGATGAGTATCCTTCACTATCCATGTCAGTACTCATAGTGGGGTAGTTCATTTCTCATGTTTGATCCCCCCGTACGACTTGGCACTGTTTTCGTTTTATGTCTGTGCCCCAGGTGAGTTATGTGCTATGCACACCCAGGATTTCAGTTCTACATGTTTTCTTTGTTTTGTGGTTTGCTTTTAAGTTTTACAATAAAGTACCTTTTTTTCATATATCTCTTGATTGTAATGAATCCTGGTTACAGCATGCCTACCTACAGCACCTCAGGGCTATACCAGGGCTATATGCCTAAATAGCCACACTAAATCGAAGATCTTAGAAATGTCTTTTTTCTCGTGGGCTCCGACCTCTTCTCTTACATACCTAGGTATCCAGCCGATGTCACCAAGCTCCGGAACCCTCTGGCACAATTATAAAAATCTACTTGTTGAAAACTTTAAGTCCACTTTTGCATCCTGGGCAGGCCGTATAGCACTATGTAAGATGTTTTTACTCCCTCATGTGTACATGTTTAGAACACTTCCTTTACCATTCCTCTCATCTCATCTTTGCACCATTCATAAGATTATCAACTTCTTCATATGGGAAAAAAAGACCTCGTATTCGCTCCTCCATTCTTTCTGCACCAAGAAAGTTCTCGGGTATGGGAACACCTAAAATCAAACTATACTATAAAGCATCTATCCTAGCACAGGCTAAACAGCTCTGGTCCCCCTCATCTTGTACCGCCTGGAAACAAAGTGAGACCCATGTACTGGGTTCAGATCCTAAACATCTATTAAGCCACTATGTCCTAGGTCAGCATCACGAAATATGTACTATGGATACCTTAATAGCCACATCCAGAGTTTGGAACTCAGTTATGCAACCTTCAAAAGGTACTCCCCAAGCTGCATTATGGCACATACTACTACTATCTCTTCCCCAGATATCCCTGGACTTAGACCTTAATCCTTGGAAATCAAGTGACATTCAACACCTTAGTGACCTCTTCTCGCATACTCACTTAAAATCCTTCCAGGACATATGCCATACCTACCATCTAAGTCACACGGGCTTTTACAAATATCTAAGAGTTCGTCACATTCTTTCCACAGTGAAGTGGACCAACAACGCTATCGCTGGAGACCTTCTTCGACTTCTCAACATACAACTACCAAAAACTTTTGGTCTATCTGCTTTCTAGGCATTGCTATAAAAACAGAGGACACAAAGTAAAACACCCACTATGGAATTTTGGGAGCAAGGATTAAAATTCAACATCTCTGTGTCACAATGGCACTCCTCAACTGAAAAACCTCTTCAATTTTCCAGATGTATATCACACTGGGAATCTGCTCAAAAGTTACTACACAAGTGGTACTATACTCCTCATAGATTATCCGCTATCTACCCAGATCATTCCCCATTTTGCTGGAGACAGTGTAGCCAGAGCGAAACTTTAGTGCATATTTGGTGGTATTGTCCACAACTAACTAATTTATGGTCAGAAATATTTAACCTTATATCCTCTGTTACCTCTATCGCCTGTTCAGCCGACCCAAAACTGGCCCTTTTAGTTGTAGGCATTGAATATTGGCCCACTCAATTTCAAACATTCATTACTCACACTTTCATTGCAGCCAGGCTGTCCCTAGCAAAATCCTGGAAAAAAACAAAACCCCCTCTCCTAGCAACGGCAATTTCTATGATGAATAATAATGCTCTACAATAATTTATTTTCGCCAAAGCACATTACAAAGAGAGCGTTTTTTGGAGGCAATGGTCCCCCTGGCTGCAATATCATAGATCTATATCCCCTTCATAAAAATAGATTAGGCCTCTTATGGGCACCCAAGAATCTTAGTGGCTACTTGTTTCTCCTCTGTTCATCTATAGTTCAACTAAAATATCATATTATATTATACACATGATCGCACATTCTGACAACAAAATCCATGATTTTTTTCCCACAGATGTTGGCTCAAACTTGTCTTGCATACACACGGTCATACAAATCTTGTCGGAAATTCCGATCGTCAAGAACACGGTGACGTACAACACGTATGACGAGCCGAGAAAAATGAAGTTCAATAGCCAGTGCGCCTCTTCTGCTTGATTCCAAGCATGCGTGGCATTTTGTGCGTCAGAATTGTGCACACGCGATCGGAATTTCCGACAATGGATTTTGTTGTCGAAAAATTTGAGATCCAGATCTCAAGTTTTGTTTGTCGGAAATTCCGCCGAAAAATGTCCAATGGAGCCTACACACGGTCGGAATTTCCGACAAGCTGCCATCGAACATTTCTCATTGGAAAATCAGACCGTGTGTATGCGAGACCAGGTACTACCTGGCAATTTGATTTTCTATTACTATAAACCCCTAGGATCCTCAGTAACAATATTGCTGTAAGTAATACCATGTTTGCTTCATTAAGCACTATACATGTATACATGTTGTAATGCATTGAATCCCAATACTTTGTTTGATCTCTCGTTATACATGCTGTTGATATTGCATGAATTTATCGTATTATTTGTTTTGTCATTTTTCAAAATTTCAATAAAGAAATAAATGATAAAAAAAAAAAAAAAATAATTTATCCCCAGTCCTCAGTGTTGCGCTTGGCAGGCAGTACCACTCATCAAGCACAGCCCCGTTTACCTCAGTCGAGTTGTGCTGCAACTGCATGCAACTACATGCAATGCATGTAGTTGTGGCATGGTGGTGCAGTTTTTTAGGGGTTGAAACAGGAGGAGGCATCATAACACCTTCTTACTGCCTATCAAATGTCCTATGAAGATTGAGTCAACACAGATCATTTGTCAGAGGGCAACACAAGTATAAATGAGCCCTGAATGAGCATTAAAACAAAACCTCACTATCTGCTTAACATAAATAACCCACCAGGACCAGATGACTTACACCTGAGGGTCCTTAAGGAACTAGTCAAGTGATAGCTAGACAATTTTCCTATTTTTTATGGACAGTTTATTGACTGGAATGGTACCAGCTGGTTGGAGAAAAGCCAACGTGGTACCAATATTTAAAAGAGCGCCGAGATATATCACTGGAAACTACAGTGGAACCTCGGATTACAAGCATAATCCATTCCAGGAGTATGCTCGTAATCCAAAGCACTCGCATATCAAAGCTGACTGACCTGTACAGACACTGTACAGGTCAGTTAGCCTAACATCAATAGTCTATAAGCTATTGGAGGGGATGATAAGGGACTATATGCAAGATTTTAGTAAGGAAAACAGTATCATTAGTAGTAATCAGCATGGATTCATGAACGATTGTTCTTGCCAGACTAATCTATTACCAGTCTATGAGGAAGTGAGCTGCCATCTAGATAAAGGAAGGCCTGTTGTTGTGGTGTATCTGGATTTTGCAAAGGCATTTGATACAGTTTCCCACAAATGTTTACTGTACAAACTGAGGTCTGTCAGCATGGACCATAAGGTTAGTACCTGGATTAAAAACTGGCTACAGGGGCAGTTCCAAAGAGTCATGATCAATAGCGAATACTCTGAATGATCCAGTGTCGTTAGTGAGGCTCCCCAAGAATCTGTCCTGGGACCAATTACGTTTAATTTATTCATAAACGATATAGAGGATGGAATAAATAGCTTAATCTCAGTATTTGCGGATGATACAAAGCTAAGCAGGGCAATAACTTCTGCGCAGGATGTGGAAACCTTACAAGAAGACCTAAATAAAATAATGGGTTGGGCAACTCCATGGCAAATGAGGTTTAATGTTGAAAAATGTAAAGTAATGCATTTGGGTGCCAAAAATACAAATGCAAAAGTTAACATGTACACTAGAGTTGCCTTTCAACTCCTTTTTTTTACTCTTATTTTTTCAGTTGTACAGTTTTGTTTGTTCTTATTTTTTTTTGAAAAACATGCAACTACCTTTATCCACATTAGCCACATCAAGCAAGGAAGCCTCATAGATACAACCCACTACAATATTAATAGGAAAAATCTATTATCAGAAAACCACTTTCTTGTTTGCTATGAGACTTAAACTACTATCACTGAATGCGAAGGGGCTCAACAGCCCATACAAAAGGAAAGCTTTTTGGACAGATGCTCTTAAACTAGGAAGTGACACAATATGTATGCAAGAATCTCACTTTACCAAGGATAAGCCTCCAAAGTTCACACATCCTAAACTCCCACATATATTCCACTCTAATAACACTGGGAAGAAAAAAGGAGTGATAACTGCAATCAAAGATACGGTCAACTTCCAACTACTGAATATACAGACTGACAGTCAAGGGAGATACATGATAATAGTCACCATCATAGACAATGACCTATACAATAGTCAACATTTACACACCTAATACCCAACCCCATCATTTTATAAAGAAAATAATGACGAAATTATTAAAATTATTAATTATTAAACCCGTATTATTCAAAAAGGATATGTCATCTTCTGTGGAGACTTTAACGCCCCTATGAAGCCCAATTTGGATACTACAAAAAAGATTGCACTACCAGACTAGGACTAAGTAATATCTTTCTACAGGAAGAACTGTTTGATCCTTAGAGGAGTTTACACTCCGCAGAAAAGGACTATACATTTTTTTCCAACGTACAAAAAACATTCTCAAGGATTGACTATTTCATCACTGACAAAACTCTCCGAACAAAAAATAGTAGATGCTCGGATCCATAATATTTCATGGTCTGACCATGCTCCAATCACGTTTGCATAGATTCTGGTCATCACTGCCAAAATGCAACCTTACGGAAAAATAACACATACATTCTAGCTCAAGAGAAATATGCGTCAGTGTTGAAAGGAAAATTACAAGAATTTTTCCAGTATAACAATAATGAATCTACCACAAGTACAAATATTTGGTGTACTCGTAAAGCTTATATTAGAGGGTTACTGATTCAAATGGCCTCTAGGGGAAAATAAAAAGAAAACAAATACAAGTAACAATTTAATGAATGACATCACTAAAATAGAATAGACACATAAAAAACTCCCCAAAGACCCAAATCTAGCACAATTATTGAATAATAAAAGAAATGAACTCAGGAGCTTCTTAATTGCCGACCACGATAAGCATATTAAAAAACTGAACCACTACGCCCAGGGTAGTAGAGCGAGCAAACTTTTAGCTTCCCAACTATGCCATTGTCATAGCAAAAACAAAATACTAAATTGTCCCATCACAAAACCGGAAGAATAGTGTATAATCCTCAAGAAATAGCAGAATTCTTTTTGGAATATTATGAACATCTACAGTATATAATCTTAAAGACGACAAGAATACTCATCAACCAATTCCAGAAGAAATTAAAAGTTTTTAAAATAAGATTAATCTCCTGCAAATTGACCCTACCACGTTAGAAAAGCTAAACCAACCAATATCAAATGAAGAAACACTCAAGGCCATTAAAAACACACCATTAAATAAGGCACCAGGTATGGATGGGCTCGAGGCTATCATTATAACCATACAGAAACCTGGGAAAGACTCCACATCCCCCATTAATTATAGACCAATTTCGCTGCTAAATTCTGACATAAAAATATTTGCCAAAATAATTGCCACTCGATTACTAGAGATAACACCTTTCCTAATAGGACCAGATCAAGTAGGGTTTGTTAAAGACCACCAAGCTCCGGATGGAACTAGAATGATTGATGTGATCAACTATGTAGAGAGAAAAAAAGCCTTCTCTGCTTCTTGCTTTAGATGCAGAGAAGGCATTCGATAGAGTGAATTGGGGCTATCTATCAGAAACCTTGACCAAATTTGGATTTAAAGGATATATACATGCAGCTATAATGTCTCTATACTCAAATCCATGTGCTAGAATATTCACCTCAGGTAAAAAAAATCAAAAAAAGCTTAAATCTAACTAATGGAACCAGACACAGTTGCCCATTGTCACCAATAATTTTTTCTCTAGCTATTGAACAGTTAGCAGAATCCATACCCTCCAATAATACTATTAAGGGAATAAAAATAGGTCAAACTGAGCACAAAATAGGATTATTCGCGGACAATATAATTCTAGCCATATCTGATCCTAAATCTACTATTAATGAAATACAAAACACTTTAGACAACTTCGTGAAAATATCCTACTATATAGTTAACAATAACAAATGTTTTGTACTCTCTATGAATATGACAAAAAATGGAGACTATTAAGCTGAGAAGCAATAATACCTATAACTGGGATGAACCTAGCATCTCCTACCTATGTATACAACTCACCTTCCCAACAACTAAATTATATGCAGCCAACTTCCCAAAATTATTAGAGCAAATAACCAAAGACCTACATGGCATTCAGAAAATACAATTATCCTGGGTGGGGAAAATAGCGGCATTCAAAATGCAAATATTACCAAAAATCCTTTACTATTTTTGGTCCCTACCTATCACATTAACAGCTAAACTATTCAACCAAATAAACCTAAAACTGAAAAACTTAATATGGAATGGCAGGAAACCTAGAGTTTCCTTTTCAATACATGCCTCCAACAGTAACAAAGGAGGAATGGGAATACCAAATATCCGGTATTACTATTATGCGGCAATATTAGACCAAATGAAATACCGCTTCTCCGTTACAACTGATAAATTGTGGAGTAACACTCAAAAAGAGATAACTAATGGCAATGATATGTATGCTTTTTCCACGGCATATATGGTATTGCCCAAAGTCATTTTGCCACAATTTGTCACTATTAGAACCACAATAGCATGGAAACATATACCATCTAAATCTGAATATTTAGGGGAACTAACCAGTCTCCCTATTCCCTTGAGAGTACTTGAGTACTAAAAAAGCTAGGATATCAGTAAAACAATGGATTACAAGACTTTAATTATTATGACCATTTACCACTGATTCATAAGAATACGATATTGAATTAAATAAGAAAATACAACCGTCTTAAGAATTTTAACCCTGACTCACATATGCACATTCCCTCAGTAATATGGAAATTTATCACTAACAATCAACAACATAATATAAAAGCAATATCTCTATTTTACAAGCTCTTTTCGGAATTCCCCCAAAAATATCAAATCTCCCAATATGATTAAATGGGAAAAGAACTTTCACTAACCTTCACTGAGGAGCAATGGCACAATGCTTTTTTAATTAATGGCAAAGCATCCTCATGTGTGGAGCACTGGGATAATGCCCAGAAAATATCAAATAGATGGTATATGACACCATATAAAATCTCCAAAATGTATCCTTCCTCATCACCCACTTGTTGGAGGTGTAAGGAAGAGATTGGGACCCTCTATCATATATTATTGAGCTGTAAAAACTTAAACAGTTTCTGGAAATCTGTTTCTTTCTTTGTTTCTACACTTACAGGAAATCTAATTCCTCTTACGCCAGCAATGGCTCTATTGGTAGAGTAAATACACAAGCTCAATATGAGATATATATATATATAGCCTTTAAAAACCTCTCTGTGGTTAGATTTATGAAACTATGGCAAAATTGGATCTCACACCCTAGAGCTTCTAAATTTCTTTAAGATTCTAGTAAAATATTATAATGATAACATTTTTAAAATATAATATGAGGTTCCATACTGTTGATTACATTAGGTAACTGCCTCGAATTCCCCTACCTTTAACCAAACGATTTGGGAAAATTAGCATCTTATAATATCGTACCTGTTTACCGTGTATCCCCAATGGGGTAAACAGGGTACATAAAACTAAAGAGAAATAAGCATGATGCTTTTTTTCCTCTTTTTTGTTGGGAATTATCAGGTATGAATATAAATATTTTGTGTGATCTTATGTTATGTACTGTTAAACATATTGATAAATGTTAAGTAACCTTTCAGTTAAAAAAAAAAGAAAACAAAAATGCTAATACCAATTAAGGGCATTCAAATGTCCTCATAAAAAAATTAAGTCTGAGCTACTACAGTTCCCAGATGGAAGAACACATTTTGGGGATGGCAATATTAATAGAACCTCCCTGTGTTTTAACATACTGTGACTAAACTGTGCTGTAAGACCTGCTCTACATCACGTTTGGTTTGCCATAGGCCGAATGATGGCAACCCCAGGGTTGGTGTAAAGTGACTGTCATTAGTATCCCCTGCACCAGCCTGTCCAACATATGTCCAGTTGTGGAAGCTCCATACCTCTTGGCTCAGAAGAGAGCGCACTTTGGCATCACCTTGGGGACCAGAGGACTTTGTCCTGGCACTACTCACAGTAATTCAATTGCGATAAGTGCTTGTTTCTTGTCTTCAACAGAAAATAAGAGGGTTCCTGCATTAGTAAAGGCATGCACAGACACTGTCAGACTGCCAGGCTGCAAATCTGCATGTTACTACACAGAATTCTGAACATGACAAGGTGCAAAAACACTGAATAAATACATTTCAATGACAAAAAAATACAAAAGCAAGTTACTCACTAGGGGGAGAACTTCTGAGAAAACCCAGCATGGAAAAGGACCTGGGGGTCCTAGTAGATGACAGGCTCAGCAACGGCATGCGATGCCAAGCTAAAAAAAAAGCCAACAGAATATTAGCATGCATTAAAAAGGGGATTCACTCCAGAAATAAAAAGATAATTCTCCCACTCAATAAGACTCTGGTCCGGCCACATCTTGAGTATGCCATCCAGTTCTGGGTACCAGTCCTCAAGAAGGATGTGCTGGAACTGGAGAGCATCCAGAGAAGGGCAACAAAGCTAATAAAGGTACTAGATGATCTCAGCTATGGGGAAAGACTACAAGCATTGAACTTATTCTCTCTGGAGAGAAAATCCTTGAGAGGGGATATGACAGCAAGGTACAAATGCCTTACTGGTGACCTTAGCATAGGGAAAAAAACTTTTCAGTGAAAGAGAGTTTAAAAAGACACATGGCCATTCACGGAAATTGGAAAAGAAGCGGTTTAACCTTAACCTGCATAGATGATTCTTTACTGTCTGAGCGGTAAGGATGTGGAATTATCTTCCATAAGCAGTGGTATCAGCAGGGAGTGTCGATAGTTTAAAAAATACTTAGGTTTAAATCTTTACTTGAACTCATAAACCCCTAACCATAAACATTGTATACCTAACAATCTTAGGCTAGGTTCACACATTGACTTTCATGGCTGAGTTTGACAGGTGATGGCGCCTCTCAACTTGGCATGTCATGGCAATTTTGCAGTGGCCAAGATGTGAAGTCACCTATTTTTATTGTGCCCGAGCTGTCGATGTGAAAGAGGCAGAATTATAAATCATGTAAAATCCTGTTCACCCATAAATTACGTGGCATTACCCCAATAAAGGGAATCCACAACTTGCTAGGTGGACTGAAAACTTGCATCTTGTTAAATATAAAGAAAAAAAGATAAAATTACTACAAGTCTCACTAACAGCTCTGTGATATGTAAGGATACTTCATTATTGAATGCTGCTTTTCCCACCAAAATGTCAGACATCAATCCAGTGATTAGCTGAGCCTCATTCTGTTTAGCAGTTTCCGCATCCTTTCCAAACTTCATCCCAGCAAGATCAGACAAGCTTTCACCCTGAAAGAAACATAGAAAAAACTCATAGAAAAAACTCAGCAAGGATTAAGTTCAAATTAAATTTTTTTTTATAATTATATATTTATTTGTTTTTTTTCCATCAGAAAAACAATGCAAAGATGTGGTAATAATCTTATACAAAGAAGAGAAGCATATCTTAGCGGAGAAAAACATACTGTATACATATGACAGTCTCTACAGTGTACAGTCCATCTTATAAGAAATTTGTATAACATTCAAAAGAACTGTCATCACGGTTAAGGTTAAGGACCATGTAGCTGAGTAATGTAGCCACAGGAGCCTCTTTTAGTTCAGTTTTCGCTCCATTGTGGGCTCGTGGAGTGTAGCTTAATGATGGGCTAAGACATTGTGAGTGAACGGAAAAAAAGCAAAACAGTAGAAAAAGAAACGGGGGGGTACACCATGGGTTTCAACATTGCATATATATATTAATAGAAATAGAATTAGACCATTTGAACGATGAAGGACTGGCTAAGTGTATCCATCTCTAACACTGTCTGGAGTAAAGATTGGACCGAGATCCAAAAAAGGCAGGATTGACTGGCATTCCCAGCATTTCTGGGATACAGAGGGATCATATTTATGCTTAATAGCTTCCCGGGTCCTATACCAGAACATGAGGACCTTATAAGCTGTCTCTCTCTGCTCCACGCATTTGGAAACTTTACATATGGAGTCCCAAATCTTTTACCATTGAAGGAGAGATATGGGGGTCTGAATTATCTTGGCCCATTTCCGTATGTATACATGGGAGTTTATTGTGGGTGGGTTTGATTCATGAAGGATCTTGAATATAGAAGATATGAGACCAGGTTGGTATGGGCCTTGGGCACATAGTACTTCAAAGGCATTAGGCTTTTCTAAGGCTAGATAAGGTGACATAGAAAGAAAATAATATTTAAATTGGAGGTAAGAAAAGAAGAGCTTTTTTGAGGACTTCAAATTTGTTTTGGAGATTTTGAAACAAGAGCAGTTTACGAGTCACAGGATGTACTAGGTGACGAAGCTGGAAAATGCCCACCTATGACCATGGATACATGCTGCTGTAGGATAGGCTATCCGGGATATCCGGGTTTTAAAATTACATTTTTAAAGAAGGATATGGGTATGGTGGGAGGGGTAATAGGGTTACAATTCTCTTGGGTCTCTTCTATATTAAATGGCTCAGACAGTAAAGGATCATTGGGGGGTGAAATGGTATTTTGTTGGTCTGTAGATAGGTGTTCATTTTTTTAGTCTCAACCAATTTAGTAACCAGAGCACATAGCTGTTTAAGCCCAATACACTCTGATTGTGTTTTTGTGCCTTGTGAATGGTCCTCATAGATAAGTAATGTAGTCAGTAGGGATGAGCTTCGAGTTGAACCCAGGTTTGACTCGAACATCGGCTGTTCGCCAGTTCGCCGAACAGCGAACAATTTGGGGTGTTCGCGGCAAATTCGAAAGCCACGGAACATCCTTTAAAAGTCTATGGGAGAAATCAAAAGTGCTAATTTTAAAGGCTTATATGCATGGTATTGTCATAAAAAGTGTTTGGGGACCTGGGTCCTGCCCCAGGGGACAAATGGATCAATGCGAAAAAAAGTTTTAAAAACGTTTTTTCAGGAGCAGTGATTTTAATAATGCTTAAAGTGAAACAATAAAAGTGTAATATTCCTTTAAATTTCATACCTGTGGGGTGTCTATAATATGCCTGTAAAAGGATGCATGTTTCCCGTGTTTAGAACAGTCTAACAGCAAAATAATATTTCAAAGGAAAAAAAGTCATTTAAAACTACTCACGGCTATTAATGAATTGTCGGTCCGGCAATACACATAAAAGTTCATTGATAAAAACGGCATTTGATTTCCCCACAGGGGAACCCCAAACCAAAATTTTTTTAAAAATGGCGTGGGGGTCCCCCTAAATTCCATACTAGGCCCTTTAAGTCTGGTATGGATATTAAGGGGAACTCCGCGCCAAATTTTTTATAAAAAATGGTGTGGGGGTACCCCTCAAAGTCCATACCAGACCCTTTAGGTCTGGTATGGATTTTAAGGGGAACCCCGTGCCAGAATTTAAAAAAAAAATGGCGTGGGGTCATACCAGACCCTTATCCGAGCACGCAACCTGGCAGGCCGCAGGAAGAGAGGGGGGACGAGAGAGCGCCCCCCTCCTGAACTGTACCAGGCCACATGCCCTCAACATTGGGAGGGTGCTTTGGGGTCCCCCCCAAAGCACCTTGTCCCCATGTTGATGGGGACAAGGGCCTCATCCCCACAACCCTTGCCCGGTGGTTGTGGGGGTCTGTGAGCGGGGGGCTTATCGGAATCTGGAAGCCCCTTTAACAAGGGGACCCCCAGATCCCTGCCCCCCTGGGTGAAATGGTAAGGGGGTACCCCTACCATTTCACAAAAAAGTGTCAAAAATGTTAAAAATGACAAGAGACAGTTTTTGACAATTCCTTTATTTAAAGTCTTCTTCTTTCCATCTTCTTCGGGTCTTCTTTCTTCTAACTTCCTTTGGTTTCTTCCTCCATATTCTTCTTCCTCTGGTTCTTCCTCCGATCCTCTGCTTCTTGCTCCAGTGTTCTCGTCCGGCATCTTCCTCCGCGGCCACCCAGGGACCCCGCCCCCCTCTGACTCATGGGGACTTGACAGGGACTTCCCTATGGGTTTCCCCTTGATGTCAGAGGGGGCGGGGTCACTGGTTACGTAACCGCCCCCCGCCTGCAGACCCCCACAACCACCGGGCAAGGGTTGTGGGGATGAGGCCCTTGTCCCCATCAACATGGGGACAAGGTGCTTTGGGGGGGACCCAAAAGCACCCTCCCAATGTTGAGGGCATGTGGCCTGGTATGGTTCCGGAGGGGGGGCGCTCTCTCGTCCCCCCTCTTTTTCTGTGGCCTGCTAGGTTGTGTGCTTGGATAAGGGTCTGGTATGGATTTTTGGGGGACCCCACACCATTTTTTTTTAAATTCTGACATGGGGTTCCCCTTAAAATCCATACCAGACCTGAAGGGTCTGGTATGAATTTTGAGGGGGACCCCCACGTCATTTTTTTTTTAATTTTGGTGTGGGGTTCCCCTTAATATCCATACCAAACCTGAAGGGTCTGGTATTGAATTTAGGGGGACCCCCACACCATTTTTTTTTTTTAATTTTGGTTCGGGGTTTCTCTATGGGGAAATCCCATGCCATTTTTATCAATGAACTTTTATGCGTATTGCCGGACCGACAATTCATTAATAGCTGTGAGTAGTTTTAAATGACTTTTTTTCCTTTGAAATGTCATTTTGCATATTACACTTTTATTGTTTCACTTTAAGCATTATTAAAATCACTGCTTCCAAAACGTCCATTTTTAAAACTTGTTTTTTGCATTGATGCATGTCCCCTGGGGCAGGACCCAGGTCCCCAAACACTTTTTATGACAATAACTTGCATATAAGCCTTTAAAATTAGCACTTTTGATTATTCATGTTCGAGTTCCATAAACTTTACCGGTGTTCACGTGTTGGCATGTTCTGGTGCGAACCGAACAGGGGGGTGTTCGGCTCATCCCTAGTAGTCAGTACTCCAAGTTTCCAACATATGAATGAGACTAAAATATTCCTAAGGGGTAATGCACTGCATGGTTGCCTTAAGTCATAATATCCTTCTTCAGCTTTTTATTTCTAATTATCCCATCTTGAGAGAATAATATAGGCAGCTGACCTCTCATTCTGAAAATTCCAATGCTGTTGCTTTTACTCAATAGGTTGCTTGTTAAAGAATTTTGGGTATACTTACTTTTCTGGTGGCCCATGTATCTAAAGTGATATTAAAGTCAAGTTGTTGTTTTTTAATAACAAACATTTTATACTTACCTGCCTGCAGTGGTTTTGCACAGAACAGCCTGATCCTTCTTTTCTCAGGTACCTTGCTGATACTCCTGCCTCCTTGGCCCCACCCCCTCTCTCTTCTGATTGGTTCACTGCAGCTCCCACTGCTGTCTAAGCCAATGAGGAAGGAGAGTCCCCGGAGAGCCAAGACTCTCGTGCACATCACTGGATCGCAATGGGGCTGAGGTAAGTATTCGGGGGCTGCTGCACACAGAAGAGTTTTTTTTTTACCTTCATGCATAGACTGCATGAAGGTAAAAAAACCTTGAGCTTTTAGAACCACTTCAAGACTCACTGCATGTAGATGCCCAGCTTGTGGATGGGTCAAAAATGTGCTCCTCTGTGATTCCTGACCAGAAACAAGTATTCCAGACATCTAGAAGTGTAGAATATTTGCAGCAGCTAGAGAGGGGAGATAGGTGGATTTTCAATACATGTGCCCCTATAAATTGCAAATTAGAACAATGTTATTGAGCTGGAGTTGTGTGTTTAGACCTTTTGTTCACAATACAGTACAGTACAGTAGTTAAGAATGCTTAAAATATTGATTACTTATGACTCCTCGATTAACAAGCAATTCGTTTAACAACCTGGTCATTGGAAAGGAACCTGGTCGTTAAGTGAGGAGTACCTGTATTAAGTTTTCTTTTTTTAAATGTCGTATTGGGTAAAAATGACCCTGTGGTGACAGGGTAACATTAACTCTGTGGGGTTGATTTACTAAAGGATGGGAGGCTGTTTACTTAGCAAAGTGGATGTTTATTTTGAAAAGTGTATGGCCAGTTTGCAAAGTAAGTCACAGTAAATGATAATGATGGTGGTGATCCTATGTTCACTTTAAATAAACATTCATGTGTGAAGGAAATTTAAAAAAATAAATGGATTTTTGCTAGCACCTGACTGGTTGATTGAAAGGATCACAGCTTAATCTTATTTACTATGCTCAGTGAACATTCATTTTGCTAAGAGAACCGTCTCTACTTCTTTGTTAAATCAACCCATTTAGGTCACTGACCTGGAACAAATGTGAATATATATAGACTGATAATTTTTCTTCAGCTTTTTTTTTTATTTACATACATATTCTGGGTCAATGACTTAAGTAATGAAGCCAGTAGGTCAGCAACTAGAATTTTTAGAAGGAGGTCAATGGCAAGCTCTATACTTCTCTAATGCTAGGGTTATTTTGAAATCTGGATTAATTTGCTACTAATAGCTTTTTTGCCTAGTCTACAATTTATCTGCTCTTACCAGGTTTCCTGGTTTAAGTATAGAGTAAATTGGATTTCTTAGGGGCATGGAGAGACATAGAAAGGTCATCATTATCTCTTAAGAGCTGCAGCATATTTTAGTCTTACATGCATGGATAGATAGATAGATAGATAGATAGATAGATAGATAGATAGATAGATAGATAGATAGATAGATAGATAGATAGATAGATAGATAGATAGATAGATAGATAGATAGATAGATAGATAGATAGATAGATAGATAGATAGATAGATAGATAGATAGATAGATAGATAGATAGATAGATAGATAGATAGATAGATAGATAGATAGATAGATAGATAGACTGCACATTTTTATCAGCCTATTTTTGCTAGAGCTCTAATCCTACGGACCTATCCTTCAAGGTTTTTCAAGCAGAGAGAATAGTCTTGTTTATGTACAAGGCTTGGCTGTTTTTATGTTTTTCTTCTGGACTTGATAATAAAAAATGAAAAATGGTTATGAGCCAAAGTTTGATTTATGACAGTAGCTGAACTTTGAATTTTGTCCAATATGTTCATGTACTTTGACCTAGATGACAGATTGATATTAGCATTACGAGTATAACCTTTTCATGTTGTTTGGACACTGTGTTTTCTGTTTACTATCTAATTGGTGAATTAGTCACTGTGATGGATACGTAACTGACTCATGTCTTTTCCTTGCTAGACAGGGCTATGATGACCTGGAAAAGCAACTTAAAGAGGTTTTCATGGAGAGAAGTAGCATCCTTCGGCAGCTTTCCAAAACGTCCAAGGAACTGGACGGCCTCAAAGGAAATCTCCAGGTGAGGATGTTTATGAGGGTGCATTTTCATGTGTATGTAAACCCAACAACAAAATTTTGTATATTGCAGATTACTACAGTAATCCCTGTAAATAACAGCAGTCCCCAAACTTTTTGGCACCAGGGACCAGTTTCTTTCATGGCAGACAATTTTCCTAGGGACTGGGGGAGGGGAATTGGCATGCTAGGGGTAGAATGGTGGTTTTGATGGATGGTCGGGGGATGGGATATTCGCCAAGTCTGTCCTCAGCCCCCTTCACACCACAACCCCCGTTTACAGCACAGTCCCCCCTTTATATCAGTGTCCACAGCCCCCTTTTACATCACAGTTCCCTCTTTAAAGCAGTCCCACAGCGTCCTTAGTACCCCTTCACATCACAGCCCTCCTTTACATTACATTGCCCCTGCAGTATGTCCCGTCCCCTCCTTTCTTCTCTAACATCAATCTCTGCCTTCCCTGCTCAGGACTCCTACCTGCAGGGCAGAGGCCTGATGACGATGTCATCCTATCAACAGGGCAGGGGGCAGGGGTGGGAGGAGCTCTCTGTTTCGATCTGCATCTTCTTCCACCCACTGCCCTGCTGATAGGCTGACCTTGCCGGGCAGGCCGAGAAGCAGGGAGAGGATACATGGGCAGTGCCGCACAGCAGAAGGTGAGCGGTGACTGTGGTCTGTGATGGCCCTGTGCCATTGCTACTGATCTCCCGCTGTTTGGTCCGGTCAGCAACAGGCCATGGACTGGCACTGGTTCATGGCCTGGGGGTTGGGAACCCTGTTATATATAAAACATGTATTTTTCTCCCTGCACCATTAGGTGTGGCTACCAAGAACCTCTTAGCAGGCGCTATGTATCTGTCTATCCAAATCAAATCAGGGTATATGTGGTAATAATAATAATAATAATAATAATAATAATGTTATTTAAGTATGGGAAATTGAAACCTGTACAATTTTTGTGATGTTTTAAAATATTCACCACCTCTATTTTTTGGCTTGTCAATTTTCAAAGGTTGAGTTCCTTGGTGTTAAAGTATGTTTTTGTTTTGGATAGAATAGGGAAGAGGGATAACCCTTATCAGGTTTTTATTGGTGTCTCTGTCTTTGCTAGGAAGATTCCCCCTCTTTATTTTTCAAGGTGGCATTCTCATATGTACTAGAAGAGACTTTTGTACTGAAACTCAATTTTAGGTTGTCATCAGCCAGTACAGAAATAGAGGAGAAATCTTACAATGGGGACACTTAGTTTGCTGACAGTTTGGGGTTTCCTCTCACTTTCCACTGTGTGTACAAGGTAGGACGTGAAGTGAAATTACAAAATAGAACATCCGACAGGGGTTCGACTATTCCTTATTCTATTTAAAATGAAAAAGAAAGTACTGGTTTCAGATATACCATACTATAAAATATCTTTTCTTGTTTTCTTCAGCTGTTTCTTGCCTTTCACTGCCAGGGGAGCGTGTAGCAGGGTGACAATGCAGCAGCACAAGTGGGAGACAGTTGTCACACCATAACAAACTGAGCCTACTGTAAATGGCAGGATCGACAGCTATTCTTTTAAGGATATTTGAGCACAACTTTTAAAATTACATTACATAAAAAAATAGTTTTAGTAATTGGGACTTTTATTTTAAAAACAACTAGTGATGATATGGACTTACTGAATTGGAATTAATCCTTAATCGCTTGCCGACCAGAGCATGCCGATGTACATTGGCAGAATGTCACTGGCAGGCACTTTAAGAAGCAGTGTCGCAAGCGCATGTGCGCCGTCGGAGGCGCCACCGCGGTCTCTGTGACCGTGACCGTGGGTCACGGAGAGGAAGAACGGGGAAATGTTTATGTAAACAAAACATTCCCTGTTCTGCCTAGTGACAGGACAGTGATCTACTGCTCTCTGAGATCGAGAGCTGTGATCTCTGTCCTGCGTGCTCAAGCCCAGCCCCCTCACAGTTAGAATAACTCCCTAGGACACACTTAACCCCTTCACTGTCCCCTAGTGGTTAACCTCTTCACTGCCAGTGTCATTTACACAGTAATCGATGCATTTTTAATCGCGCTGATCGCTGTATAAATGACAATGGTCCTAAAAATGTGTCAAAAATGTCTGATGTGTCTGCCATAATGTCCCAGTCCTGATAAATATATATATATACTAATAAAAAAAAATTAAAAATAAAAATGCCATAAAACTATCCCCTATTTTGTAGACGCTATAAGTTTTGCGCAAACCAATCAATATACGCTTATTGCAAATTTTTTTTTACCAAAAATATGTAGAAGAATACATATCTGCCTAAACTGAGGAAAAAAATAGTTTTTTTATATATTTTTGGGGGATATTTATTATAGCAAAAAGTAAAAAATACTGCGTTTTTTTTCAAAATTGTCGCTCTTTTTTTTTAGCGCAAAAAATAAAAACCGCAGAGGCCATCAAATACCACCAAAAGAAAGCTCTATTTGTGGGAAAAAAGGGACGTCAATTTTGTTTGGGTACAGCGTCGCACGACCGCGCTATTGTCAATTAAAGCGACGCAGTGCCGAATTCGCAAAAAAAGCTCTGGTCTTTGGGCAGTCAAATGGTCTGGGGCTGAAGTGGTTAAATGATTGAAAGTCTATTTTTTTCTATTAAAATAAAAAACATGTTATACTTACCTGCTCTGTGAAGTGGTTTTGCACAGAGCAGCCCGGATCCTCCTCTTCTTAGGTCCCTGGCTGGAGCTCCTGGCCCCTTACTCCTGTTGAGTGCCTCCACAGCAAGCAGCTTGCTATGGGAGCATCCAAGCCGGGCTGCAGCTCCATGTATCCAATCAGACATGGAGCTGCAGTTCGGCCGCACCCCATCTCTCTCCTGATTGGCTAACTGAGTTTGATTGATGGCTCTTTGTTTACATGGGACAGCAGCAATTGGTTGTCTATCACAGCAGGTCCACACTGACTAGAAATATGAAAGAGTCACAGTTTAACTAAGGGGCAAATACCATCACTGTCCCTGAGCCAGGACCTGTGACTGCTGGAGTTGCAGGTACCTGTGCTGAGTGTTGATGTATACTGACAGTAAGGTGTAGTATATGCCAGAGATGGAGGAGAGTTGTTAGAAATGCACATTAGGGCTTAGCTGCTGAATTTTGACAAAGAAAATTGAAAACTGCATATTAGTAACAACATAGCTAGTAACAACATAGCATAACACTGCTTAGACTGCATGTTTTAAGTAAAGGAGTAACTTAAAACTGCTGATAGAATACATGAGGGAACCACTGCTTTTAAATGTTACTACTTTTATAAAAAGAGGTTTACTTTCAAATATATTTTTGCAGACACACATCTAAAAGATTTATAAATGCATTCCTTTTAGATATACTGTATATTGGGGAGGTAATCTTTTGAACTGAAAGGTAGAATGTCATACATACAATATTTTCATTCCCCTGAATTACAGAGCTCTTTGTTAGATACTGTTGTGCACAACATGTGTAACAAGCATGGGGTCACGTAGTTGACTTGAGAACATCTTTTAGATCTCAGGATATTCTCAGGTCTGACTCTCAACTCTAAAGTCCTTCTCTAGTATGTAAAAGCTAATTAATAAATTTAACAATCATCAATATCTGGTTTGATAAACATGACTTGACAAGTGAAGGTACACCTCAAAGTAAAGCTGTCACAAGAGGAAGTTAGATATTTTTGACCTCCATTTAAATGTGTTGGTTGACTGGTTATTATGCTAACTTGCTGACTGCAATACTTTCTTAGCTTCTGACCAGGAAAGAGTGAACAGATCAATAAAGTCAGAGGAAGCCAAAAGTTCTAATCTGCATTCTTGTTCTGGATCCATGACTCTATTGACACAAATTAGTTAGTATGACAGCCTGACAACTAAGATTTTCCAAAGAAAACATCAGAATATAGCCGCCATGTTTCCTTAATGACAGGTTTATGTTAACCTGTCACCATCAAACACCCTGCCAAAGTTTCAAACTCTCTCTTGCCCCTGCTCCTTTAAGGTCCATGCTGAGAAATGCTGTAAAATATTCAGGCAGTCTCTAGCTTCTTCCACACTTTTTTTCTGATACTGAAAATGCCAATACTTTCTACAGAGAAACTGCATTTCAATTATATACACACCTTCCAAAATATAAATGGAATTGCCTTAGTGCATACACAGAGGGGTTAATTTACTAAAGGCAAAAAGACTGCACTTTGCAAGTGCAGTTGCTCCAGAGCTTAGTAAATGAGCAGACACTCTGCTGACTTCCATCATCCAATCATGTGTAAGCAAAATGCAGTTTTTTTTTTCCTTGCATGTGATTGGGTATTCTTTGCAAAGTGAAGCCTTACCTCATTTACTAAACTCTGGAACAACTGCACTTGCAGAGGGCAACTGCACTTTGCAAAGCGCAAAGTATATTTGCCTTTAGTAAATCAACCCCAGAAAGAGACACTGACCTATGAATTTGCAGCTGGGGCTGTGCAGCTCCCTGATAAGGTAATGGGAAAGGGATTGCCCAACAAATGGCATGAATGAACTGGGCACTGCCCTAGGGAACACAAACTAAAAAAATGATAAAAAAGGGGGGGGTGAGGGGGGAGTCTGACACCTAAACATTTTTTACTTTAATGAAAGGAATGTATTAAGGTAAAAAATGTTTAGGCTTTATAACCACTTTAAGACAAAAGGTAGATTTTTCAGGGTACTGACTAGCTACAGTTTAACCTTTGTTTCACAGCATTTAAATAGTTATTTTGACATTTAAAAAAAAAGGATTTTTTTTTTCTTCCCTAGTCTATGAAAAACAATGAAGCATCATCCAAAAGTGATGTGCAAAAGCTTCTGGAAATAGAAGAAAAGCAGAGGTAAGATAAACAACTACATGCACAGAGATTGTAACCAAGATCTACACAAAATGTAGTCTATTATGCTATGTTGTCAGTAACAGTTCGAGTGGACAGGTGCTTGCATTGTGCCTGATTTCTGTCTGCTCCAAGGTTTGTTTGAAGGAACCTGATATCTCTTTTAAGGTTTATTAAGCCCTATGGACAGTGCACCTGCTGTGTATACAAACACTTCCCAAGGGAGGCTGATACAAGTGGATAAGAAATATTCTCGCCTTTTTTTATCAGCCTCCTCTAGGCAGTGACAGTTTACACAAACCCTAAGGGCTTCTTCGAAGATGCTAATCTTTTTTTTTTCCATCATTCATGTATTCTGGAGGAATCTCCACAAATTATGTTATTTTTATAAAATGTTTATAAATGAGTAGAGCCACTGACCAGAGATAATATTACATTGATTTGTAGAGATTATATCATTTTAAAACTTACTGTTCTGAACTCATGTGTTTTAGTGGGTTTTTTAACCATCATAAAGCTAAAAAAATATATTTGCTAGTCTTTTGGACTCCTGTATTGTTAAAATTAAAGAGGAAGTAAACTTCCTCTGCTTACATTTACCTATAGGTAAGCCTATAATTAAGCTTACCTATAGGTAGTGTAAATATCTCCTAACCGTGTACCATTTAGGAGATATTTACATTACATGCAGCCAGTGACATCACTGGCGCATGCGCTCTGAAGGAATGGCCATGAGCACCGTTCCTTCTGAGCCCTGTGCTGTGAATGGTGGCTCCCACACGCATGCACAGGAGTGAAATCATCGTGGCCCTGGCCAGTCACAGAGCAGGGGGCCCGTGAAACTGGGTGCAAGACAGGTGAAAATGTAATTGGCTGCAGCGCTGATATTGCGGCGCTGGAACAGCTTTGTTTTAAGGTAAGTGTCATATAACGTGCTAGTATGCGATGCATAGTAGCACATTATGACTTTACCTTTCAGGAAGAAAAAAAACAAAAACTTAAATCTACCCGCTTTGAAGCATGTCCAAGCTGCCAAGCTAGATGGCTGCTTGATCCCTCTACTCCTCACTCTTCTGGGTGTCATCCATGGCTATAAGCAACATCACCCACCGACAGCACCTCCTGGTAGGGTGTAAAATCCTCAGTAGTCCACTGGCGATGACTAAGAGGAAGCCGATGTCACAGGGACCACGACGCCTAACAGAATTTTCATGCCGCTGACAAGCACATCAGCTCGGCATGGCAATGGAGAAGCCTCCCACTCACACACCCCACCAGAGACTGTCAGACACGGAGGAATCCTCCACAAGTCCCCAGCTACACATGAACACGCTGCTGACAAAGGTATGTGAGCTGCCCTGTCTCCTATACAGTCCCCCACTAAGTCTCCTTCAGTTAAAAAGCTACATGGAGCCACCATCTTAGAAAGTCAGGCTGACAAGGACACTGACAGCCATGAGGCGCTCACTGCTTTCCCTGCTTGCTCCTGCATCTGAATCCACCTTAAAAGCCATGCTGCTTTCTTTACAAACTGGGCTGCAAAGAGAATAGCGCTCCTCTATCTCACACCTTACCACCAGGCTAGATTACATAGAAGAGTGCACAGAACAAGTAGAAGAACAGCTGAGAGATGTTGCCAAAGCCCGCAATGAAATGTTGGATGCTCATGACATCCACATGGAAGAGATCTGCAAAGTAGCCGATTTAGTGCTTGGCGCAATAACATTACATTTAGGGTGCCATCCCAGAAACTGTAAAAACAAAGAGTTGGTATGATATCTTCACCAGCTGTTCCTCAAACTGCTCCCAGATCTTACTGCCCAAGACATCATGGTTTACAGAGCACACGAGATCATGAAGCCCAAGCACTTGCCTGACTTGGTCCCCGGGGATGTACTGGCTCGCATGCATTTCTACCATATTAAGGATAGACTCCTTTAAAGCCACTAGAGATGCCCGTACACCATATGTTGCTATCTCACGCTTCCAATATTTGTCAGCAGCAACCTCTCAGAGGTACAAGGAATTTGCACTGGTCACATCGGTCCTCAGAGAACGCAACATTCCATACCACTAGAGGTTCCTAACCAAATTACTTGTAGCCTTTCAAAAAGTGTGGCTAATTGACTGTTCTGACACTCCCAGGTTAGTTTGTGTGCCAAGCACGCAAACCTGTTTTCATCTGTTTTTACTGCATTCAGGTCAATAACAGTGTGTGTTTTATGCCTGTATTCTCTTTGCTATTGCTGATCCCTCAAACACGAGTATCCCGTCTGTAGACCTAAATCTATTGTACTGTCAAGCAGTAGCCCTTCTCTAGCCACTGTTCACAGCAACAATTGAGTCCTATTATAGCCCTAGTTGTCACAACTATCAAGAGGCTTAACAGCCCATTCAAAAGATCTAGGCTCTGGAGAGAAGCGATCTCCCAGTCGGACATCCTCTGCGTGCAGGAAACACATTTTGCACAACATAAAATGCCTAAGTGTTATCATAAAATGTTTCCACATCAGTTCTTTGCTAATGCTAAATTAATCAAAAGGCAAAAGGAGTGAAGATAGCTGTAAAACATTCAGTTGCTCTCCAAGTCCAACAGGTTGAGGCTAGTCTGACCGGTAGATACCTCATCCTATCAGCAACCTTTAAAGACAGCTCTCTGGTAATAGCCAACATAAGCAGTTCTACAAATCTGTTTTAGGGACATTAAAGAGGAACTGCAGTCTGCTCACGTAATTTGTAATTAAAACATCTTTGCCATTCTGAAGCTTTCCAACCACTTTGCATATTATTTTATATATACAGTACTGTGATTGTGTACTTGCCAAATATGCTGCAGAAATCTCCCTCCACTAAGTCTGGCTACAGCCATTTTAATTGTGGGCAGTTGAAGCTGCCGCCTGTTCACTTCCTAGATTTACATAGACACACAGAGGCACACCTCCAGCTTTGCGGCCCTGCAGCTCTCATCCTCCCTCTCTTTCTGGCAAACTCTCAGGAGAGTGAGAGAGGTAGCTGTGCATGATGTCATAAGCCTAGGCTAATGACCAGACAAGAAACAGGAAGTAGGCTGTATAAGGTATTTACCGGCAGAAAAAAATGTTTTATTATACGAAGTTAAAACAACAAGGCCAGAAGATTTAATAGATGGAAAGATGAAAAAATGACTGAAGGTCCACTTTAAGCAACTTTCCCAAAGACCGCATTCTTATT
Source organism: Aquarana catesbeiana (assembly GCF_042186555.1). Taxonomy (NCBI): domain Eukaryota; kingdom Metazoa; phylum Chordata; class Amphibia; order Anura; family Ranidae; genus Aquarana; species Aquarana catesbeiana. The sequence goes on along the minus strand of NC_133334.1, from coordinate 74,080,875 downwards.
TGCGGCGACTTTCATGAAGAACTATATGACCCCTGGCAGGGTCAGCATGGCTTAGAGAAGGACTATACACCTTAATCTCAAATGCACAAAAGAACTATTCCAGGATTGATATGTTCTTGTCCTACAAATCTACTCTACAGTCCATTACTGCAGCCAATATTGGCATTATTACATGGTCAGACCACGCCCCAGTGACCATTACTCTGTCTACGAACCCTGCTCTGAAACCCACCATTTTGTGGCACTTAAATACCTCCCTCCTACATCAAACACGCTACCAAGAACCAATCAAATCTGAGCTTACGACTTATTTTCAAATGAACACTGACTCAGTTCAAGATGGCTGTGTGCTATGGAATGCCCATAAATGCTATATGAGAGGCCTCAAAATCGGTGCCCATGAGAAAAGAGTATGAGCTGAGACTTCCTCCAGACTTCTTGATAAGATCAGGGCAGTAGAACAGAGCAACAAGTCCAACCCCACTTATTGTGATCTAACTGAACTCCGTCAGCTCAGAGAGGAACTACAAATACATTTACAAAAAGACATTGTCTTTCATATCAAACGACTCTGCCTTAACAGGTATGTCTACGGTAATAAACCAGGGGCTGAACTGGCCAAACAGCTTAAGTGTAAAAATGCATTTACCAGATTTGCCAATATGTAGACATCCATTGGACAGTTAGTTAGCAGCCCCAAAGATATCGCTAACTGTTTTAGCAAATTCTATTCCAAGCTATATAATCTGCACACATCCCGTGTAGAGCCTGCCCCCCATGCCGAATAAATCCGACAATTCTTAGATTCCATTCACCTCCACACTATTACCACAGCTGAACTCAAAGAACTATCCTGTCCATTTTCGGAAGAAGAAATACTTCTTCTTTCACCCAAGACTCACTTATTTTTTTTACATAGGATTAAATTTAACCCCCCTGGCGGTATTCCCGAGTCTGGCTCGGGGTGGATTTTCAATACCAAAAGCGGTATCCCTGAGCCAGACTCGGGATCGCATCACAGGATCCAGGAAGAGTTTACTTACCTTGTCCCCTGGATCCTGCGATGTCTCTCCGTTGTGATCGGCGAGCCGCCGTGTCTCGCTCGATTCACAGTGCTGAGCTCCATTCCCTGAGAGCGTTGCGACGCACGGGGACGGAGTTCGGCGGCAAATTCAAAAAGTGAAACACACAGTATAGATACAGTATACTGTAATCTTACAGATTACAGTACTGTATCAAATAATTACACATCCCCTTTGTCCCTAGTGGTCTGTCCAGTGTGCTGCATGCAGTTTTATATTATAAATACTGTTCTTTCTGCCTGGATACTGGAGATTGTCCATAGCAACCAAAACTGTCCCTTTACATCAAAAGTGGCTTTAGAGCAGCTAGAAAACAGCGATAATAAATTAGAATCACTTGCAGAATTGAGTGATAGTGATTTGTGGGAAAATCCGTCATCAAACACTAAAAGTAACGAAAGTGACAATTCTGCAACTGAGCAAATTTCAGTGTTTTTTATTTGATTACAATATTGAATAATTTTTATTATTATTATATTATTATTTGTTATAATTATTTATAGTTATTTATTATATTATAATTTTTGATTTCGTTTTTCAAACTTTATCATACCCGGGATGTCTACTAGACTCTTGTTTGGACAGATTTAAGTGAGTTATTCCTAAGAATTACAGGCCCACATTATAAAACGCCAAATTTCTGTGCAAAATAATTGTACCGCTTTCAGCACCTAAAATCTGAAATAATCATACCGCCAGGGAGGTTAAAATAATGAATGAATGTTTGGTACAAATTGGGTTAATCATGGGTGAAAACACTTAAAAAAAGACCCCCTATGCCCCTTACACACGGTCGGACATTGATCGGACATTCTGACAACAAAATCCATGGATTTTTTCTGACGGATGTTGGCTCAAACTTGTTTTGCATACACATGGTCGCACAAAGTTGTCGTAATTTCCGATCGTCAAGAACGCAGTGACGTAGACCACGTACGACAAGACTAGAAAAGGGCAGGTCCGAACCAAGAGCGGCACCCTTTGGGCTCCTTTTGCTAATCTCGTGTTAGTAAAAGTTTGGTGAGAGACGATTCGCGCTTTTTCAGACTCGTGGTTTTCAGATCATTTTCTGCTGTTCAGTTTGTGCTTGTGGGTTTGTATCTGCTCTTCAGTGCATGCAGTCAGTTGGTATTGGAGTTCTCTGTGCGATCTTGTCCACTCGTTGTTGTTTTTCAGGTCGCTCTTCACAGGCCTTGCTGTTCTTCAGTGCGTTCTGTTACTTCGTTTTGAGCAGCCGACCGTTTTCTAGCCATGTTGCGTATACGTACTCCTCGTAGAGTTCGTGCTGTGTGGGGGCTTGGTGTTGGGGTCCTTACCTTGACACAAGTCCCGTCCATGAACAGGGTTGGGAGGAGTTCATGGACTAAGAATTGGTTGCTCCAGCGTGACCAGTTCTGTCATATGCCTTTGCTCCGTGAGATCCGTGAGAATAATCCTGATGATTTCAGGAACTTTCTCTGGATGACCCCGTATTTCACCGTTTGTTGGCTTTGCTGACCCCTTATATTAGCAGGCAGGATACCTGCGTGAGGCAAGCCATCATTCAGGAGCAGAGGCTCGTCGCCACCCTGCGGTACTTGGCGACAGGGAGAAGCCTACAGGACTTGATGTTCTCAACAGGCATCTCCCCCCAGGCTCTGGGGATCATTATCCCAGAGACCTGTTCTACCATCATCCAGGTCCTGCAGAGGGAGTATATTAAGGTAAGATTTTTATCCTTTAATATCACATTTTATTGTATTTAATGTTTGATAATATGTTCTATTTCTTTCCTCATTCCCTAATTACCATGATTGTAATATGCTGTAAATGTCCCCTTTGTCCTCATGCATACTGGATTTTTATGTAATTATTTTTTTTGTCCTTCATACATATTTGCCTTCACTTACCTCCTCAGCATGGTCTCCTTGCCCTATATTCACCTCATGTAGTCACTTAACAATGTGTTTTATCAGCTCCATAGTAGTGCTTTACCCTAAATACCCCCTAAAATGTTTAAAAATGTGATTTGTGCTTTAAGTTCAGGCAGAGTGCCAGAGGCTTTTTGTTTGGGTTCCCTAAATCAGTTGGAACCCTCCCTACCCCCAACTGCTAAGTCAGCTGATACTAATTCTCTATCTATCCTCAATCATCTATCTGCTGACTTTGCCAAACCCATACACACTATACCCATCTCTTTTGTGGTCAGATGTATGGATGAATTCCCCAAAGCATGTAGTGCAAAGGTCTGCCTGTATACTTTCAAATGGTAATGTTTAAAGTTTTGTTATACTATTCTTATCTTGATAGGTAATAGCAAAATGTCCAAATATGCTCAAATGTGTACAATGTGTATTTATATCTTTGTATTATGACACTTCTTACCTGTCCAGTGGTCTGTCAATAGTGTAAGTAAGGAGGGGCTGACTAGTAATACACATTATTTAGGCATTCATCTCTCAATGAAGTGGAGAGGGTTACCTGTCCAAGAGCTCCCCCCCTATAATGTTAGAAATGGCCCATGAGAGGGGGGGAATCTGATAGGTGTACCCTATACCTTGGTCTTTAAAAACTCCCTCAAATAAATGTTATCTTGATGTTGGCCAAGAATGTTTGTGTCTAATCTGCTTTCCCTGTTTATGTGCAAAATGATTAATTGTTTTTCTTGTTTGACTCCACAGTTTCCTTCCAACCCACAGGAATGGCAGACTGTGGCCTCCCACTTTGCCCAGCGGTGGGACTTTCCTAACTGCGGAGGGGCAATTGATGGGAAACACGTCCACATTAGACATGTGCACACTGAAATATTTCGTTTCGGAATTTCGTTTTCGTTCGAAAAATAAATTTATTTAGTTACTCCCGAAATTCGTTTTTATTTATTTCGTTTTTCATTAAAAATTGCTTTCGTCCGAAAATCCAAATTAAGGTCGAATCTGTCATTGAAGGCTTATGGTGTCTGTCGAATGTTCAAAGAAGATTCGACGGAGCAGCTAAACTGTACGACACCGTATAGTTTACCTGCTCCGTCGAATCTTCTTAGGACTTTCAACAGACACCATAAGCCAAAGTACGTGTGTACTTAGTTCTAGCTATTTTACTGCTCCTCCTCTTTGGTTACAATCAGCCAATAACATTCATCATCATCATTATTTTTATCTATCTTTTCTCCCCTACGTCGAATCTTTTCTCCCCTACGTCGAATCTTTTCTCCCCTACGTCGAATCTTTTCTCCCCTACGTCGAATCTTTTCTCTCTATGTCGAATCTTTTCTCTCTATGTAGAATAATCTTGGATTAATAGAGTTAAGGTTAGGCACATTCGACCACAGGTTTGATGGACACAGATTGTTATTGTCATCATCATGTCTAATCTACTATCTATATCGAACTGTTGTAGCAACAAAAACGAAAATAAAGCATTTGTTTATGTCGGATCTTTCGTTTTTCGGATTCTGCACTTTCGTTATCGTTTGTTAAAACGATAACAAAAATACCTGAAATTCGGACGAAAATGCATTCGGACAAAAACGAATGCACATGTCTAGTCCACATCATCCCACCACAAAACTTGTGGTCATACTATTTCAACTATAAGGGGTTCAATAGTATTGTGATGTTGGCGGTGGTTTCGGCTAATTACGAGTTCCTGTATGTGGACGTGGGGAAGAATGGCCGGATGTCCGATGGTGGAGTCATCACCCAGACGGAGTTCTACAGGGGTCTCCAGAATGGCAGCTTGGACTTGCCACCTCCAGAAGACAATGCGGAAGGACTCCCATTTGTCTTCGTTGCGGATGAAGCATTTGTGCTGGGGGACCATCTTATGCGGCCATTCACCCCGGACCAGAGGGTTTTTAATTATCGGCTGGCCAGAGCCATCAGGGTGGTGGAGAACACGTTTGGAATCATGGCCAGCCGGTTCTGACTATTTCTTACACCCATACACATGGCGGAGTACAAACTGAATCATATCATCCCGGCGTGCTGTGTTCTACACGACTTTTTACAGCAACATTCTGCCAACTATGCTGGCTCAATTGGGCCTGAGGCCGGAATTCCGAATGAACCAACCCTGATGGCGCTTGAAAGTGTCCGTCCTGGCTTGCCCCCCCTGAGTGCCCGTGAGGTCCGTCTAAGATACCTTGAATACTTTGCGGGTAGGGGGGCCATCAATATGCCAGACAATGTCTGAAACCTTTTTCAAATAAAAAAACATTTTAACTACTAAAATCTTTGGTGACATTTACTGCTTGTGTTTCTTTTAGCTGACCCTGACAGAAATGTGGTGAGTCCTGAAAATGGCGTGATTGTGTAACATTACAAAGCACTGTTGGGTGTTATTTACTAAAGGCAAAGACACTTTGCACTACAAGTGCAGTTGAAACTGCACTTGTAGTGCAAAGTGGATTTTACCTTAGGAAATAACACCCATTGTCACAGAAAACACCAATTAGAGCACAACAAAAGTTTTGGAGTGGTGAAACAATAATCAACACATTCTTGATTATTAATCTTTTTAATCCCAGCACGATCACATGTGCATTTGTAAAAGGTTTTTAAAACAAACCAACATGTTTGTTGTATAACAATTTTTGGGGTCACATTAGAAAAAGTAGAAATGTCCATTTAAGATAAAACAGGCATGTTTAAAACCAGGGCTTTTTTTCAGGGGAAACTTGGTGGAACTCAGTTCCACCACCTCTGGCTCAGACCCTTTGGAGCCTGCTCACCACAATCACTTGTAAACGCAGAAGTCTGGTTTCTGTGTTTACAAGTGACAGCTCTGCACTCTGTATGTAGTGCAATCTTGGTACTTGATGTCCCTTTAAGACCCTCCTACTGTTTTTGTGAAATTTGACTGAACACACCCACTATTTGATGTGATTTGGAGGGTGTGTGTAGGGGAGGGGTTTTGTGGGGCCGTGGTTAAGTTCCAGCACCTATTGTTTGAGAAAAAAAGCCCTGTTTAAAACCAACAAGAAAGACACAAATCTTGAACTTACAAAGTTCACATTAGGTAGAACTTGAAGGCAATATCAGACATGAGTATTTACAAACTGTGTTTGATATTGCGTTCAGATGGGGTGAAGCCCAGTAAAAGCCAAATTTTGAAGATGCACACAAATTGTCGAATGTCAACATGAGCTAGCTGCCATCACGGGGGATCAAGGGACGTGTTTTGTGGGAGCAACCCCTTCCTCACAGCTACTTTATTATTGAGGAAGGGGTTGCACCCCCAAAACGCCTACATTGATCTCCCATGATGGCAGATAGCACATGTTGACACACTGTGTGCATCTTCAAAATTTGGCTTTTCGCAAATCTGACAAAAAATGGTATACATTTTTAGATCACAAAAAGCACAAAAAAAAAGGGATTTGGACGGGTTTTAAACTCTCCCTAAAACATCAATGATGTTCTTAAATTTTTTTTGAACATCATTGATGTTTTTATGGATGTTTTCCAAGTCCCTATTACACCCCATGATCTCCCCAATCAGGATCTGTGCACTTTTAGAGGTGAAATGATCTGGATCCACAACATCACGACCACCTAAAAAGATAGAAACAAAAACACAGCATGTATTATAAATATGCCGCCATCCATCTCTTACCCGAGCCTGTGGTCGCAGACACTCACCTGTTGTGGTGACAATTTCCACCACGTCTCCTTCCTCCTCCTCCTCCTGTTGTCTTTGGTGGGTCTCCACTTCTTCCAGAGGTGTGGGGTCTGTGGTCTCCTCGGATGAGGGGTGTCCTCCGAGTCTTTTCTCCCCTATGTAAATAAAAATAGGTATAGTTAGCACACAGATATTTGATGGCAGAACTAGGAATATGAAACATTGCTTGGAAGTGGGGTACAATTGTCTATTTTGGCAGAGTTCCAAGATGAAGACATATTTTGTCCTTGGTCAAGCTTGAATACTTACCTGTTTTGTACAAGCTTCACAGATGGAGTCACCCCTATAGTATACACTGGAGCACCTGTGTGGGACCCCCTAATAAAAAGGGTGTTCTGGGGTCCCACACTAGTGCTCCAGCGTCCAGATGTGTAAACAGCTGCTGAGTGTCCTCTCCTTACAAACCCATATAGACAACCAACTTCTTTTAAGAGAAGTAGGCCATCAAAAAACTAGTCAAATGCATATGGCCAAAACAATGGTGTTTTCTAGTCCGAACAGTGTTTCATATGAACGAATAATGTGCCCATGAACATGTAAGTTGCCATTTTAAAGAGTACAACAGTAAAGAAAAGCACATGGAGCAGCACAAACGTAATAAACATAAAGAATAGGAACACAGGACAACTACTTACTTTTTTGCAGCACTCTCCTGATCCTTCTGTACTGCTCGTGCTCCCTTAATTTAAGGTCCGACCACCGTTTCCTGAGCTGATCCTTGGATCGTCGTACCCCAAAATTCCGGTGCAGACTCTTGACCACTTTCGCCATGATCTTGGCCTTTCGGACATTGGGGTTGGGGTAAGGTCCATACTTCCCGTCATAGTCGGCCTTCTTCAGGATGTCGACCATCTCCAACATCTCCCCAAAGGACATATTTGATGCCTTAAATCATCTCCTTCTGGATCGGGATGTTTCAGGCTCCGGGCTTTCCTCCTTCTCCTCCTTGTTGGTGTAATTATCTGACACCTGCTGTGTCTCCGCCATGTTCTCTTCCCCCACTGCGCCAAACGAGAAGGGGTAGGGAATAGACTAGAAAGAACGTCAGGGGCGGAGTTTCACGCATGCGCAGTGTCTATAAAGCACAACATGCGTGCGTAGTATGTACGATCTGTGAGCGGAGGAAGGAGTAACGGAGGCGCTGTTCGTGATAACAAAGGTAAGATTTAACATTGGGCCTATACTGCTTCTATATTGAGGCCTGTATTTGGACACGTTTAGAAGACTTTAGGCTGACATTAGGGTTTGTCTTGTGTTGTATCTTGCAGTTAAAATGGATATCTTGAAGGATCATGACTTTATGCCAATCTTCATAGATATGTTCAGGGAGCTGCCCTGTCTGTGGCAGATAAACCACCCTGATTATAAGAACCAAAGAGGAAGGCAGCGCTGGATAATTTGCTGCAATTTGTGAAGACGGTGATCCCGCAGACATCATCTATTTGAAGATCCTAATTGGTGGCCTGAGGAGCACTTATCTAAGGGAGCACAAGAAGGTCCAGGATTCCCAGAGATCAGGAGCTGCAGATGACATTTATGTCCCCAGGCTGTGGTACTATGACAGACTGCATTTTCTGGCAGGTCAGACTGAACCCAGGCCAGCACTCTCCACTCTTCCTTCTACACTTCCTTCCCCCCCAGCTGAGGCTTCTGACGCCCAACCTGGGCCTTCTAGGCAGCAACATGTGGAGGAGCCCAGCTTGAGCCAGGTATAGCATTCTTCTAAATATTTCTGGTTGTCCAATCAATGATGTTAACTAGATGTTAGTTTGGAGTACTAATTTAGGATTGTGATTGAGGATGCTAAAACTAAAACAAGGTCCCTTTTTCATACACAGGGAAGTCTCAGCCAGGAGGTGGCCGGGCCAAGCAGGCTGCCTGATATCCAGGTCCCTCCCCTACACCTTCAAAGACAAAGTGGCAGGAAGAGGAGTAACCTGGAGGAGGCTGCCATAGGCCTCTTTTGGAAGGCTACTGAGGCCCTCAAAACACCCCACATTGTGGAGGAGGACTTTGCTGCCATAACTGCCTGCAAAATGATGCAGATGGAGGAGGGCCAACGACTCCTATGTGAGTTCTTAATTTTGGAAGCTCTAAATAAGGGGTTGAGGGGCCAAATCACATGTGCAACCCATATTTGTCACCTCACCCATAGTCCTCCTCCTCCTCCAGGTCCTACTCCTCCTCCTCCTCCAGGTCCTACCCCTCCTCCTGCCACATCTCTAACACCAGAGCCACAGCCGGGAAGGAAGCATGGAAGGAAGACCAGAGAGTGATGACCCTGGGTTCAGTCTGGTCTGGCAAAATATGCAGCCTCTTGTAGTACCACAGCCTGGGAACATGTATGTCATCTGCTGCTTTCAGGATCTCTTGGACTTCTGGACCAGACTGCACTCCCTTACATATGGACTCCTCAGGCCACCAATTTTGCTGGCAAATAATTAATGTGTGCCCTGGGGGTCAAAGGCTTCGCCAATTTATGATGTTTATCCAGCTTTGCTTCCCTCTTTGTTTGGTTCTGAGCCCTTAATAAAGGAATTTTTGTTTCAATTATACTTGCCTATGTGTGTTTTCCTTCATAAAGGACAGTTTGTTTGTGAGGAGACATGTACATTTCAAAAATACAATGTGAAATTAACAAGAGACACCAACACCAAACAATCTCCTTGAGATTAAATAATACAAGATAATAATGGTGTTGTGGTAACTTGACACACAAAGCACACACAAAAATATTCTGGAGTAAAAAAAATAAAAAAAAAAATAAAAAAAAATATCAGCCTTGATAAAAATACAAAACATAAAGAAAAAAAAAAAAAGATTTTTGGTCAGATGTGACAAATCGAAATATATTGAGGGAATCACGATAAATAATAAAGAAATACGTTTGTGAAAAGTCTGTGTGAATATGAGCAGCAAAACTATTTCATTCTTCTAGCATTATAAAGAAGAAGAGAGTGCACTGCATTAAGCAATTTTAAACATCGCAGCCTGACGAAAGTGCTCTATCCATTCCGAACGCTAATTTTACCAGACCGAGCTGTTCTGTCTCGGAAATTTCTTCTGAGCATGCGTGGCACTTTGTGCGTCGGAATTGTCCACACACAGAATTGACGTGATCGGATTTTGTTGTCGGAAAATTTTATAGCCTGCTCTCAAACTTTGTGTGTCGATAGATCCGATGGAAAAAGTCAGATGGAGCCCACACACAGTCGGAATTTCCGACAACACGCTCCGATCGCACATTTTCCGTCAGAAAATCCAACCGTGTGTACGGGGCACTAGAGTACTTTCTAAAAATAAATAAAATTGATAAATAATAAAACATATGCTGCTAAAGTAAAACAGTATATTAGAATACATATAGAAATGTTCATGTAATTTATTACTTTGCAAGTATGAAGATAAGTGAAGGAAAGGTTTTACATGCTTTCATTTTATAAGTTATGTTTTCTCATTTTGCTCAGGAAAAAAAAAAAGATTTAAAAAAAAAAAGTTAGATTTTTTTATGTATACACCACTCAAGTAGAAAATAGATTAATTTTACAAATTGAAAAGTATCTCTGAGAGTGAAGCTCTGTACTTCAGTGAAATCAGATCACAAAAGAAATAGTCACTGAAATTGTAAAGATTTACAGTGGAATGCTATAAATTTTCAGCCCACATTTTAGCTTCTGCAGTGTTTTGAAACATGTTTTATTATCCTGACTTTTGAGGTCTTTCCTGGGAATGAGAGATATGCTTTAGAATTTTTAATAGTTAGTCACCACAAAAAAACGTTTTTTTATACTTTTTTTTTTTTTACATTTCTATTGCTCATGGCAAATAGATTAAAGAGACACATTCACCTTGTTAATTCATGGTAAGCTGACCGTGTATTTTTAAAGAATTTTCTTAACTTCTGAATTTACCTAGTCAGTAGGGATGAGCCCGATGTTCGAGTGGAACGTAAGTTTGACTCGAACATCTGGTGTTTGCCCGTTCGCCAGCTTTAGAACATAATGGGGAGTTAGTGGCAAATTTGAGCGCCGCAGAATGCTCCCATAATGCACTGCGAGGTCGCAGTGCATTGGCGTCTTATAATTGGCCAAAGCATGCACCTGAACTGCATGCTTTGGCCAATCACAGCTCACTCTGCTGAGAGAGCCATAATTGCTCAGGGTGCTAAGTCCACACCCCACACTATTTAAGGCTGCTGCTTACACGGCAGCCATATATATAGTGTAATGAATGAAGAGTGATTAGGCAGCTTAGTTAGTGGCGTGGAGGCAGTGTATTTAATAAATATATATATATATATATATATATATATATATATATATATATATATATATATATATATATATGCTCTGCATTTAGTGTAGATTAGATATTCAGTGTAGAATCTATATTCAGTCAGCACAGGCAGTGCATTTGATATATATATACAGCCTAGTATATACTCTACATTTAGTGTAGATTAGATATTCAGTATAGAATCTGTATAATATAGTGTATTGAAGTGGTTAAGGGGAACCCTGCGCCAAAATTAAAAAACAAAATGTTGTGGGGGTCCCCCCAAAATCCATACCAGGCCCTTCAGGTCTGGTATGGATTTCAAGGGGAACCCCGCACCAAAATAAAAAAACGGAGTGGGGTCCCCCCCGAAATCCATACCAGACCCTTATCCAAGCACGCAACCTGGCAGGCCACAGGAAAAGGGAGGGGTGAGAGAGCGCCCCCCCTCCTGGTCTGTACCAGGCCACATGCCCTCAACATGGGGAAGGTGCATTGGGGTCCCCCCAAAGAACCTTGTCCCCATGTTGATGGGGAAAAGGGCCTCATCCCCACAACCCTTGCCCAGTGGTTGTGGGGGTCTGCAGGTGGGGGGGCTTTAACAAGGGGGCCCCCAGATCCCAGCCCCCCCACGGGGGCCACTCTCTTGTCCCCCCTTTTCCTGTGGCCTCCCAGGTTGCATGCTCAGATAAGTGTCTAGTATGGATTTTGGGGGGACCCTCAAGCCATTTTTTTTTCAATGTTGGCACAAGGTTCATTATATTATCCATACCAGACATTTCCTTTAGAAATGTCATTTTGCTGCAGGACTGTTATGAACATAGGAAAGGTGCACTACTTTACAGGTGGATTAAAGGGACCCCCAGGCACAGGAATATTTAATTTTTATTGTTTCACTTTAGGTATTATTAAAATCACTGCTCCTTAAAAAACTTCAGTTTTTAAAACTTTTTTTTGCATTGATACATGTCCCCTGGGGCATAACCATACTTTTTATGGCAATAACTTGCATATAAGCCTTTTGATTTTTCATGTTTGGGTCCCATAGACTTTAATGGTGTTCGCGTGTCTACACACATTTTGTGCCATGTTCTGCTGCGACCTGAACCGGGGGGTGTTCGGCTCATCCCTACTTGTCAGCCATCCTTTGTCGCTACAGCCTCCATTTCCGTTGGTAACAATACCCATGCCTTCACAATATGGGCAAAATGTGGCCTCCTCCTAAATGATAGTGCTCAGATCTAACAGCTAATTTTTAAAGTAGAACTATAGGCAAAACTTTTCATTTTAGAGCAAGGGAGGGTTATAACCAGTGTCAATTTTTTTTCGCCATCTTGGTATGTTTTTTTATTTTTCGGTGTCTTCTTCTATGCCTGTGATGTTTTCATAGTTTTCAACATTGTGGTATAGTACTTGTGAAATTGTCCGGAAAGGGGTGTCTGCCCTTTTTAATTGTGTCACTGTGGGTGGAGCCATCACACTTGGGGAGGTATAGTTGTTGCAGTAAGGAGTATTGACATTTTTACTGTCACAATTGCTTGCTGTCATGACAAAGGTGACCGAAACGGCAAACATGCAATAAACTGCATCTTGGTATGTTAGACTCCTGAGTGTGTCTTGGCATCAACATTTGTGTAATTTAAACTAAAAAATAAAGCTTACTGTAATACATAAGAATTTCCTTTTACTAAGGCAACCTGTTGACCATGTAGACTGCAACAACCTGTGACAGCCAATCAGGAATCATCTTTCATTTTTCAATTTAGCTGATGAATGGTAAAATCGAATTTGTAGTTATGAGTAACCATGCTTTGAACATCATCTTTGCAGTGTGTTATTGCATAAGCTTGTTACATAATATTGTGATTAAAAGCAAAAAGAAAAAAAGTTCTTTTTTTTTTTTTAATAAAACAGAGAAGAAATGAAATCCCTACAGGAAGCATTCACGAAGCAACTTAATGAGGCTTCTGAAAAGGCTGAGAAGCAGCAGGCCACTGTAAGTGTTTGTGTCACGTGACCCTCCAATTACCCTGCTTCCATTTTTATTTTTCTCTATGTGTTTTGTGTTGCTGTGCTTTTGTTGGGTGCTAAAGTGAGGTTTGAAGTGCTTTTAAAACACATAAAAGCATTTTTATTTTCGGTAATGATCTGGCTTTGTGTCCCAGAGCTGAGAAGTGCAGGGTGATGGGCAGTTTAACATTAAACAGCTTTTTTGAGATTTCACATTTATATCCTTTAAAATAAAAAAGGGACTTTATAATGTGAGTCTCTTAGCTGGAACTTTACTACCTTTTAAGTAATAGGGAGGATAGGCATAATGCAGAAGATATTTGTGATATATTGGGCCGGATTTAAAGCTGTATACACCTAGACCTTTGCATTGATGCATCCATGAGGTGGGCTGAACAATTCAGTCCCATTCCCACAGCACGGCAATTTGCACATCATATTAGTTATAGATGGAATATGGTAAATTCAGTAACAAATGTGGTTTGCTAAGGAATGTACAGTACACTCCAGCATCAAATGTAAGTCAGTTAAATGGTGGTGTACATCTAACAATAAAATGTTTTTTTTTTTTTAATATTGGTTTGGCTATGTGATATTTGAGTCATTTTGCATGTGTATTTCATTCAAGTATGAATGAAGTGCACAGTTACGTTCGACTCGAGCATCAGGCTCATGTCTCGTTCCTATTAGAGATCTACAACTACTTACAATGTTGTTTTTATGTTGTTTTATCAATATAAAAATTATGTTGTAAGGTAGAACTATTAGCAAAACTTTGTTTTTCATTTTAGATAGAGCAAGGGAGAGTTATAACCCCTGTTTTGTTTTTCCACCATCTGTGTACCATTTCTATGATTTACCTTCACTTCCTGTCCCATAGCCTAACAGGAAGTTAGAGGAAATTCCTGAAAATGAAGGGAATCCCTTGGAGACCCCCCAGGCCACCAAAACTTCCCATTGGAAGATTTCCTCTCTATTACTTTTTTGGAGACAACCCAAAATTTGGGATTTTCTTTTACTTTCAATGATTATGGTAAACAGGACAAATATACAGTAGAGGGTGAATCTCCTTAATGGGGCACAAACAGCAATAAAAACCTTATAGGAGTTCTAATCCCTCTACACTATATCTAAAACTAAAAACGTTTTGCCTTTAGTTGTACTTTAACTTTAAACAATTTACATAAAATCCCTGGGTACCTTAAAAGTCCTTTTCCTCTTTAGTCTTCACATTACTTGATATATAATTGGATGTGGTACCCTCTTCTTTCTTTCCACTTACCCACCAAAAATACAAGGTCTTTCATATTCTAGTGAGCTATTTTCCTGCTTATCACATTTTATTTTAAGTAGATATGTTCCAGCTTATAGAAACATAAATATTTACATATTAATGTTAATGTTAATTAATGTATTAATGAAATTTTTAAATAAGCAATCACTGACCTCCATAGTTACATCTATTGAGAAGCGATTCATCCTCCGATTTCACAATAGAAACAGTAAAGTTATTCTAGTTTGACATTAGCACTTTGTTCTCTTCCGCTTCCTGTGCCTGCTATGTGTTTACAGAGACTAGAAGGCTGACAAGCTGCCAGCTTACTGTTGGAAGAGAGGAGCTGAGCCATTGAGAGAAAGTGAATGTAAAACAGAAAAGATTCAGTTGGAATACCTAAGGATTATTTGTTCCACAGTGGTTGTCGCTACAAAAGTCTAAGGAACATACAGGAACATACAGGAATACAGAGTATTTTATGAACACTGCAAATGGGGACCACGACATATGTATTAAATTTGACTGTATGATTTAAGTAGAAAGCCCCTCAAACGCCCCCTTTTTGGATGTTAGCAGGAATCCTCTCCCTCCATAGAAATAAAACTCACCTTAGCATTATTGGTCAATAGAAATTCCCCCATTCCCTCTTTTAGATTGGTAGTCAGTGTCAGGGTGCACTCACACTGTTATTGGCTGACAGCACTGCAGTCTTGTGCACAGAAGAACCACACCCTAGGAAGCTACTGCTGTCAATGGGATGAAGAAGGCCCCTTTTCCTGAGAGCTAAGAGCATCCTTTGGCATTGGAAGTTGTGCAAATTAACAGAGCAGCAGGACAATCATTTTATTATGTCTGACTGGAGCCTTTGAGCAGGGCCCCCTGCCTCATATTTTGTCATAATTTGGTGTCACTCTTTGTCATATTTCTAATATAAATGTAGCCCACAGGCTGAGAAAGGTTCAACATTTTTGTCTGATCCATTATTCTTAAAATATAACTTTAATCATGCTCATAAAATGAATATATAATTTCGGTATTTCTTATAATTTTTCATTGATACACACTGCTTATAAGAATCACATAAAGTGTATAAGTATATATATAGTAATTTATATCTGTTACTGTAAACTCTATATCACATTTACATTTTTCAATTTTTTTTTAAATCTGGAAACTGTCTGCTTCTAAAGCTATGTTTATGTGAAGATGGGAGCAGCACTTTAAATAAATGTTCCTTATGCTTTATCATTTACATTTTTATTTTTTTCTAGATCAACTTCCTAAAAACTGAAATGGAACGGAAAAGTAAAATGATCAGGGATCTACAGAATGAGGTAAGTAAATGATGTTACTAAAATATAGATGTAAACCATGGGTGCTCAACCTGTGGCCTCCAGCTGTTGCGAAACCACAAGTCCCATGAAACATTTTAAGGCTGACAGATACAAGCATGACTCCTAAACACACAGAATGAAGAAAAAAATAGTCTTTGTGCTAGAAATGTCCAATCCAAAGTGATAACACACTGACCAAGGAATCCCTTATTGAAAATGATTAATGTGAAACAATCTGGCCAGCATCATGCTCCTTGGAGATCAGTGATCAACAGGAAATTGATAGCTGTGAAAACAAAAGGGAATACGAGCATACAGGCTCATGGTGCAATAACATCTTTTATTGGATATAAAATAATAAAATCAATACACTCACAAGTGAAGGTGAGTAAACAGCGTCAAACAGTTCCTCCAATAGAGAGCCTTAGCGCTCAACACATCTGTGCTTCAGAGTAGATGAGAAGACCGCTGGATGGATGGGCTGGCTCCACAGACACAGGCTCATCAAGCAGCTGCCGACAGGCCACGAGTGAGCCGCTCAACTGACTAAAGAGACGGTCAGTCAGGGGAGGGCTGTGGGGCGCCTCCAACACAGCTGAAATTAATTGGCCTGGGTTTTTTTTCAATTTCAGCTACAAAAGGGCTCTCTGAATAACAGGGGGCGGATCTAAGGAAGGAGGCCACGCCCTCCAAAGCATGTTATCCTGACAACTACAGCATCCTCGGTCAGTTGGCTTCACCGGAGCTCTCCCTGGGACAAGTGTTGAAGGCGCCCCACAGCCCTCTCCTGACCGGCCGTCTCTTTATTCAGTGAGTGGCTCCCTCGTGACCTGCTTGATGAGCCTCTGTCTGTGGAGCCAGCCCATCCATCCATCCATCGGTCTTCGCATCTACTCTGAAGCATGGATGTGTCGATCACTAAGGCTCTCTATTGGAGGAACTGTTTGACGCTGTTTACTCACCTTCACTTGTGAGTGTATCAATTTTATTCTTTTATATCCAATAAAAGACGTTATTGTTCCATGAGCTTGTGCGCTCGTATTTCCTTTTGTTTTCCTAAATACAAAGGCATGATGGGATGTGTAGTTCTGCAACAGCTGAAGAGCCACAGGTTGAGCACCCATGATGTAAACTGTACAGTGCATGAAAATTAATTTGTATACCTGCAAACATGTCGAATTTTAGAAATTCTGGAGTGGTTGAAGTGGATTTCTGGGCATAACAATAATAATAACATACAGTATGTTTTACATCCCTGCAATACATGCACATTTCTCACATTTAATCCCTTTAAAAAACATTTCAAGTAAAGAAAAATATTGGATGATTCTGATAGACATCCAGTGAGCTCCTACTTTCCTGATGTTGGTTAACATTGCTGCCTCTACTCCACTGGAATCTTAAGCAGTGTTATTGCTCGGCAAAAGTTCACCCTTGCTGGACTACAGAATTCCATCCATACCCTGGCCCTCACTGGTCAACTCCACATGCATAAAATTAGTTTTTTTTCCAGCAAAACAATGTCGCCGCATTGACCTGCAAGAACCTACCCATACACTTTGTGGGAGTAAAAGGCTCTTGGACAATGTAGTTCTGGGACATGCCGGTCAGTATGAACTGAGCTTCCAGCAGCTGCTTCTGTGTTAATTTTAAAAGGTTGGATATGATGTTACAAGGAATAAAACAAAAACTTTTGTTCCCTTTAGGAACACGTTCCATAAATAATATAGGTCCATGCTGTTGAGAGGGAGGGGAGAATTAGGGTAAATTTGGGCCACGTGTAGGCAACAACTTTAAGCGTAATTATAGGATCTCACAAAAGTGAGTACATCCCTCACATTTTTGTAAATATTTTATTATATCTTTTCATGTGACAACACTGAAGAAATGAAACTTTGCTAAAATGTAAAGTAGTGAGTGTACAGCTTGTATAACAGTGTAAATTTGCTGTCCTCTCAAAATAACTCAACACACAGCCATTAATGTCTAAACCCCTGGAAACAAAAGTGAGTACACCCCTAAGTGAAAATGTCCAAATTGGGTCCAAAGTGTCAATATTTTGTGTGGCCACCATTATTTTCCAGCACTGCCTTAACCATCTTGGGCATGGATTTCACCATGAGCTTCACAGATTGCCACTGGAGTCCTCTTCCACTCCTCCATGATGACATCACGGAGCTGGTAGATGTTAGAGACCTTGTGCTCCTCCACCTTCCATTTGAGGATGCCCCACAGATGCTCCATAGAGTTTAGGTCTGGAGACATGCTTGGCCAGTCCATCACCTTCACCCTCAGCTTCTTTAGCAAGGTAGTGGTCATCTTGGAGGTGTGTTTGCGGTCGTTATTATGTTGAAATATTGCTCTGTGGCCCAGTCTCCGTGATCTGCTTCAGTATGTCACAGTACATGTTGCCATTCATTATTCCCTCAATGAACTGTAGCTCCCCAGTTCCAGCAGCACTCATGCAGCCCCAAACCATGACACTCCCACCACCATGCCTGACTGTAGGCAAGACACACTTGTCTTTGTACCCCTCACCTGGTTGCTGACACACACTCTTGACACCATCTGAACCAAATAAGTTTATCTTGGTCTCATCAGACCACATGACATGGTTCCAGTAATCTATGTCCTTCAGCAAACTGTTTGGGGGCTTTCTTGTGCATTATCTTTAGAGGAGGCTTCCTTCTGGGATGACAGCCATGCAGACCAATGTGATGCAGTGTGCGGCGTATGGTCTGAGCACTGACAGGCTGACTTCCCACCCCTTCAACGTCTGCAGCAATGCTGGCAGCACATATATGTCTATTTCCCAAAGACAGCCTTTGGATATGACGCTGAGCGCCTGCACTCAACTCCTCTGGTCGACCATGGCGAGGCCTGTTCTGAATGGAACCTGTCCTGTTAAACCGCTGTATGGTCTTGGTCACAGTGCTGCAGCTCAGTTTCAGGGTCTTGGCAATCTTCCAAAAGCCTAGGCCATCTTTATGTAGAACAACAATTTTTTTTTTCAGATCCTCAGAGAGTTCTTTGCCATGAGGGGCCATGTTGAACGTCCAGTGACCAGTATGAGAGAGTGAGAGCGATAACACCAAATTTAACAAACCTGCTTCCCATTCACACCTGAGACCTTGTAACACTAATGAGTCACATTACACCGGGGAACAGAAAATGGCTAATTTGGCCCAATTTGGCCATTTTCACTTAGGAGTGTACTCACTTTTGTTGCCAGCAGTTTAGTCATTAATGGCTGTGTGTTGAGTTATTTCGAGGGGACAGTAAATTTACACTGTTATACAAGCTATACACTCACTACTTTACATTGTAGCAAAGTGTCATTTCTTCAGTGTTGTCACATAAAAAGATATAATAAAATATTTACAAAATTGTGAGGGGTGTACTCACTTTTGTGAGATACTGTATATATTACATATGCCATTTCACAGAACATCTTGAACAATTTAAAGAATTTTTGCTTACAGTGAAAATATTGTGCGTGGTACTTAATGTTTCACTTTGAAACTCTTGACAATTCCTCCAAACTAGCAAAGAACTAAGTGTTTGGTATTACTATGACAGGTGCCTATTATGGTATATTAATATTAACTACTTTTGGGTTTTCTGGTTGAAGATATTAGATTTACCATCTAGTTTGTGCATGGCTTGTTCTATATTTAGAAGGTGTTTCATTTCAAGATGTTCACCTTAAAAGCAGCCAACAAATAAAATGACTCATAGGGCATTCTGAACATAAACTAAGACTGTGTCCTGGAAAAACATGAATACTTCAGTTTGTATAATATAAATTGTACCTGAACTAAAGAAATACAGAGGTTACCTATATTAACTTTTGAAAATGCTAGTACCTTGTCTGTCTCTGACTTAAATAATTTGAGGCATTTTCTTTTTCCAAGTTTGTGATTTAGAAAGTTATTGATGCCATTACAGCCAGGGCCCTAGTATTTAAAAAAAGAAGTATGGTCAAAGCTTCTTTGGTCATACTAACCTTGTGGAACACAGGAGTGCATCTACTTTTGCACTCATGTGACCCAAAGTCAGCTGAGAGTGGGACTAATGCCGCGTACTCACGAGCGGACTTCTGAACTTCGAAGGACTTTTCAACGGAGTTCTGACAAAACAGAATTGCCTACACATGATCCCACCAAAGTCTAATCGTTTCGAACGTGATGACGTACGACCACACTAGAAAAGGAAGTTCAATAGCCAGTAGCCAATAGCTGCCCTTGCGTCATTATCGGTCCGTCAGACTAGCATACAGACAAACGTTTTTTTCGATAGGAATCGAGTCCGTCGGAAAGATTTGCAACATGTTCTATTTCTAAGGTCTATCAGATTTTTTGACAGAAAAGGTCCGATGAAGCCCACACACGATCCGAATGTCCAACGTATTCGTTCCGTCGGACCATTTCTGCTGGAAAGTCATGCGTACGTGGCATTAGATGTCACAGAGCCACTTCAGGTCCAGGAAAGATCCCAACAATATTGGCTGGATCCACCCAGATGCCTGATCAGCTGCTCCAGACCCCTTGCCTGCTTTACACTCCACTGAGCACTGAAGGGGCAGAGTGGAAAGGAGTGACTGACAGTACCAAGAACTGAGCTATCTACGTTCATGTGATCACTCAGTTTTCAGTGTTAGCGCCGACAGGAGATAGCTTCAGCATTGAGGTGAGTATGTATTTTTTTTTTCCCAATCCCATACTTCTCCTTTTAGAAGGATCCCCAATGGCAGCCTTTTTAATTTCTCACTGAAGGTTTCCTTTGAACAATCCTGCTGAAAATAATGGGAACTGATATATTTTTGTTCCACTAATATTAATATACATATAATATATACTAATATAATATGCACATATAATATACTATATGTAAGTGATAGGACCAGCTATACTACTACTAAAACTGTATTTTTTTTTTCAAAAGAACAGGCTCTCTTGTAGGTGGATCAGTTACAGAGATGAGACAAACCTTTTAACACTGGCAGGGGTGCTTACAATGATCAGATTTTATTTATTTATGTTGTATTTAAATCTGCAAGTACATCTAACACGACCTTCTCCAAAAACTGAGAATGTTGCTGTCCAAATGTGCCCCCTGTGCTCCTTCATCCAGGGTGGGGGCACTCTAATATAAGAGGTGTGTTAGTTGGCAGATCACAGGGTGGAAACTGAGTAAAAAAAAGAAAACAAATGCAGCCACCACATGGAGTGATTGGTAAGCTGCAATATATTACATTTTTGGTTTGGGATTTAATACTCTTTTAAGAAAAACTTTCAAAGAATTTATAGAAACTTCTTTTAAGGACAAGATATCAGATATCAGAAAAATACCTTTACAAGCTAAAATATACTGTAGTCTATCAGATATTTAGCGGGAACTTGGATAATATTTAAATAGCTGGTTTTCCAGATTTTTTTAAAGGTGTTGATTTTTAACTTTTCATTGAAAATATTATATAACAAATATAGTACCATATGAATTACAGTTATGTGATAACAGTCTGAATGGCTATGCAGAACTTACATACAGTTTTTCCAGATTAATGATTGTATGTTATTTTTAACATAATAAGTGAAGCTATCTTTACATTAGTCATATCATTTTTTTCTCAAAGTGTACTTCTAGGCAAAACATGTTTTTATTTTTAGTAAAAATAAAAATGTGGGGAAAGGTAGGGAAAAGTGAGTGCCACTCCCACACCGGATTCCCTTCCTTACTTAAAACCAGGGATTTTACTGCCCTATGCTGGGAACGCTGTCTCGGTTCTCTGGCTTACCACCTGTATTACCTGATCACATTGAGATCCTAGGTCATAACTAGGGATGAGCCCAATGTTCGAGTCAAACATCGGGTATTCGCCTGTTCGCCGAATAGCGAACAATTTGGGGTGTTTGAATTTGAAAGCCACGGAACTCCCTTTAAAAGTCTATGGGAGAAATCAAAAGTGCAAATTTTAAAGGCTTATATGCTTGGTATTGTCATAAATAGTGTTTGGGGACCTGGGTCCTGCCCCAGGGGAAATGTAACAATGCAAAAAAAAGTTTTAAAAATGGCCATTTTTTCGGAAGCAGTGATTTTAATAACACTTAAAGTGAAACAATAAAAGTGAAATATTCCTTAAAATTTTGTACCTGGGGGGTGTCTATAGTATGCCTGTAAAGTGGTGCCTTTTTCCTGTGTTTAGAACAGTCCCTGCACAAAATGACATTTCTAAAGGAAAAAAGTCATTTAAAACTACTTGCAGCTACAATGAATTGTCGGGTCTCGGCAATACAGATAAAAGTCATTGAAAAAAATGGCATGGGGTCCCCCCAAAAATCCAAACCAAAATTTAAAAAAAATGTGTGGGGGTCCCCCCAAATTCCATACCAGGCCCTTCAGGTCTGGTATGGATATTAAGGGGAACGCTGACCAATTTTTTTTTTTAAATGGTGTAGGGGTCCCCCTCAAAATCCATACCAGACCCTTCAGGTCTGGTATAGATTTTAGGGGAACCCCACACCAAAATTTAAAGAAAAATGGCGTGGGGGTACCCCCAAAAATCAATACCAGACCCTTATCCGAGCACGCAACCTGGCAAGCCGCAGGAAAAGAGGGGGGATGAGAGAGCACCCCCCTCTTGAACCGTACCAGGCCACATGCTCTCAACATGGGGAGGGTGCTTTGGGGTAGCCCCCAAAACACCTTGTTCCCATATTGCTGGGGACAAGGACCTTGTCCTCACAACCCTTGCCCTGTGATTGTGGGGGTCTGCAAGCGGGGGACTTATCAGAATCTGGAGGCCCCCTTTAACAAGGGGACCCCCAGATCCCAGCCCCCCCTCTGTTTGAAATGGTAATGGGTACATTGTACCCCTACCATTTCAAAAAAAGTGTCAAAATGTTAAAAAACCACAAGACACATCTTGGGACAAGTCCTTTATTAAAAAATAAAAATGTCCCACAAAGTCCATTCATCTTTTTCTCTCGCTCCGCCGGACCAAAAAAAAAAAACCTGCACGCCACCACCGATCCGCCTCCATGGAAGGCACCCGCCATAATGACCGTCCTCTTAGATGACAGTTCTTTTATAACTGAGAGCGGGGCCACACGGTGACGTACCTAGGTGGCGCTGCCCCCCTCTGATGCACAGGGACTTCCCAATGGCTTTCCCGTGGTGCCAGAGGGGGCAGGGCCACCTGTTTGCGTAATTTCGTACCTGGGGGTGTCTATAGTATGCCTGTAAAGTCACGCATTTTTCCCGTGTTTAGAACAGTCGCTGCACAAAATGACATTTCTAAAGGAAAAAAGTCATTTAAAACTACTCGCGGCTGTAATGAATTGATGGGTCTCGGCAATACAGATAAAAGTCATTGAAAAAAATGGCATGGGGGTCCCCCCAAAAATCCATACCAGGCCCTTTGAGTCTGGTATGAATATTAAGGGGAACCCCGAACCAAAATTAAAAAAAAAAATTGCGTGGGGATCCCCCCAAATTCCATACCAGGCCCTTCAGGTCTGGTATGGATATTAAGGGGAACCCTGTGCGAAATTTTTTCTTAAAAAATGACGTAGGGGTATCCCTCAAAATCCACACCAGACCCGCCGGACCGAAAAAAAAAACCCCTGCACGCAGCCACCGATCTGCCTCCATGGGAGGCAACCGCCGTAATGACCGTCCTCTCAGGTGACAGTTCTTTTATAACTGAGGGCGGGGCCACATGGTGACGTACCCGGGTGACCCCGCCCCCTCTGACGCATGGGGAAGCCATTGGGAAGTCCCCATGCGTCAGAGGGGGCGGGGTCACCCGGGTACGTAAACAGGTGGCCCCGTCCACCTCTGACGCCACGGGGAAGCCATTGGGAAGTCCCTGTGCGTCAGAGGCACCACTTTACAGGCATACTATAGACACCCCCCAGGTACAAAATTTAAAGGAATATTTTAATTTTATTGTTTCACTTTAAGCATTATTAAAATCACTGTCCATTTTTAAAACTTTTTTTCTATTGATACATGTCCCTAGGGTAGGACCCGGGTCCCCAAAGACTTTTTATGAAAATAGCTTGCATATTAACCCTTAAAATTAGCACTTTTGATTTTTCACGTTCGTGTCCCATAGACTTTAATGGTATTCGCGTGTTCGAACAAATTTTTTGCCTGTTTGCATGTTCTGCTGCAAACCGAACCGGGGGGTGTTCGGCTCATCCCTAGTCATAACTCTGACTATGCCTAGATTATTTTCACACTCTCCCCTACCACCAGTAATTTATCCTTGCTTTATACTTTTGTTGACTACCATTTCCAGACAGTGGAATACATACCACATTCACATTCCTGAGGGAGCAGAATCATTTTCTGGGAAGCGTGTTGAGTTGAGAGCTACTCCCACTCCCAGTTTGATGCCCTCCTTGTGTTGATTACTATATTGTTTGAGTACATTATGTACAAAGTGTTTAGGAACTAATACAAGAAAGGTGGTTAAAGAGACTGGGAGTGCGATAAAACTCTTTGAATGAGCCTGTTTGGTATTTAACGGAAATGTGAACAGATGTTCTTTTAATAGTAATATGTGTGTTTGCTTTTTTCAGTTATAAATAAAAAAGTAGGTTTTAAACATTTACATATGTGGTTGGGTACCTTAACCTCCCTGACGGTATTCCTGAGTGTGGCTCGGGGTTAAATTTCAGCACCATTAGCGGTAACCCTGAGCCACACTCGGGACTGCATTGCAGGATCCTGGTGTGGTATACTTACCTTGTCCCCAGGATCCTGCAATGTCCCCCCGCACTGTCTGTGCGCTCTGTCCTCCTCTGAAGCCTCTCTGTGCTGGGCTCCGTTCCCTGCGAGCGTCGTGATGCACGGGCGGAGCCTGGCGGCAAATTAAAAAAATGTAAAGATCATAACACATACAGTACTGTAACCTTACAGATTACAGTGAAATTATTGAAATTATTTCACATCCCTTTTGTCGCCAGTGCTTTGTCCAATGCCCTGCATGCAATTTTATATTATATATACTGTCCTTTCTGCCTGGAAACTTGAGATTGTCCATAGCAACCAAAAAGTGTCCCTTTACGTTAAAAGTGGCTTTAGACCAGCTAGAAAACAGCGACAGTAAATTAGAACACTTGGAGAATTGAGCAATAGTGAATCGTGGGGAAATGTATTTTATTATTATTATATTATTATTTTTTATAATTATTTATATTTATTTATTATATTATAATTTATGATTTTTTGTTTCAAACTTCATCATACCCGTGATATCTACTATACTCTTGGTGGACAGATTTAAGTGTGTTATTGTTAAGAATTACAGGCCTACAATATAAAACGCCAAATTTCCATGCAAAATAATTGTACCGCTTTCAGCACCCAAAATCCAAAATAATCATACCGCTAGGGAGGTTAAAGCCTAAGTTCACCTTTATTTTTTTATTTTTTTTTACCATAACTATGGAATCTATCCATTCACTCTGTATCCAACCAGGCAGGCCCTTGCACTACATCAGTGGTGTCTAACGCGCCACCCCAGAGAGTTTAGCCTGCAGCCCGGACCCGTCAAGATGGATGCTGGGAACGCTGGATGCTGGGAACAGGCTACATTGACAAGCCAGGAAAATGCACATTTGATGGGATGCCCGGAATGCCATGCAAACATAGTTGATGGGTGCAGAGTGTGTGTGCTAATGAGGTCAGCTTTTAAACTGCTTCCTGTGTCTTACTGGTTTTCACGTCCAAAATCTACACACCAGGAAGTCATGAACTTTTCTATGGAACAAAGCAGGGGCTAAGGTAAGGCCTTGTTCTAAAAATCAAACAAAGCTTTCATTTTTCTGCAATAAAGGTACATTAACCACTTAAAGACCGCCCACTGCATATATAATAATAATAGATATTGTGGGCGCGCACCTGCTGTACACAGTGGGGTCAATCAGCAGGTCCAGTGGACCCAATGTCCGCTGGCCACCCACGATTGCTCCACAGAGAGGCAGAACGGGGATCTGCCTATGTAAACAAGACAGATCCCCATTCTGACGGGGAGGTACACAGAGATCCTAGTAATCAGGAACAGCGATCTCTGTGTTCTTCCTGTCAATTCATCCCTCACATAGTTAGAAAACACTTGCAGGAAACACACTTAACCCTTTGATTGCCCCTGATGTTAACCCCTTCCCTGCCAGTATCATTTATACAGTGATCAGTGCATTTTTTTAGCACTGATCACTGTATTGGTGTCACTGGTCCCCAAAAAGTGTCACTTAGAGTCAGATTTATCTGCTACAATGTCGCAGTCTCACTAAAAATCGCTGATTGCCTCCATTACCAGTAAAAACAATACAAAAATGAAAAGTCCATAAATCTATCCCACAGTTTGTAGCTACTATAACTATTGCACAAACCAATCAATATACGCTTATTGGGATTTTTTTTACTAAAAATATGTAGAAGAATACATATTGGCCTAAATTGATAAAGACTTTTTTTTTTTATTTTTTTGGATATGTATTATAGCAGAAAGTAAAAAATATATAGAATTTTTTTTCAAAATTGTCGATCTTTTTTTGTTTATAGCGCAAAAAATTAAAACCGCAGAGGTGATCAAATACCACCAAAAGAAAGCTCTATTTGTGGGAAAAAAATACATCAATTCTGTTTGGGTACAGTGTCGCATGTCCGCATTATTGTCAGTTAAAGTAACGCAGCGCCGTATCGCAAAAAATGGCTTGGTCATTAAGGGGGAAAAACCTTCCAGGGCCGAAGTGGTTAAGGTATATTGTTTTTTTGGGGTTTTTTTGTTTTCTTCTATGTTATTTCATCAACATGCATTGTTAACACACACTGATAACACTTATGCCGCGTACACACAGTCTGATTTTCCAACGGGAAATGTTCGATGGGAGCTTGTTGTCGGAAATTCTGACCGTGTGTAGGCTCCATTGGACATTTTCCGTCATTTCCGCCAAACAAAATTTGAGATCTGGATCTCAAATTTTCCAACAACAAAATCCGTTAAATTCCAATTGTGTGTACACAATTCCGACGCACAAAGTTCCATGCGTGCTCTCAATCAATTATGAAACGGAAGCGCTCGGTCTGGTAAAACTAGCATTCGTAATGGAGAGAGCATATTCATCACACTGCAGATTTTTAAATATTTTAATGCAGCGCATTCTCTTCTTCTTTATAATGCTAGAATAATGAAGTTGTTTTGCTGCTCATATTCACACAGAGTTCTTAAAAAATGATTTCTTTATTATTTCTCGTGATCACCTGAATATGTATTTTTTTTTCTGTCAGATTTCCATAATAATGTTTTTAATTTTTGTTTATAGTGTATTTTTTTTTTATCAAGATCTACTGCATTTTTTTTTCTATTGCTCTCCATAATATTGCTTTTCGTTTTGTGTCAAGTTACCACAACACCATTATTATCTTGTATTTTTTTAATCTCAAGGCGGTTGGTTGGTGTTGGTGTCCCTTGTTAATTTGACATTGTATTTAGGAAATGTACCTGCCTACTCACAAACAAACTGTCCTTTTTGAAGTAAAACACATAGGCAAGTATTTGTGAATGCAAAATAGCCATTTATTATGAGTCATAATAAAATAAAGAGGAAGGCGTCGCTGGAGAAAATAGTTAAATTGGCAAAGCCTTTGTACCCCAGGGCACACATCAACTATTTTACAGCCAAAAATGGTAGCATGATGAGTCCATATAATAGTGAGCACAATCCAATCCGGGACTACAAGAGATCAGGAACAGCAGCAGATGACATATATGTCCCCAGGCTGTGGTCATACAACAGCCTGTGTCTTTTGTTAGACCAGACAAAACCCAAGCCTCCAGGGTGTGATTTTGGAGTTGTGGCAGGAGGTGGAGGAGGATGGTCCAACTCACACAGGTGTGTTTTGTTTGTGAGTTGGCCCCTCAACCCCTTATTTAGGGACATATACATCATTTCCTCAAAGATGAGGCGTTGGCCCTCCTCCATTTGCTGCATTTTGCATGCAGCCATGGAGGCAAAGGCCTCTTGAAGAGTGGGGGTGGTTCTGAGGGCAGTATTAGCCTCCTGAATCAGCCCAAGTGCTGTCTCCTCCAAGTTACTCCCATTCCTGGGCCTTTTGGTTGCAAGGCGAAGGAGAAGGACCTGGGATTCAGTCAGGCTACTGGGCCGGGCCACCTCCTGGCAGCCACTTACCCCGCCACCTCCTGGCTACCACATACCCCCGCCACCTCCTGGCTACCACATTCCACAGCCTCCTCCTGGCTGCCACATTCCACGCCCTCCTCCTGGCTGAGGCTTTCCTGTGTATGAAAAAGGGACATATTTTTATATTTTTATTAATCAATCACACACAATTTTCAGCTCATGACTGTTGCAAATTGAATGTTAACAAAAAGAAAAGACTATCCTTCTGATCCCAGCATTTTTCATTCTTTTCCCAAACATTTTTGGCTACTACTGTCTATTGATATGTAAAACACTTTATAAAATCAGCAATTAGTGATCAATAATAACATCTAGTTAACATCATTAATTTTACGACAAGAAATCTGTAGAACAATGCTATACTTGGCTCAAGCTGGGCTCCTCCACTTCTTCCTGGCTGGAAGGCCCAGATTGGACGTCAGAAGCCTCAGCTGGGGTGGAAGGAAGTGTGGAAGGATGAGTGGAAGGTAGGGTTAGGAGTGATTGTTTTCTTTCAGACCAGACTGAAGTCAGGCAAAGTCTCTCATAGTACCACAGCCTGGGGACATAAATGGCATAAATGGCATCTGCTGCTGCTCCTGATCTCATGGAATCCTGGACCTTATTGCGCTCCCTATTATAAGTGCTTCTCAGCCCACCAATTTTGGCCTTCAAATAGGGGATTGTTGCTGTGGGGATCTGCAGCTTCACCAACTCCAGCAGTTTCTCCAGCGCTGCCTGCCTCTTTTGTTTATGAATATAATGCGGATGTTTCACCTGTCACAGACAGGGCAGCTCCCTGTACTTGTCTATGAATAGGGGGAGGAAGTTGTGATCATTGAAGCCATCCATTTTCTCTGCAAGACACAACACAAGACAAACCCTAATGTCAGGCTAAAATCTCCTAATCTTGACCCCCAATATAGGCCTTAATCTAGAGGCAGTATAAGCCACTGATGCACCAAGTTAAACTTGTAACTTGGTTAGAACGATCGGCGCTTCCGACACTCCTTCCTCCGCTCACAGATCGTACGTACGACGCACGCGTGTTATGCTTTATATACACTGCACATGCATGAAACTCCACCTGCCCCTGACGTTCTTTCTAGTCTATTCCCCACCCCTTGTCTTTCAGCGCAGTGGGAGAGCACATGGCGGAGAAAGAGCAAGTGCATGCAGACAGCAGCAACGACGAAAGCCCGGAGCTACGAACATCCCGATCCCGGAGGAGATTTAAGGCCTCAAATATGGCCTTTGTAGAGATGGTAGACATCTTGAGGAGGGCTGACTATGATGGGAAGCATGGACCTTACCCAAACCCAAATGTGAGAAAGGCCAAGATCATGGCTAAAGTTGTGAGAAGTCTGCACAGGAATTTTGGGGTACGACGATCCAAGGATCAATTGCGGAAACGCTGGTCAGACCTGAAATTGAGGGAGCAGGATCAGTACAGAAAGATCAAGACAGTTCTTCAAAAAAGTATTTGTCGTGTATTCCTATTATTATTATTACTTTTGTGCTGGTACATGTGCTTTTCTTTACTGTTGTACAGTTTAAAATGGCAAGTTTCAGGTTTGTGGGCACAGTAATGTTCATAGTAAACATCGTTCGTTCGCCCACTAATACAATGTTTTTGGCAGATCCAGGTTAACTACATTTGTTCAGGCATATTTGTATTAAAATAAGTTTCTGACATTGTTGTCTAAATGGGTTTGTACTAGAATGAAATGCAAACTTGATTTAGTGTAAGGAGAGGACACTCAGCAGCTGTTTACACATCTGGATGCAGGAGCACTAGTGTGGGACACCAGAACAAACTTTTTAGGGTGTCCCACACATGTGCTCCAGTGGATACTAGGGGTGTCTCCATGTATGAAAATTGTACAAAAAAGGTAAGTATTCCAGCTTTAGAAAGGGAAAAAAATAATGTCTTCAGCTTGGAACTCTGCCAAAAAAGACACTTGTACGACACTTCCAAGCAATGTTTTATATTACTATTTCTGGCCTCAAATATCTGTGTGCTAAGTATACTTTTTTTTTATTCACATAGGGGAGAAAAGACTCGGGACATCTGAGGACACCAGGGACCCCCCACCATCTAAAGAAAAGCAAATCCCCACACCACAACCAGGAGATGTGGAGGAAGGAGAGGTTTATGAAGTGGGCGAAATAGTGACCACAACAGGTGAGTGTCTGAGACCATAGCTTCAGGTAATAGATGGATGCCTGCTTATTTATAATACATGGTGTGTTTTTTTATTTTAGGTGAGGTGGATGTTGTGGAAGAAGATTCTTATTTCACAAGTGCAAGTGCACACGTCCTCATCGGGGAGATCATGGTGTGCAATCGTGATTTACAGAAGATCAAGGAAGACATCAATGATGTGGAAAACAGACTCAAAAACATCATTGATGTTTTAGGCAGAACCTAAAACAGCCCACATTTCTTCAAGTTTGTTTGTAATTTTATTATTTTCACACATTCTAAATATTTTTTAGAAAGCCAAATTTTGAAGATACACACAGTGTGTCAACATGTGCTATCTGCCATCACGGGATATCAAGGTACACGTTTTGGGGGTGCAACCCCTTCCTCGCAACTAAAGTAGATGAGAGGAAGGGGTTGCACCCTAGGACACACCCATTTATCCCCCATGATGGGAGATAGCACATGTTGACATTAGGCATGGGATCAGGAGGGAAATCCCCATTTTGACTCGCAATTTGTGTGCATCTTCAAAATTTGGCTTTCACAGGGGTGACTTCACCCGATCTGATGAAGGCAAGATCAACACAGTTTGGACATACTAATGATAGTTAGTCTGATATTGCCTTCACTTTTGTCAAAGTTGAACTTTGTAAGTTCCTAAGTTGTGTATTGTTTAATGCCATTTTTAATATTTGTCAGGTGTTCTGCAATGCGAACCCTTAGGAGCCTCTTTGTTCTTCCCACATAGAATAGTCCACAAGGGCACTATAGCAGATACACAACATTTGAGGAGTTGCATGTGACAAACTCTTTAATTTCAAAGGTTTCATTATCCCTATTCGTGATCTTTGTCATCCCCCTATTCCTTACCTTTACTGTTCTGCAGCAAACACTTTTTCTGCAACAGTAAATTCTCACAGTGTTTCCCTGAATTTCAGAGAGAAACATAACCAAGATCCTTCTTTACTGCAATTTTGCTCGATTGCGTATATCCATCTTGGAGGGGTTCAAACAATGTAAGGGACTTGTCCCAAAGAGAGACCCAGTGGATTTTTCTTTTAAAATGTCTTGCCCCCAGGGGGTTGAACATTGAGGTAGACCTGAA
This sequence comes from Aquarana catesbeiana, assembly GCF_042186555.1. Lineage (NCBI taxonomy): Eukaryota > Metazoa > Chordata > Amphibia > Anura > Ranidae > Aquarana > Aquarana catesbeiana. The sequence goes on along the minus strand of NC_133334.1, from coordinate 74,049,732 downwards.
CTGCTTCATTAGTAATTTTTAGATAATCTTTAGCTAATTTTTTATGTTTATATATTTTTTATATTTTTAGACCCCATAAACAAAGTATTTAAAATAATATTCAACTATTAGTCATACTCCAATTCACCATATTGCACCAATAAAGGGCTATATTGCTGTATGTGGTTAGGGGGATTACTCTCTGTGGAATTTTAGGAGATTGAGTCACACTATTCATGTGACATACCATGTTCTAATGTGATGGGGAGAGAGGTAATGTATCATGACCTACACCTGCCAGTGGTTGTTTATTGAGAAATGATTTATTGCCGGTCCCACCCATAACTGGGGAGTAATAATATTTTGCATATTATACCTGGGTTCACATGGTATGTGTGATTCTATGTGTGTGATTCTTTTTTCACATATATGGGATCCGCTTTAGATCATGATGGTGTCATTATCAGTATGATTCAGAGTGCTAGCCATTTACTTTTTATTTATTTTTTACTTTTTAGATGATGGCTTTAGCTCAACTTTGTGGCAAATTTCACTTATTTTAACTTCGAGATTTGATAATATTCGATTAGGTATTTTTTATGTATTTTATATATATTTTGCATATCATATGACTGTTTATGTTGGTATACATGATTACATTCAGTTGTGGTGGTCCAATCTGCCATGAATGCTTTGAATAAAGCAATATATGTCAGGGTGGATAGTTATTCATGTGTATATACTCAACATAAGTTTATTAGCCCTCTATAATCGCTCATCGTTGATGTAACAGTCGGGGCATTGCGGCTGCGGGGACACGAAGTGTGCACAGGTGCAGTGTAGAGTGCTTCAGTCTATGATTGACAAAGGGTATATAAGGATTGATTGCCGCGCCGTACAGCCAATCCCATGATTAAGTCTGTGTGACGAAACATGTTGGGGGAATGGCTGTACGGCAATCATCATCACTGATGTAGGACGCGTGACATCAAACCAGGAAGTTGAGGCTCGAGTTGTGATCCGGGACCAAGGAAGGGGTGAGAGTGACACGCACGCTAGCACACCATGGTCCGCTGTGACCGCAGGATCCACAACGCTGTTTAGTTGTTTGAAGACTTGCTGTGATTGTCCTTGCTGATTTGAATTTTTTGAAATGTGAGTGTAAAGGTTGAAGATTTGAAGTGTTTACATTAAACGGGTTTGTTATTACACTATTGGAGCACCTTCATTATTTACATGTGGAGAGATCCCTTATATGCACGGTTGGATACTGGATACTCGTATTTAACCCTATCCGTGTGGTTTAAAAGCATCTTAGCCTAACACGAGAGTTTAGGCATTGGAGTTCAGTGAGTGCGTTTCTTTAGGGGAGTGGAATGATGTGCACAGTGGTGTGGTGGATGAAACAAGTAGAGTTTACACTGAATAGTAATTCATTGGAACACTTCATGGACACTCATCTGTGTTACAGCTATTTTCTGTTTTCATTTTTGTTTTATTTTCACTTGTCACAGGGTGAAATTGGTGCATATACTATTATATTATTTATATTTTTTACATACAATAGGTTGTCCAAATACCTATTGTCGGGTAATTTTAGCACAACTGTTTTTTCTTTTATCACTTATTATATTTTTTGATAAGGGTTAAAATACAGTTCACATTTCGTATTACTCATAAGTGGCAGCTACAGGTTAGGTCTTCTGTCCTTTGGCGCAGTGGTAATTTAAGTGGTGGCTAGGTTTTCTTAAATACCAACAGTTATTATTAAGTTTATATTCCGCCATGTTGATTGCCATAAGAAATAGGCGGAACCGGCTGGCCATTATCCTGAAAGCATTCTCAACCACTCTTCTGGCTCTGGCCAGCCGGTAGTTAAAAACCCTCTGGTCCGGGGTGAGGGTCCTTATCGGGAACGGCCGCATCAGGTGATCACCCAGCCCAAACGCTTCATTAGTGACAAAGACAAACGGGAGTCCTTCCACGTTCTCTTCAGCCCCAAGCCACCATTCTGGAGCCATCTGTATAACTAGGTCTGGGCGATGACTCCATCCGACATCCGGCCAAGCTTCCCCATGTCCACATAGAGGAACTCATATGTCGCCGACACCACTGCCAACATCACAATACTATTAAACCCCTTGTAATTATAATAGTATGACCCCGAGTTTCAGGGGTGGCATGATGTTTACATGTTTCCCATCAATTGTCCCTCCGCAGTTGGGAAAGTCCCACCGCTGGGCAAATTGGGAACCCACAGTCTGCCATTCCTGTGGTGTTGAAGTAAACTGTGGAGTCAAAAAGAAAAAGAACTTAGTAATTTTGCACATAAAAATTGCAAGCATATTAGACACAAACATTCTTTGCCAACATCAGTATAACATTTATTTTAAGGAGTATTTAAAGACAAAAATATAAGGTCCACTTATCAGATTCCTCACCCTCTCTGATGGGCCATTGTAAAAAATTGATCGGGGGTATGTTCTGGACAGGTAACCCTCTCCACTTCATTGAGAGCTGAATGCATACATAATGTGTGTTATTTTGGCCAGCCCCTCCTTACTTACACTATTGGCAGCCCACGGGATAGGTAAGTGTCATAATACAAAAATATAAATACACACTGTACAAATTGAAGCACTTTTTTACATTCTGCAATTACCTATCAAGATAATAGGAGAACAAAACTTTAAACAGTACCATTTGAAAGTATTATGGCAGGCCCTTTCACTACATGTTTTGGGGAATTCATACAGAAATCTGACCACAAAAGAGGTAGGTATAGTGTGTAAGGGTTTGACAAAGTCAGCAGATAGAGGATTGGTACCAATTGACTTAGTGGTTTTTCTAAATTATTTTGGGACCCAAAAAAAGCCTCTGGCACTCTGCATGAATTTAAGCACACAAATAACATTTGTACACACTTTAGGGGGTGTTTAGGATAAAGCACTACTATGGAGCTAACAAAATACATTGTTATTTGACCAGGCTAGGTGTGTATGGGCCCAAGATAGCATGCTGGGGAGATTAGTAAAGGCAAATATGCATGAAGGACAAAAAAGGAAGTTTAAAATATTCAAGCATGCATGATAACAAAGGGGACATTCACAGCATATTACAATCATGGTAATTAGGGAATGATGAAAGAAATACAATACATTAGCAAACATTGAAGACATAGAATGTGATGTTAAAGAAGAAAACTTACCCTAATATAGTCCTTCTGCAGGACCTGAATACCCAGAGCCTGGGGGGAGATGCCTGTCGAGAACTTGATGTCATGCAGACTTCTCCCTGTCACGACAAGTACCACAACATGGCCACCACAACATGGCGACTAGCCTCTGCTCGGAAGTGATGGCTTGCCGCATGCAGGTGTCCTGCCTGCTAATATAAGGGGACAGCAAAGCCAAAAAGCCAAAAAAAGGTGAAAAACGGGTCCATCATCCGGAGATAATTCCTGAAATCATCAGGATTATTCTCTTGGCTCTCCTGCAACAAAGGCATATGAGATAACTGGTCACGCTGGAGTAACCAATTCATTCGTCCATGATCTCCTCCCCGCGCTGTTCATGGACTGGGCTTGGGTCAAAGTAAGAACCCCAACACTAAGCCCCTGCACAGCACGAACTCTACGACGAGGTCGTACCCGCAACATGGCTTCAAACCAGTCGGCTGGTCAGAACGAACTAACAGAACGCAAAAACGCAGAAAGGCCTGAGAAGAGCGATCTGAAAATCAGAAACGAGCAGACAAGAACGCACTGAACATCAAATATGTACTATAAAATACGCACTGAAAAACAAATGCGAACTGACTACACACACTGAAAACCAGATAGGAACCCACAAGCACAAACCAAAGAGCAGTAATGATCAGAAAAGTACGAGGCTGAAAAGCGCGAATCGTCTCTCACCATACTTCTACTAACACGAGATTAGCAGAAAGAGCTCAAAGGGTGGCGCACTGGCTATTGAACTTCCCTTTTCTAGTGCCGTCGTACGTGTTGTACGTCACTGCATTCTTGGCGTATGGAATATTTGTGTGACCGTGTGTATGCAAGACAAGTTTGAGCCAACATCCGTCGGAAAAAAAATATGGATTTTGTTGTCAGAATGTGTGATCGTGTGTATGCGGCATTACTGTATCCTTATCTATTTTTAATGCACATTGCAGAAACACAAAAAAGGCTATAGTTTACATTTAAAGGAGTTGTAAAGGCAGAAGGTTTTTTTATCCTAATGCATTCTATGCATTAAGATAAAAAAAAAAATTCTGTGTGTAGCAGCCCCCCTCAGCCCCCCTAATTACCTACCTGAGAAGCTTCTCTCTCCAGCGATGTCCATGATCCCCTCAGCCATTCAGGACACTCCTTCTAATTGGCTGAGACAGAGCAGCGGTACCATTGGCTCCCGCGGCTGTCAATCAAAGTCAATCAGCCAATCAGGGGGGAGAGAGGGCGGGGCCAGGTTGGGGCTCTGTGTCTGAATGGATACACCGAGCTCTGACTCGGCTTGGGTGCCCCCTGTAGCAAGCTGCTGGCTGAGGGGCACTCAAAGGAGGGAGGGGCTAGGAGCAGCGAAGAGGGACCCGAGAAGAGGAGGATCCAGGCTGCTCTGGTGCCTTTACAATCACTTTAAGCCTTTTTGTAAGTCATTTGAGTTTCTAAGTAGAGCAGCACTTTTAAGAAAAAGATCTGTATCTACACCTTTTCTTTTTATAGATACATTTTCATTATCCTTGTATTATTATTTCCAAATACAATACATGTAATATACCTTTGATTCTAGATAGCCTGACTTCTGAAAGTATTAGTATCTAGCATTTTGTCTGTACATTAATCAATATTTGGAACTACAAGCCTGGTACAGAAATTATATTAAATAATCTTTATGACTATTGACCCCGCAATCCTTGGCGCGTTCCTTAGTTGCTAGCTGGGTAAATGCCTCCTGCTTATCGCACTGTGTGTCTGTTTTACAATTAATGGAATGGTTAACTGATGAATAATGTGAGACAAAAAATTCTAAATTCCAGATGTTCAGCTGAATGTGTCAAAACAATTTTTAGTTACCGCTATTTTAAATTTGTACTCACACCATTTACTGACAAGATATTCAGAGAAAAACAGTTTGAACAATTAGCTAATATAAAATACAACGCTGTTAAAAATAAAGAAAACAAGAAAGAAATGTATGCAAAACAATTTGCTATTTTATTTCTCGTTTTTCGCATCATATTTTAAAATTCAGGAATTAAAGATTAGATGTTTAACCAAATATCATTTACACTTTTATTTGTAAATGGTCATATTATTGCCTAAAAATAAAAGTCAATTCAATCAAATTAATCAACTGTTTGATAATAGAGTTACCATATTTTGATTTATTTATTATCTAGGAATGCATTTCAACTACACATTTTGAAATCTCACTGAACTGCTGTCTAGAATCATACCCTGTAGCGGGTTGATTTTTTCTTTTTATTTATTTACTTTTAACATAATAAGTGAAGCTATAGTTACATTAGTCATATCATTTTTTTTTTCTCAAAATGTACCTCTAGGCAAAACATGTTTTTATTTTTAGTAAAAATAAAAATGTGGGGAAAGTTAGGGAAAAGTGAGTGCCACTCCCACACCGGATTCCCTTCCTTACTTTAAATCAGGGGTGTCCAAACTACGGCCCTCCAGCTGTTGCGGAACTACACTTCCCATGAGGCATTGTAAAATTCTGACATTCACAGACATGACTAGGCATGATGGGAGTTGTAGTTCCTTAACAACTGGAGGGCCATAGTTTGGACACCACTGCTTTAAACCAAGGATTTTACTGCCCTATGCTGGGAACGCTGTCTCGGTTCTCTGGCTTACCACCTGTATTACCTGGTCACATTGAGATCCTAGGTCATAACTCTGAATACGCCTAGAATATTTTCATGCTCCCCCCTACCACCACTTATTTATCCTTGCTTTATACTTTTGTTGACTACCAATTCCGGACAGTGGAATACATACTGCATTCACATTCCTGAGGGAGCAGAATCATTTTCAGGAAACGCATTGAGTTGAGAGCTACTCCCAATCCCAGTTTGATGCCCTCCTTGTGTTGATTACTATTCTGTTTGAGTACATTATGTACAAAGTGTTTAGGAACTAATACAAGAAAGGTGGTTAAAGAGACTGGGAGTGCAATGAAACTCTTTGAGTGAGCCTGTTTGGAATTTAATGGAAATGTGAACAGATGTTCTTTTAATAGTAATACGTGTTTGCTTTTTTTCAGTTATAAATAAAAAGTAGGTTTTAAACATATACATATGTGGTTGGGTGCCTTAAAGCCTAAGTTCATCTTTATTTTTATTTTTTTTAGCAAAACTATGGAATTTATCCATTCACTCTGTATCCAACCAGGCAGGCCCTTGCATTACATCAGGGGTGTCTTGCGCTCCACCCCAGAGAGTTTAGCATGCAGCCTGGGCCCTTTGAGATAGATGCTGGGAACGCTGTGGCAGCCTACATTGACAAGCCAGGAAAATTCACATGTGGTGGGATGCCGGGGATGCCATGCAAACATAGTTGATGGGTGTAAAATGTGTGTGCTAATGAGGTCAGCTTTTGAACTGCTTTATGTGTCTTACTGGTTTTCACGTCCAAAATCTACACACCAACAAGTCATGAACTTTTTAATGGAACACAGCAGGGGCTAAGGTAAGGCCTTGTTCTAAAAATCAAACAAAGCTTTCATTTCTCTGCAACAGAGGTACATTAACCACTTAAAGACTGCCCACTGCATATATACTGCTGCAGGGGGGCTTTATTACACGAAAAAACGTACCTGTACGTTGTTTCGTGCAATAGATACTGTGGGCGTGTGCGTGCTGTACGGATTGGGTCCAGCGGACCCAATGTCCGTTGGCCACTCGCGATTGCTCCACAGAGAGGCAGAACAGGGATCTGCCTATGTAAACAAGACAGATCCCCATTCTGACAGGGAAGTACACAGAGATCCTAGTAATAAGGAACAGCGATCTCTGTGTTCTTCCTGTCAGTCCATCCCCCACACAGTTAGAAAACACTTGCAGGGAATACACTTAACCCTTTGATCGCCCCTGATGCTAACCTCTTCCCTGCCAGTGTCATTTATACAGTGATCAGTGCATTTTTTTTTAGCACTGATCACTGTGTTGGTGTCACTGGTCCCCAAAAAGTGTCACTTAGGGTCAGATTTGTCTGCCGCAATGTCACGGTCACACTACAAAATTTCTGATTGCCTCCATTACCAGTAAAAACAATAAGAAAATGAAAAGTCCATAAATCTATCCCACAGTTTGTAGCCACTATAACTTTTGCGCAAACCAATCAATATACGCTTATTGGGATTTTTTTACCAAAAATATGTAAAAGAATACATATTGGCCTAAATTGATGAAGAAATTCGTTTTTTTTTTTTTTTTTGGGGTATGTACTATAGTAGAAAGTAAAAAAATATATATATATTTTTTTCTAAATTGTCGTCCTTCTTTGTTTATAGCACAAAAAATTAAAGCCGCAGAGGTGATCAAATACCACCAAAAGAAGACTCTATTTGTGGGAAAAAAAACATCAATTTTATTTGAAGTTTACAAATATGCCACGTGATTTACAAAAGGGGGTGAAAATGCATTAATGGGTACCATCATCCTAGATATGAATAAGACCGAGGAGTGGGGTTGAAAGAGAAACCAGAGCAAGGACCTCTCCAATAGGGTCCTGCCTCTTTCACAAGAAAAAAGGACTGTTGCGGTACCATAAGGAAAAGACTTTGTTTAAAAGTGTATAAATTTATTTCAAAAATAATAAAAAGTCCTACAGGGGACATATATTGTACATGTTCATAATTTAACATACACAAACAATAGTAATTGTTTACAGCATTGTTGACACTGAGTTGGTATAGCTAATGCCCACGCAGATACATGGACAAAGGTTATATAGTGTGATACTTGCAGACGTGACCTCTACGGTTTCGCGGTCACAGCCGCTTCTTCAGGAGGCGTCTGATAGTATGTGGTCTATGAAGATGAAAAACAGTACAGTATCAACATGACAAACAAAGTACATAAGTAGTTTTCAGAAGGTACATAATTGATATTGGAGAACATATTTAAAATTTAAAATTTGAGGTTTAGAAATTGCACTCACCAAACTATAACCTTGAAGGTTCTCTGGAGCGATACTGTGAGACGCCCTCAAGAGGCGTTCCCCCGGGGGCGGGCCAGGGAGGCAGAATGGGGTAATACTATTGTAAAAAATTCCATAGGATAAAATTTTTTAAAGAATTCAAACAGTGTGTTCTATTTAGAGGATCACCCGGGAGTGCCAAGGTTTGAGTGGAGGAAGGTGGAAATAGAGAAGGTAAGTGCCAAAAATACTGGAAGGAAGAGATAGGAAAGGGGGAGGGGGGAGGGGGGGGGAAGGGAGAGAGAAGAAGAAAGGGGGGAGGAGAAAGAAAGAAACAAGGTAGGATCGGAGGGAGTGGGGCAGAATGGGGGGATGGGGGAGGGAGAGGGGGGGGACGAGGACGGAGAGGAAGGGGAGGGAAAAGACTGGGAGGTGGGGGGGGGAAATAGATTGGAAAGAGAGGAGGGAAGGAAAGAAGGGGGAAAGGGGAAGGAGAGAGGAAGGGGGGAGGAAATAGGGATGAGGGGAGGGGGGGGAGGGAGAGGGGGGAGGGGGGGGGAAAGGGAAAGTGGGATGTGGGAAGGGGGAGGGGGGGGGAAGAGGGGGAAAGAGAAAAAAAGAAATGGAGGGAGTGGAATAAAGCAGATATCCCAATATACCTGGTAAGGAAATTGAGAAACACACAGAACTGACAAAAGGGGGGTTAATGGTAGCAAGGAAATTTTTACCTATCGTTGCTGTAGTAAAAACCCAGACTTAGAAGCTGGTGGTACCCAGAATGACGTGGCTAGTGTAGTCAGTGGCCAAAACGCCACATCACACCGTCACATGGAGTCACTGTAAGGAATGTAGATCAATAGGGGAAGTATTAAAAAATTATTTGAAGAAAAAAAGCAGGTCGCAAGATATTCTGTGCCAGGCAGGGGGGGGGAAAGATACCATACAGGAGTAATGGGAATCCCCGTCCTGCATGGAGGACATTACATGAGTACTCACAGAGGCTCCGGATGGCGTCGGTGCGGTGCTGGGTGTCCGTCTGAGACGGTGAGCAGCTGAGTCTGGGCGTCTTAAGTGCCTCCAACCCGGAAGTTTAACGGCGGAGATGACCGCCGCGATTACTTCCGGGTCCGGTCCTCCACTATTGCGCAGGCGCAGGAGATTCGCCCGGCGCAGGCACACAGCTCAAAGATGATCAGTGCCTGAGCAATGATCAGAACGAAGCAGCAGCTGGGCTCCACATGGCCCCGCCCGCTGCCGGAGGAGCGCAAGCCCGCCACAGGGGGAGAATTAACTCCTCACATCCCCCCAGAGCAGAGTGGCCAGTGCAATTTTGGTAGTGACTCAAATACAGATAATGTTAATCAGGAAGCAAACTGGGAGGGGGGAACGATGCATAGTCTCCAACGGCGGGAGCACCAAGGGACCTACAGTTAAGGAGGCATGCATCGTGGCCCGTCCCAGGACAGTGTACAAAAAAATATACAATCTAAGTAAACATAACTTTAATTAATAAAGCAAGCAATCTACTGGAATTTTGGAGTCAGCCACAGGAAAGAAACATTAAAGGATAACAGGTTTTTTAATATAGTGAAACCACTATATATAAAGAGTCCACTAGTATACAGTCATAGGGAAAAGACCTGAAGTCTAGTAGAACAAAGTCCAAATGTTTTTTTCTGTGTGATATTTTGTATGGTTTTTTATGTGGTTGGGTCACGGCAGGGGCTGGGGGGAAAAAAAGGGTTATAACAGGGTTATTCAAGGAAGTATTTATATGAATGTGCCTCATTGATGCCGGGAGGAACACATGCATTAAGTCGCTCAATCCAAAGGGATTCACGTTTTAAAATTTCGCGGTCCCAATTGCCCCCACGGGGGTCTTCAGGGACAACGTCTAACACAGTAAACCGAATATAATCCATATTGAAACGGTGGTGAATGCCTATGTGGCGGCCTACAGTAGTAAGCTTGCCATTTGTAGAGGCGTATAAGTGGTCCCCCAGTCTCTGCCGTAACTCTCTGATTGTTTTCCCCACATAAAAGGCGCTGCAGGCGCAAGTCATGAGGTAAATTACTCCACGCGTGCCACAATGGGCTGAATGTTTGGGGAAAAGCATTTCACCATTGGGGAGTAAAAAGTGTTGTCCTTCTTGAATCCAGGGGCAATGTGGGCAATTGCCAAATTTGTAAGTGCCCCTGGGTTCCGACGGACCAGAGGAAGGAATCCTATAATGACTGTGTGTTAATCTATCCCTCAAAGAGGTGGCCCTTCTAAAGACCAAGTCGTGGGTGGGTTTAATGTATTTTTTAAGGGTGTGGTGGTCAGTCAGAATATGCCAATGGTTGGACAATATTTTTCGTAATTGCTGGTGGTGGGTAGAGAATTTAGTAATGATCTTAGTCGTATAGGGTTGTTTAGGATGTGGAGGGCCATATAGTAGTGTTTGTCGGTCTAAAGCTAAGGCCTTGTTGAATGCTTTTCTCAGCACGGTACGTTTATAGCCTCTAGCCAATAGTCGTGTGCGAAGATCATTGGCCTGTTTGTGGAAATCCCCGTCCTCTGTGCAGTTCCTTCTCAGTCTGAGGTACTGAGCAAAAGGAATGCTGCGAACCAGAGGACGGGGGTGAAGACTGGAGGCGTGTAACAAGGTGTTACCCGCGGTGGGTTTGCGATAGAGGTCCGTGGTTAGGTGACCAGTGGAGTCCTTGGTGATCAATACGTCCAGAAATGGGATACTTAATCTATCATAAGAGAAAGTAAAATGAAGATTAAAAGAATTAATGTTTAGCTCTGCAATGAAGGTCTGCAAAAGTTGCTCTGTGCCTGTCCAGATGACCAAGAGGTCATCAATGAACCTGAACCATCCTAGAACATGGTCCAGGAATGGTTCCATAAGGTCATCACCGAAGACCGCCCGTTCCCAACCGCCAAGGTATAAGTTCGCGTATGAAGGGGCACAAGACGTGCCCATTGCAACGCCTTGGATTTGAAGATACACTTGATCCATGAATAAAAAATAATTTTTAGTCAAAATAAATTCTAAGAGTTTTAAGATGAAGGTATTAGTGGGCCAGGTGTGGTGGTCCTGTTCCATCAAGAAGGAGCCAGCCGTCCGGACGCCCTGCTCGTGGGGGATGTTTGAGTACAAGGCCTCGACATCAATAGCCACGAGGAGGGCGTCCGGAGGGATCTGGACCCCTTCGATGTGTTTCAACAGGTCAGTTGTATCCCTGATGTAAGAAGGTAGTCTCATGACGTGGGGTAAAAGGAAGGTGTCCACCAGTTTGCTGGCGTTTTCCGTTAGTGAACCTTTGCCAGAGACAATAGGTCGGCCTGGAGGTGCAGAGAGATTTTTATGAGTTTTCGGCAGAGCATAAAACGTAGGAGTGCGTGGGTATTGTACATTGATGAATTTATAGGTGTCATCATCGATGAGGCCCTCGAGGAAGGCCCCACCAATGAGTCCCCTAAATTCATCAATGGTTTGTTGAATGAAATGGTTTTCAATGGGTAGATACCAATTGGCATTGGAGAGAATTTTGAGACACATGGTCTGATATTGATGATGAGTCATCAGCACCAGGTTTCCACCTTTGTCAGATTGCTTTATGACCAGATTGGTGTTTTTTTGCAGTCTGGTGACTGCTCAAAACTGTTGTCGGGTCAAATTAGAGGGTGATGTTTGCCATCGTTCTCTTTTGAGGGAGAGAATGCATTCGTGCAAAAAAGCCCAGATAGAGGGGCAAGTCAATAAATCAGGGAAGGCTTTGGACTTCATTTTTAGAGAAGTTTTGGGGATGGGATGTTGAGGTTGGGGGGTACTGATCATTTGACAGGTAGAGGGGGAGTCGGGATTGCCATCTGGGGCATCCGACTCGACCTCTCCCTCATCAAAGAGTAACATGAGATCCCTTAATGCTCTGGACTCCGCTATCGTAAAGTTCTTGGTCCTTTCCGCTAGTTCCTTTTCCAGGTTGGCACGTTTACGGTCAGGATCAAACATAAAGTTGAAAGTCAATTTACGGGCAAATAAATAAAGGTCTTTAATTGTCTCATAAATATCGATTGGCTCCGAAGGACAGAAGCCTAGGCCTAAATGAAGGACCTGTTCCTCCTCCGGAGTCAGCCGGTAAGATGTGAGATTGATGATGTTCAGGGAGTGAGAATCATTGACATTGATGGGGGTGATTACTCGTGGGACGTGCTTGGGGTTGGGGCCTTCTGCACAAACATGTCCAGATTCCCTTGTTTGGAGGGCTCTGGGCCTGGTTGTACTAAAAAACCGGGCTGTGATAGAAGTGTTTGGATGTTCGGTTGTAGAAGTTTTGGGATGATGTTGTGTAAAGTGGGGTGGAGAGAACCCGTAGAAGGGGTCTGTCCACCTGGCCTTGGTGTTTGTGGTGTTTTTAGTGCTTTGCCATGTTGTTATCCTTTTTTAGGGTGTTTAGTGGTGGAATTATCGCCAGTAAGGGACCTCTTTCGAGGGGCACTTGGTGCTCGTGATAAAGTGGGGCGGGTAGTGATCTGTGAGGATACAGAAGATATCGATGAGTCAGATTCCGTATAGTCTGTTGCCGTCGGGGCTGGGAATTGCCGATTTTGGCGTTTATGTTTGTGAGGGAATGATTTCCCGGACCACTTGTATGCATAGCCCTCAGAAAATGCCAATTTGTCCTGGGAGAATTTTCTTTGTTTTTTGATGATAATATCTTTATTGAGACCTTCAATTTTGTCTCGTATTTCCTTCCATTTGTTTGTGAAGGAACTTGACTCTTGAATATTGGGAAATTGATTGAGTAGTCTATCGATTTCCGCATCAAGAGATATCATGTCAGAACGATACTGAGTAGTCAGTTTTGACATGAGTTCAATGCTGCAATTGGTTAACGTATTTTCCCAGGATTTTTTAAAATCCGCAGAGGGATCTTTAATTGTAGGGAATAGTTGGACACGGAGTCCAAGGGGACAAACTTTTTCAGTAATATATAATTCAAAATACTGGATGTGCCAGTGTAGATGGGATTTTTTCTTGAGAAGGTTAAACAACCTGTCTAGGAACTTTTTGGTTTCGTCCTCTAGCTGTTGATTGGCTAAACATCCTGCCTGTATGGTGGACATGAAATACCCCCAGGCAGTGCCCAAAACATCCATGACTATAAATGTACAGAACAACAGGAAAGAACCCTGACCATAGACAAGAAGGACTCAAACAGAGAATTGAATAGGTGGCTGCTACAAAACCAGAAGTAGCCACAAATTAAGGATATACATAGAATCAATTTAACAAGTGGCAAGGGGGGGGGCAAGCAAGGGGGAGAAAAGGGGGAAAAATGGATCCGAGGATCCGGGTGTGTTATCCACCCACTATATTGAAGTTTACAAATATGCCACGTGATTTACAAAAGGGGGTGAAAATGCATTAATGGGTACCATCATCCTAGATATGAATAAGACCGAGGAGTGGGGTTGAAAGAGAAACCAGAACAAGGACCTCTCCAATAGGGTCCTGCCTCTTTCACAAGAAAAAAGGACTGTTGCGGTACCATAAGGAAAAGACTTTGTTTAAAAGTGTATAAATTTATTTCAAAAATAATAAAAAGTCCTACAGGGGACATATATTGTACATGTTCATAATTTAACATACACAAACAATAGTAATTGTTTACAGCATTGTTGACACTGAGTTGGTATAGCTAATGCCCACGCAGATACATGGACAAAGGTTATATAGTGTGATACTTTTATTTTTTTACAATAGTATTACCCCATTCTGCCTCCCTGGCCCGCCCCCGGGGGAACGCCTCTTGAGGGCTTAATCAATTTTATTTGGGTACAGTGTCGCACGTCCGCATAATTATCGGTTAAAGTAGTGCAGTGCCGTATCGCAAAAAAATGGCCTGGTCATTAAGGGGGTAAAACCTTCCAGGGCCGAAGTGGTTAAGGTATATATATATATATATTTTTTATTTTTTTTTGTTTCCTTCTATATTATATCATCAACATACTGTACATTGTTAACACACAATGATAACACTTACTGTATCTTTATCTATTTTTTATGCACAATGCCAAACACAAAAAAGGCTATACATTTAAAGGAGTTGTAAAGGCAGAAGGTTTTTTTTATCTTAATGCATTCTATGCATTAAGCTAAAAAACCTTTTGTGTGTGGCAGCCCCCCTCAGCCACCTTAATTTCCTACCTGAGCCACTTCTCTCTCCATCGATGTCCACAATCCCCTCAGCCATTCAGGACACTCCTCCTGAAGACATTGCCATTGGCTCCCGTGACTGTCAATCAAAATCAGTCAGCCAATCAGGGATAAGAGGGGCCGGGCCAGGCTGGGGCCGGGGCTCTGTGTCTGTCTGAATGGATACATGGAGCTCTGACTTGGCTTGGGTGCCCCCTGTAGCAAGCTGCTAGCTGAGGGGCACTCAAAGGAGGGAGGGGCTAGGAGCAGCGAAGAGGGACCCGAGAAGAGGAGGATCCAGGCTGCTCTGGTGCAAAACCAACTGCACAGAGGAGGTAAGTATAACATGTTTGTTATTTTAAAAAAAAAAAAAAAAAGCGCCTTTACAATCACTTTAAGCCTTTTTGTAAGTCATTTGAGTTTCTAAGTAGAGCAGCACTTTTAAGAAAAAGATCCATATCTACTCCATTTCTTTTTATAGATACATTTTCATTATCCTTGCATTGTTATTTCCATACACAGTACATGTAATATGCCTTCGATTCTAGATAGCCTGACTTCTGAAAGTATTAGAATCTAGCATTTTGTCTGTACATTAATCAATATGTGAAACTACAAGCCTGGTACAGAAATTATATTAAACAGTCTTTATGACTATTGACCCCGCAATCCTTGGCACGTTTCTTAGTTGCTAGCTGGGTAAATTCTTCCTGCTTATCGCACTGTGTGTCTGTTTTACAATGAATGGAATAGTTAACTGATGAATAATGTGGGACAAAAAATTTGAAACTCCAGATGCTCAGCTGAATGTGTCAAAGCAATTTTTGGTTACCGCTATTTTAAATTTGTACTCACGCCATTTACTGACAAGATATTCAGAGAAAAACAGTTTGAACAATTAGCTAATATAAAATACAACGCTGTTAAAAATAAAGAAAACATAAGAGATGTATGCAAAACAACTTGCTAATTTATTTCCCGTCTTTCGCATCATATTTTAACATTCAGGAATTAAAGATTAGATTTTGAACCAAATATTATTCACACTTTTATTTGTAAATGGTCAAATTATTACCTAAAAATAAAAGTTATGTCAAATCAATCAAATTAATCAACTGTTTATTAATAGCGTTACCATATTTCGATTTATTTATTATCTAGGAATGCATTTCAACTACAAATTTTGAAATCTCACTGAACTGCTATTTAGAAACATACCTTGCAGCGGGTTGATTTGTTCTTTTTATTTATTTAAACTCTTTGTTAATTTAGCAACTAACAAAGCTAGGAAACTTACACAAAGCAACCCCAGGGCTGATCCTGGATTGTGCCGAACACGAAACCAAAGAAAAAAGCATTTTAAAGGCTTAAAACACAAACAGTGAACTGTATATGCACATTTCACATGCTTACTTGCAGTTTTTCCTCCTTTACATAATTTGAATTCAGCGTTAATGTGTTTTTGAATTTTCTTGGAAATGTGACCACTCCAGGAAGAGTTAATTCTCTGGCACAGCCACAGTTGTCCCTTCTTTCTGCCACAGTATAGCACTCTTATCTTCTGGGAGTGTCTTATTAATGTCTGTGCTGGCCCAGGTTCTTCATTCCATTTGTATGTAGTTGCCAAGGAAAGGAGCAAAGGGGAATGCTGTAGAGCAGAGGTAGGCAACCTTGGCCCTCCAGCTGTGGTGAAACTACAAATCCCATCATGCCTCTGCCTCTAGGAGTCATTCCTGT
The DNA here is from genome assembly GCF_042186555.1 of Aquarana catesbeiana. Classification (NCBI taxonomy): domain Eukaryota; kingdom Metazoa; phylum Chordata; class Amphibia; order Anura; family Ranidae; genus Aquarana; species Aquarana catesbeiana. The sequence goes on along the minus strand of NC_133334.1, from coordinate 74,033,667 downwards.
GATTGTTAGGGTCTTGCAATGTCATATGGGACTTGTAGTTTCAAAACAGCTGTAGGGCCAAGGTTGCCTACCCCTGCTGTAGAGTGTCACTTGAGTGGCAGCTCTGAGTCTGCTGGGACTGCTAACGTTAAATCCAAGATTGCAGCACACAGCAGCAGTCTCAGGGCTTTTGGATGTCTACAGGGGAGTTGATTTACTAAAGCAAATAGGTTGTTCACTTGCAAGATAATTTTCCCCTTGAGCATTCTTGTTAAAAAATTAGGTACAAAGTATGCCAAAGTCCAAATAAGCATGGTCAGGAATAATTTATAAAGATCTAGGTTATGTGAGTGCTGGGGAGTAAGTCAAAGCTAGGTCATTTTAAAGTTAATTAGTCTACAGGGCACCATCAGCTAAGAACCTAGATAAAAAGCTGAGACAGAAACAAAGTAAGTATATTTTGTAAGAAAAATTACAAATATACTCTATTATACCAATCAACCCAATCCTATTATTTTGCAAACCTGTGAAACTGCATAGCCCAAAGAGTGTGACAAGACATTACAATGATATATTATGGACTACAGACTCTTTTTATATGTTAACCAGACTAACCATAACTGCTTTGATGAAAAAGTCTGTTCATCACCTCATCCTTCCCCACAACCACTACCACACACATTCATGTATGTGCCTGCTCAGTCACAAAGACAGAGCAACTTCTGCGGTCTCTTTTTTAGAAAACCCACAATGCTTTGAAAAAAGCAGACTCGCTCCTGAGCTGTGGCTCTGCATGTCCTTTCACACACAGAGCTACGGCTCAATCCCACCCTCACTCTCTCCTGATTGGCTCAGTGGCTGTGATTGATAGCAGGAGGAGCCAATGGAGGTGGCAGAGAGCCGAGGCACTCATACACATCGCTGAATCGAGAGGGGGCTCAGGTAAGTATTAGAGGAGGCCATGGGGGGATGCTGCAGAGAGAAGGTTTTTTACCTTTATGAATCCATGAAGGTAAAAAACTTTGACCCTTTAGAACCACTTTAAAGCTAAACTCTAGTTACAAAAATGTTTGTTTACGTACTGTTTATTCCTCAACAACAACAATAAATCCACTTGTGTACACCAAGCAGCTTTGCAAAATCTAGATTTTGCTATATAAAAGTAGCCGTACATCACCACTAGGTTGCACATAATGTATGCAGAGAGCAGAGCTGTGGATGAGACCCAACATGCTCAACTTGTTACGGGCTGCCTGCAGAAAACTACAGGAGGGATTAGATAGAAGACCAGTCACCCCACACATAAGGTGAGAGAGCATCAGTGACCGGTCTTTATAACAAGAAACTCCTGTACCAAGATAAAGTGTCACACTGGATTACTGCACAAGTCTCTAAGAAATCCACAAAACACACCAATTTTCAAGTAAGAACACACATGCTTCTTATATATGAGCGTATCCTTTAATTGTTTATGTATATAATAAAGAATTCATATAATTTCTTTTTATTACTTTTCTTGTCTTTTTTCTTATACTAAAAACAGTGAAGCGCATAAATATTAAAGTGCATCCATCAAAAAAACAAACGCATTAAAGTGCATCAATATAAAGTAAAATATTAAACATCAAATATCATTATTTAATATTTACAATGACATACAGTCCATCAATGTGTAAAATTAATAATAAAGTGCAGGTACTCTTCCAGTTATTATGAAAAACAAAAGTCCAATAAAAGTCCCACAGAGAGTGACACTTCCGTGCTGGATAATGACTCCCAGTGTTGACACTCATCCAGTGATGCCAACGTTCATTAAATTCATGGACCATTTGTAAAATCCATGACCAAATATACTGGGACTCACCCTGAGGTTGGAATATCAGGGCAGATGCAGGGATGTCAGCCATCTTGCACATGAGGAGTTCAGGCAGGTTCAGTAAAAGAAAAAATCAGCTCTGTGGTGTAGAAAATTGATCCCTTCTGGTTAGAAAGTCCTGCTTCTGCCCTGATATTCCCTCCTTGGAACTATTCCCAACAGGTTTGGTCTATTGGTGGTAGTAGCTGTCAGTTGTCATGACGCAGGATATAAAGGGAAGGAAGGGGACGGTCAGGGATTCCATGCCCTTTTTGGATTGAGGCAATCAGGAAGTGGAGGTTCATGGGTGGATTCCATGTGCTTTGGTAAAAGTCTGATACTATATGCTGATGTCAATTAGCCATCTGGTGAGTGCATAAGGGTGGAGGAATAATAGCACTTCATTTTGCATGGTGGATGAGTGTCAACATTGGGAGTCATTATCCAGCATGGAAGTTTTGTGCACATTGATGGACTGTATGTCATTTTGTATGTTTATTACATATTGATATTTGATGTTTGACATTTTACTTTATATTGATGCACTTTATAATTTTTTTTTTTTGATGGATTAAATTAGAAATGTATGCGCTGTACTCTTATTTGTAAGGTTTGTCTCTCACTTTCTGGTGCTAGCTGCATATATCTTTGAGCGCTCACTTGTTTTTTATTGGAATTATCTTTTTTTTGTTTTTTTTTTGTTTTTTTCAAAATATATTTAAAGAAATCATATAGTTCTGACTTTTTCTTATGTGATTTAATGTAAATACAAAAGACAATGCCTGAAATTCATAAAGACTGGCACAGACAGGTTTTGCAAAAGTGTCTCTTATGCATTTTAAAAGTGCCACAGGATGTGCTAAATCCATATACTGTACCTGTTTAGAACTTGTACTTGAATTTGGTGCATGCTGTGCCACTTTTAGAATGCACACAAGACACTTTTGCAAAATCTGTCTACGCCAGGATTTCTTTCTGTACGCAAAAAGAGAGTTGATCTCAATTAGCTCCACTTTCGTAAGATATGAAGTGTTGGTGTTTTATTTTGAATTTGGTACATTTAATACGCCACAATGTAAAAGTTACACATTTTAAATTTGGTGAAAGAGACACTGTCAGAACCAAAAGTATGCTTCATGAATTTGGCTCAACATGTTAAGAGGCATTGACGCCAGAAAAGTGGCACAGCAGCTTTATTGAATTCCCCCCAGTGTTTCTTCAAGTAGTAAAGATAATAATCATCATTATCATCAATTATTTTTATATTTGTCAGCTATGTTAAACAGACACACCTAAACATGCATATATATATGATTCAGTATTTACTCATGTTAAAGATGACATGATTGTAGGGTGACAAACATTTAATTTCTTGCCTGAAAAAGACAGCAGGCCAAGGAAACATGAATTTTCTTAGCTTATCTACCTTGGAAGCTGATCTGTTAGGCTAATCCTTGTATTTTTATGAATCCCTTGTTGAGAACATTTTTTAATTCCACAGGCTCCAATGTTCATTATTTTGCCTGTTTTAGGGAGTATTAATTCATCAGGCTAACGTCTGGGCCCAATGACAAGGAGGTCATTCATATCTAATATAATCCCCAGGTCTTGACTTTAATATTGAAGAGGCATATTTGATCATTATTTACATTTCTGCAATCAATCATGATAAATCAATGTAAACCCTTAACTCATAAATGTCAGAATCAGTTTGCAACTCCATTTAAGCCTGGACCGCTGAATGAGTTTACTCTTCATGCCTGTCAATCTGCAAATTGTGAGAGATCTGATTGGGAAGTTTTAAGAGAAAATAAATTCTTCTCATTTTTCTATTGAAAATAACGCTTTCCTGAAAGGAAACCTCTACTCAGAGGGGCTGATTCACTTAAAGATCTGAGAATGTTCACACAATAAAATGTGTGAAGATCTACTTCAATCATCCTACCATCTATATATACACCCACTCCATGCTCTACGGATGAAACAATTACCCCGATCAGTTGCTACATATATTCAAATTCCCCATTGTAATGTATATATATATATATATATATATAAATTGTATCTCTTCTCTATATTTGTATACAATATACTGTATATGCAAACAACCATATTATTTCTGTTCAATGTTTGTAAAATTATGTGTGTGTGAACATAGATATCATGATTGTAAATATATATATTGTTTATAAATATAGAGGAGGAGGTATAATTTAGCGCTGCATAATTTATATATAGGGTTTAATTATCCAATCATGTGAAAAGAAAATCGGTCTTTAGATATTTCATCTGTGAAACTTTACATATTATTTTACAGTACAAAGTATGTGATAGCATTTGCAGATCTATAATACAACAACAACAAAAAAAAACGCGCTGCTGTAAAAAACAAATATATGTGACAATGACAAAAAAATATCTATCCATATAAACACACAATCAGTGAAAAAGTATATAAAAATATATTAAACAGTCCATATATTTGTAAGTGTTCATATTCCTGGTGCTGACAAATCTGCCCATACTACCAAAGACAGCACCACATGCAAAACTCCAGTCTCCAAATGTGCTCAGAAGTTGCACCCTGAAGACATCCAATCAGGATGAAATGCAGTGAGGCAGGTACTTCCGGCCATCACATCACTTCCAGTGACGTCACATCTTATAGTTGGAATGCACGCTACTTCTGGTTTCCGAGGCCATCTTCCCCTCTAAGCAGGGCCTCTGCTAATAAATATATATATATATAGTGTCAAAATTGGCTAGCAAGGCAAGTCGTTAGTTTTCCCTTGTACACATTTGGGTTATCACAGTGAACAAAGGTATGCTTTATTACAGAATGTCCACTTTGCAAATCAGCCTCCACTCTTTCAATAAATTGAACTTGTATTCATTCAGTGGGGTTGTTTTACTGAAGGGGTAGAAGATTTTGCCTTTGCACAGTATGGGGTGGGGGTAGAACTACTAAAACTGGTGCACACAGAATCTGGTGCACCTGTGTATATTAATCAGCTTACATCAGAAAAAAGGCAGAATAGAGAGAAATTGCCAAAAGGACCTTATGACAGAGTCTCAGGGGTATAAAAGACCTGATTAGCAAAAGATAGACTGCAAAATGCAATTAGAAAAAAATATCAAATTTACATAAATAACAAAACTATACAAGAAATGAGCTGGCATGTGTAGGGGATAGGTGTGTCTCAGCCCAAAAAAATACAAATACATAATACAAAGAGACAATTGCCCATGGGACTTTAACGAGGCACAACCAAAGGTATAAATATGTACAAAGGATTTTATTACAACAAACAAGTATTACAAACATTTTAAAATCATTTTGTTATACATAATTACCAAATGTGAATGTACATGCAAAAGCATCATTGAATAAGCCACATGTTGAATAGAATTTTCCAATGAGGTAAGTAGTCTGTACTAATTCTCTACGTCTTTTGCGGGACTCGTTTCTTCAGGAGAGGTACAGATGAATATCTAAAGGTAGAAACAATATCATTGGTAGAGCGAAAAAGTGTTGGGAAAGGGGAGGGTGGAGAGGGAAAGGGAAAAGTAGGGGAAGGGAAGTAAGGGGAAGGGTTGGGGGAGGGTGGGAGAGGGAAAGGATGGAGGGACATTGTTTCTACCTTTAGATATTCATCTGTTAGACTGTGCCCCCTTAAAGTCCTGTGGGCAATTGTCTCTTTGTATAAATAACAAAACTACCTTCCACCCCCATAAAAAAGACAACGTTGTCTAATTACCAAAAAGTACATCTAGACGTCATACTCACATCCATACAGTCCATTCAATCATGAAAAACCACACTGGTAAAAAATTAACAGATAGGGCTGTATGGTAATTCTACCTCAAAATCCTTTGTGTAATACTGCAAGTGTGGGCAGTGCTAATCTATTAGAGAGGAAGTAGTGAGAATAGCCTGCACAGTTTACTCAAAAACTAAAAGGACAGCCAGGTATAATGATGCACAGATCACTATCAGGGAAGCAATCAAGGCTAAGGTATACAGAGTAGAATAGAGCAATACTAATGAATCAGTATACTGGCAGAGATCATGCTGAGAAAAAGTATGTCATGCAAGTAGCCACTTAAGCAAAAGCAACTAGGTGCAGCAGTGGCAAAGGCATGTGTAACATTAGACCAACTGCAAAGATGTCTTTGAAAGTTCCATCACTCAGCAGTAAACATATAGTGGCACAGTGGCCTAAATATCATGAAGGGCAGTAAACAGTTCAGGTAGCAATAAATGCACAGCACTAAACTCCAGTGCGGGATCCAGGAGTAGAACAATATAATGTAAGTATGCAGGGGGAGAGATGCCAAAAGATGTGGCTACTGAGCACTAAATTATAAACTTCTATAAAGTGTCTCTCGACCCCCGCCCAAGCCTCCTACTGCTTCCAAGTACTGGGTCCAAGGTGGAGGAAGTGATAGCGCATCTGCATGATGTCAACGCATTTCACCATAAAAAAAACAGCTTCGTCTAGTGCGTGGTGGTTGAGAGGCACTTTATGGAAGTTTATACTTTAGTGCTCAGTAGCCACATTTAATTTACCTTGCATGTGCTTGGGTATTCTTTGTAATATGAGGTTTCACCTCATTTACTAAGTTCAGGAGCACTTGCAAAGTGAAACGTCTATTTGCCTTTAGTGGGTCAACACTTGTACTGTATCCATGAAGGAGCATCATTGTTATTGGCTTTCTTAAGCAAATTGTCTTTTGTAAATCTGTTCCAAAATGTCTTACCTGTAGATGTTGCGAGGCACAGCAAGTCCTGTTGTAGGCTGACAACATTTCACAATGAGCAGCAGTGTTGCCAGCTGGACATTCAAGTTTTTTTCAGTTGGCTATTGAGCTTCCGATCTGATAGACCTGTTTAGCAGTCGAATGGCCAACTAAAGCAGGGGTCTCCAGATTTTGTGAGGGCCGGACTGTGGCAGTGGGAGTAGAAAAGGTCCCTACGTCAGTGGGAAAAAATAATGCCCCGTTGTTTGTTTCAGTGAGAGTAATTGTGCCCCATTATTTGTGTAAGTGGGAGGAAATGGGCCCCATCGTTGATGTCATTGGGCCCCATCATTAGTGTCATTGAGAGGAATTGTGCTCCATCATTGATGTCATTAGGCCCCATTGTTGCTGCCATTGGGACGAATTGTGCCCCATTGTTGGTATCATTGGGAAGAAAAGTTCCCCTTTCATTGGTGTCAGTGGGGGAATTATGCCCCATTGTTGGTATCAGTGGATGAAATAGTGCCCCAAGGGTCAGACAAAAACAAGCAAAGTGCCACATCTGGCCCCCTGGCCACAGTTTGGAGACCACTGATCTAAAGGATCATATATGACAGGCTGACAATGTTGCTTAGGGTTGTCAGCCTGCAACAGGAAGTGCAGTTACTGGCAGTATCAAAAATGTTGCTTATGAAAACAGTATACAATGAGACATAATGGCAATCATACTGAAAGAAAATAGGGTTTACATTCATTTTAAAGTCTGCATTTATCTTTTTCACAGGTCATATAAGGAAAGCTTTCTATTTTTATTTCTTTTAATTCTAAAGAGCAAACGTCTGATCTCAGATTTCAGTAGAGTGTGTCATGCTTTGTTATTTTTGCAGTTTTTTGAGAGGGTGCTTTGCAGTTTGATAGCATTGTGCTGCACATCTCCTAAACTCTGCAGGATCCAATTTCATACAATGAAGGGTGGAGGTGAAGAAAAGTAACGAAATTGTACAGGACTGTTGACTGATTAGTCTACCGGGCTGTGTGATCCAGCAGACACAACTTTTATCTGTGCTTTCTTTAAAGATAGACAGTAAACTGCTCCTATATCATTCAACACAAACCAAGACATTTCTGCCCAACAGGCAGCCACTAAGGTTATCTCTGATCCCGCTGGGGCTTAGTGAAATTTCTTTGTGTCGCACAGGTAAAATGAGGGCACTTAGCAGCTTACGTCTTGGGTGACTTATACGGTAGGATTTTCTAAGGGAGTATTACACTGTTACAGATTCTTAACCCCAAGAGGCACATAAAATTAATCTGTCACCATGAAAAGCTTCAGAAACTAAATTTACAGTGCGAGAATAGGAACCATAAGGTGCTTCACACCAATGGCTGTTGAACGTGAACAGTATTCACAACTAAAAACAAAAGACGCAAGGTCCTAATATTACTGGATAAAGTACTTGAATCACAAGCCAACTAAAAAAATAAAAAACCTGATTAGGATTCAATCGACCATTATATACAGTACAGTATATATCAAATGCCAAAATATACCAAAAAAAAAAAAAGAAAAAAAAAATGCTTATAGCACTGCATTACACATTTTATTGTACGTACAAAAAATATACATAAAAACTTAAAGTGTAATTCTACTCAGATGCTAAATCTACTCCCACCCCTATTCTAAGAAAAATATTTCTACCCTGTAAAAGAAAAGATGCGTATACTTACCTAGTCGGAAGCCGCTCCGATGCAGTCATATGACCGGCTTCCAGAGCCAGCTTCAGTGTGGAGGACGAACAGCAGACAACAACTGCCCTATAGTAAGCCTATGAGTGATGTAATCGGGCAAACTCTGCAGTCGTTGTCTACACTACAGCCAGCACTGAGACCCGATCATTTAACCAGACTGGAGCGGCTTCAGAATAGGTACGTTTAAGCATCTTTTCCTCTACAGGGTAAATAGAATAGTCTTAGAATGGAGGTGGGAGTAGCTTTAGCCTTATAATTTGACTAGAATTCCACTTCAACCAAGATATTTAAAGTACTTATAGTATGCTCTCATATTGATATATATCATGTGAACCTCAAAAGTGTGAACAAAACCACTTATCCAATTGAGTTGGTTCATGTCTGGTTATGCATCTCTTTGGTAAGTATATTTCTTACAGGTGAATCCAGAATTCCAATGTGATTTATACAACTGAACATCCGTGTATAATCAAGAAAAGGCTCAGGCCAACACATACACTATATTACCAAAAGTATTGGGATGCCTTCCTTTACACACACATGAACTTTAATGGCATCCCAGTCTTAGTCCATAGGATTCAATATTGAGTTGGTCCACCCTTTGCAGCTATAACAGCTTCAACTCTTCTGGGAAGACTGTCCACAAGGTTTAGGAGTGTCTCTATGGGAATGTTTGACCATTTTTCCAGAAGTGCATTTGCGAGGTCAGGTACTGATGTGGACGAGAAGGCCTGGCTCACAGTCTCCTCTTCAATACATCCTTAATCCTTGTTTTGTGCACTGGTCCAATCATGTGGTGGAGGGGGATTTTGGTGTGAGGTTGTTTTTCAGGGGTTGAGTTTGGCTCCTTAGTTCCAGTGAAGGGAACTCTTAAGGCGTCAGCATACCAAAACATTTTGGACAATTTCATGCTTCCAAATTTGTGGGAACAGTTTGAGGATGGCTCTTTCCTGTTCCAACATGACTGTGCACCAGTGCACAAAGCAAGGTCTATAAAGATATGGATGACCAAGTTTGGCGTGGAGGAACTTGACTGACCTCAACCCAATAAAGCACTTTTGGGATGAATTAGAGCTGAGACGGCGAGCCAGGCCTTCTTGTCCGCATCAGTGCCTGACCTCACAAATGTGTTTCTGGAAGAATGGTCAAACATTCCCATAGACACACTCCTAAACCTTGTGGATGGCCTTCCCGGAAGAGTTGTAGCTGTTATTGCTGCAAAGGGTGAGCCAATGAAAAATGGAACCCTACAGACTAATGCCCCGTACACACGGTCGGACTTTGTTCGGACATTCCGACAACAAAATCCTAGGATTTTTTCCGACGGATGTTGGCTCAAACTTGTTTTGCCTACACACGGTCGCACAAAGTTGTCGGAATTTCCGATCGACAACAACGCGGTGACGTACATCACATACGACGAGACTAGAAAAGGCCGGTTGAGAACCTTTGGGCTCCTTTTGCTAATCTCGTGTTAGTAAAAGTTTGGTGAGAGACGATTCGCGCTTTTTCAGACTCGTGGCTTTCAGATCGTTTTCTGCCGTTCAGTTTGTGCTTGTGGGTTTGTATCTGCTCTTCAGTGCGTGCAGTCAGTTCGTATCGGAGTTTTATGTGCGATCTTGCCCGCTCGTTGCTGTTTTTCAGGTCGCTCTTCACAGGCCTTGCTGTTCTTCAGTGCGTTCTGTTACTTCGTTCTGAGCAGCCGACCGTTTTCTAGCCATGTTTCGTATGCGTACTCATCGTAGAGTTCGTGCTGTGCGGGGCTTGGTGTTGGGGTCCTGACCTTGACACAAGTCCAGCCCATGAACGGGGTGGGGAGGAGTTCATGGACCAAGAATTGGTTGCTTCAGAGTGACCAGTTCTCTCATATGCCTTTGCTCCGTGAGATCCGTGAGAATAATCCTGATGATTTCAGGAACTTTCTCAGGATGACGGACCCCGTATTTCACCGTTTGTTGGCTTCGCTGACCCCCTATATCAGCAGGCAGGATACCTGCATGAGGCAAGCCATCACTCCGGAGCAGAGGTTGGTCGCTACCTTGCGGTATTTGGCCACAGGGAGAAGTCTGCAGGACTTGAAGTTCTCGACAGGCATCTCCCCCCAGGCTCTGGGTATCATCATCCCAGAGACCTGTTCTGCCATCATCCAGGTCCTGCAGAAGGAGTATATGAAGGTAAGATTTTTTTCCTTTTATATCACATTTTATTGTATTGAATGTTTGATAATATCTTGTATTTCTTTCCTCATTCCCTAATTACCATGATTGTAATATGCTGTGAATGTCCCCTTTGTCCTCATGCATGCTGGATTTTTATGTAATTATTATTTTATGTCCTTCATACATATTTGCCCTTCAATAACCTCTCCAGCATGGTGTCTCCTGCCCCTATATTCACCTCATGTAGTCACTTAACAATGTATTTTATCAGCTCCATGGTAGTGCTTTACCCCAAACACCCCCTAAAATGTTTGTTAATGTTATTTTAGCTTTAAATTCAGGCAGAGTGCCAGAGGCTTTTTTTGTGGTGTCCACAAATTTTGGGTAACCCTCCCTCCCCCCAACTGCTAAGTCAGCTGATCCCAATTCTCTATCCTCAATCATCTATCTGCTGACTTTGCCAAACCCATACACACTATACCCATCTCTTTACTGGTCAGATTTATGGATGAATTCCCCAAAGCATGTAGTGCAAGGGCCTGCCTGTATACTTTCCAATGGAACTGTTTAAAGTTTTTGTATCCTATTATTATCTTGATAGGTAATAGCAGAATGTCCAAATGTCCTCAAATGTGTACAATGTGTATTTATATCTTTGTATTCAGACACTTCTTACCTATCCAGTGGTCTGCTAATAGTGTAACTAAGGAGGGGCTGTTCCAAGTAATACCCTGTATTTAGGCATTAATCTCTCAATGAAGTGAAGAGGGTTACCTGTCCAAGAGTTCCCCCCCCCCTATAATGTTAGAAATGGCCCATGAGAGGGGGGGAGGGGAAATATGATAGGTGTACCTTATACTTTGGCCTTGTTAAATTCCCCTTATTAAATGCTATCTGGAGGTTGCCCCATAATGTTTGTGTATAATCTGCTTGCCATGTTTCTGTGAAAAAATAGTAATGTTTATTGTTTTTTCCTCAACAGTTTCCTTCCACGCCACAGGAATGGCAGACTGTGGCCTCCCACTTTGCCCAGCGGTGGGACTTTCCTAACTGCGGAGGGGCAATTGATGGGAAACACGTCCACATCGTCCCACCACCCAACTAGGGGTCGTACTATTATAATTACAAGGGGTTTAATAGTATAGTGATGTTGGCGGTGGTGTCGGCTAATTACGACTTCTTGTATGTGGATGTGGGGAAGAATGGCCGGATGTCCGATGGTGGAGTGATCGCCCAGACGGAGTTCTACAGGCATCTCCAGAATGGCAGCTTGGACTTGCCACCTCCAAAGGACAATGTTGAAGGTCTCCCATTTGTGTTCGTTGCTGATGAAGCATTTGCACTGGGGGACCACCTGATGCGGCCATTCCCGATGAGGACCCTCACCCGGAACAGAGGGTTTTCAATTACCGGCTGGCCAGAGCCGAAGAGTGGTGGAGAACACATTTGGAATCCTGGCCAGCCGGTTCCGATTATTTCTGACACCCATCCATATGGCGGAGTATAAACTGAACCATATAATACTTGCCTGCTGTGTTCTCCATAATTTTTTAAGAAAACATTCAGCCAACTATGCTGGCTCAGTTGGGCCTGAGGCCGGAATCCCAAATCCATCAACACTGACGGCGCTTGAAAGTGGCCGTCCTGGCTTGCCCTCCCTGAATGCCCGTGATGTCCGGTTACGCTACCTGGAGTTCTTTACGGGTAGGGGGGCTATCAATATGCCAGAGAATCTGTGACACCTTTTTCAAATAAAAAACAAACAAAAGAAATTCTTGGTGGACATTTACTGCTTGTGTTTGTTTTAGCTGACCCTGACAGAAATGTTTTGAGTGCAGAAAATGTCGTGATTGGGTAACCTTATAAAAAACAGTGTTGGCTGGTACTTCCTAAATGCCAAAACACATTTCACTACAAGTGCACTTGCAACTGCACTGAACCTGCACTTGTAGTGCAAAGTGTAATTGCCCTTAGGAAATAACCCCCATTTGTGCATAAAACAGCAATTACATCACCCCAAAAGTGTTGTAGTGTTGAGACAATAATCCACACATTCTTGAGTAAGGTACTTTTTTATAGCTGCACAATCACATGTGCATTTACGCAAGGTTTTTAAAACAAACCAACATGTTTGTTGTATAACAATGTTTGCAGTAGCATTATCAAAAATCGAAATATCCATTTCAGATAAAACAGGCCTGTGTAAAACCAACAAGAAAGCTAAAAAACTTGAACTTACAAAGTTCACATATGGTAAAACCTGAAGGCTATATCAGACATGAGTATTTAGGAACTGTGTTTGATATAGCGTTCAGATGGGGGGAAATCACCCCTGGAAAAGCCAAATTTGGAAGATGCACACCAATTTACGAATGTCAACATGTGCTATCTGCCATCAGGGGGGGATCAAGGGACGTGTTTTGGGGGAGCAAGCCCTTCCTCAATGCGACTTTATAATTGAGGAAGGGGTTGCACCCCCAAAACGCGTCCATTGATCTCCCGTGATGGCAGATAGCACATGTTGGCACACTGTGTGCATCCTCCAAATTTGGCTTTTCTAAACATTGTAAAAATTTTAGTAATATAAAACAGGTGATTTTGTGGGGTTTAAATTCACCCCAAAACATCAATGATGTTATTATTTTTTTTAATAACATCAGTGATTTGTTGCTGGATGTTTTGCAATTGGAGATTACACCCCATGATCTCCCCAATGAGTATCTGGGCACTTTCAGATGTAAAGCGTTCTGGATCACGATCACCTAAAAAGAGATAAAGAACAAAAAAAAGGTCTCAAAAATATGCCACCATCCATCTCTTTTACCTGAGTCTGTGGTCGCAGACACTCACCTGTTGTGGTGCCAATCTCCACCACGTCTTCTTCTTCCTCCTGCTCAGCTTCTTGGGTTGATATTTCCCCTTCTTCCAGAGGGGGGGGTGTCTCTGGTCTCCTGGGATGAGGGGTGTCCTCCGAGTCTTTTCTCCCCTATGTAAAACAAAAATGGTATAATTAGCACACAGATATTTGATGGCAGAACTAGAAATAGGAAACATTGCTTGGAAGTGGGGTACAATTGTCTATTTTAGCCGAGTTCCAAGATGTATATTTTTTATTGCCCTTTGTCAAGCTGCAATACCTGTTTGGTACAAGCTTCACAGATGTAGCCCCCCCTATAGTATACACTGGAGCACCTGTGTGGCCCCCCTAATAAAAAGGGTGTTCTGAGGTCCCACACTAGTGCTCCAGTGTCCAGATGTGAAAACAGCTGCTCAGTGTCCTCTCCTTACACACAATCTAGTTAGCATTTCATTCTAGTAACAAACCCATCTACACAAACAAATATTTGGCATCCAAGTAGGCCCCCAAAAATGTGTGAAAATGCAATGGTGTTCTAGAGGCCGAAAGAAAAATGTTTGATACGAACGAATAATGGGCCCATGAACATTAAAGTTGACCTTTTGAAACGTTACAATTACTAAAAGCATATGGAGCAGAACGAACGGAATAAAGACAGAAAGAATAGGAACACAGCACAACTACTTACTTTTTTGCAGCACTCTCCGGATCTTTCGGTACTGCTCTGGCTCTCTTAACTTCAGGTCCGACCACCGCTTCCTGAGCTGATCTTTCGATCGTCGTACCCCGAAATTCCTCTCAAGACTCCTGACCACTTTCGCCATGATCTTGGCCTTTCGGATGTTGGGGTTGGGGTAAGGCCCATATTTTCCGTCATAGTCGGACTTCTTCATGATGTCGACCATCTCCAACATCTCCCCAAAGGAATATTTGTGGCCTTAAAACGCCTCCTTCTGGATCGGGACGTGCCTGGATCCGGGCTTTCCTCCTCCTCCTCCTCGTTGTTAGAATTATTATCACGCACCTGTTGTAACTCCGCCATCATGCTCTTCCCCCACTGCGCCGAAGGAAAAGGGGCGGGGAATACACTAGAAAGAACGTCAGGGGCGGGCGGAGTTACACGCATGCGCAGTGTGTATAAAGCGTAACACGCGTGCGTATTACGTACGATCTGTGAGCGGAGGAAGGAGCATTGAATGCACCGATCGTAAGAACGAAGGTAAGAGACAAACTTGTGCCTATACTGCTTCTAGATTGAGGCCTATATTGTAACAAGATTAGTAGAGTTTTGTCTGACATTAGGCTTTGTCTTGTGTTGTGTCTTGCAGTGAACATGGATATCTTAATGAAAGACAATGACTTCATGTCAGTATTCATAGATATGCTAAGTGAGCTGCCATTTCTGTGGGAGATTACCCACCCCCATTTCAAGAACCAAGCAAAGAGGAAGGCAGCACTGGAGCAATTGTGTGAAATTGTGAAGCAGGTGATCCCCACGGCAGACATCACCTATTTAAAGATATTAATTGGTGGCCTGAGGAGCACATATCTAAGGGAGCACAAGAAGGTCCTGGATTCACAGAGATCCGGAGCAGCAGATGACATCTATGTCCCCAGGATGTTGTACTACGACAGGCTGCACTTTCTGGCAGGCCAGACTGAACCCAGGCCATCCCTCTCCAGTCTTCCTTCCACGCTTCCTTCCCCCCCCGGCTGAGGCTTCTGACGCCCAACCTGGGCCTTCCAGGCAACAACACATGGAGGAGCCCAGATTGAGCCAGATATAGCATTCCTCTAAATATTTCTGCTTGTCCAATCAATGATGTTAACTAGATGTTAGTTGGGAGTACTAATTTAGGATTGTGATTGATGAAGCAACAACTAAAACCATGTCCCTTTTTCATACACAGGGAAGTCTCAGCCAGGAGGTGGCCGGGCCGAGCCGGCTGGCTGATATCAAGGTCCCTCCACCACACCTGAAAACAGAAAGTGGCAGTAGGACGAGTACCCTAGAGGAGGCGGCTATAGCATTCTTTTGGAGGGCTACAGAGGTCCTGGGAGCACCCCACACCAGGCAGGAGAACATTGCTGCATTCATAGCATATAAAATGCAGAGGATGGAGGAGGGCCAAAAAGCCATGTGTGAGGCCCTCATATCAGAGGCTCTGGAGAAAGGTATGAGGGGCCAAATTACACCTCACACACAGCTTTGGGATGGTCCTCCTCCTCCTCCTCCTGCAGGTCCTCCTTCTCCTCCTCCCTCTCCTCCAGGTCCTCCCAGTCCTCCTCCAGGTCCCCCCAGTCCTCCTCCAGGTCCTACTCCTCCTCCTGCCACATCTCCAACTGCACAGCCACGGCCCGGAAGGAAGTGTGGAAGGAAGACCAGACAGTGATTGCCCTGGGTTCAGTCTGGTCGGCCAAAAGATGCAGCCTCTTGTGGTACCACAGCCTGGGGACATAGATGTCATCTGCTACTATCCGGATCTCTTCGAATTCTGGACTAGATTGCCCTCCCTTACATATGGACTCCTCAGGCCACCAATTTTGATGTTGAAGAATTGATGTCTGCCGTGGGGGTCCCAGGCTTCGCTAATTTCTCATGTTGATCCAGTGTTGCCTTCCTCTTTGTTTGGTTCTGATCCCTTAATAAAGGATATTTGTTTTGAATTATACTCTCCTATGTGTTTTCCTTCAAAAAGGACAGTTTGTTTGTGAGGATTCAGGTATATTTCAAATATACAATGTGAATTGAACAAGGGACACCAACAACAAACAATCTCCTTGAGATTAAATAATAAAAGATATCAATGGTGTTGGGGTAACTTGACACACAAAACACACCCAAAAATATTCTGGAGTAAAAATAAAAATAACATTGAACAAAGATCAGCCTTGGAAAAAATCCAAACATTAAAGAAAAAAAAAGGCTGAAAATCCAAAAAAAAAAAAATAAAAAAAAAATAAAAAACTGTCAGATGTGACAACTAATAACAATATATTGAGGGAATCCCACTAAAAAAACACAAATAAAACTTTGTGAGAAGTGTGTGTGAATATGAGCAGCAAAACGACTTAATTCTTGTCACATTATAAAGAAGAAGAGAGTGCGCTGTATTAAACCATTTTTAACATTGCAGCGTGACGAAAGTGCTGTATCCATTACGAACGCTAAGTTTACCAGAACGAGCTGTCCCGTGTCGGAATTTCTTCTGAGCATGCGTGGCACTTTGTGCGTCGGAACAGGCCACACACGGTCGGAATTGACGCGATCGGATTTTGTTGTCGGAAAATTTTATCTCCTGCTGTCCAACTTTGTGTGTCGGAAAATCCGATGGAAAATGTCCGATGGCGCCCACACACGGTCGGAATTTCTGACAACACGCTCTGATCGGACATTGTCCATCGGAAAATCCGACTGTGTGTACGGGGCATAAGACTGGGATGCCATTAAAGTTCATGTGCGTGTAAAGGCAGGTGTCCCAAAACTTTTGGTAATATAGTGTATATAGTTCATCCAGTGTATAAAACACTGTGGGTAGGTATTCAACCTTTAACTCTGCATCCACTGTAATCTTCCAGGGACCTCCGTGTTAGAGCACTCCAGTGTAGAGTAAACCCCATATATAATGTAAATAGCAGTTAGCTTGCTGGACGGTATGCACATACAATTCTAAGGACCGCTCAATCATCGCACATAGAAGGAAAAAAAACTGGACTTTTTTCTCACATTTGCCTGATGTCAGGGAAAGTCTTTCCATATGTCTTTTTGGGACTATTTCCTTTGTTTGGTCAATATTGCTTTATTTGTATTTATTTATTTTGATTTGACTCCTTAGAGTATACATCATAGAAATTAATCCAGATGTAGGTGTGGATCATGAGGAAGTGATGTGATTGTGAAATTGGTTGATTATTTAAAGCCACATAATTATGGTACCAACAGGGAGTTTGTTGTATAGTAAATTAGCCTACCCATAACATGCGCATACCAACTTTCCTGCACTTTACAGCTAACGTTACAACCAATCCCTTAACACATTTGCAGCAGCGCCTCCTGGCCCTTTAAGAGGTTTCAGATGTCAGGAGGCAGGACGGGGTTTATGATCCATAATTGGCTGTCAGGGCAATCACATGATCGGAAAGCTCCCAATCACAGGGAGTGATCGGGAGCCTATCATTAGCATTCAGTAACTGTGCCTGGAGCGCCCAGGGTGTGCTCTCTAGGCACAGCTGTGTCTGCAAATTGGTATGCAAATATGCAACTGCTCTGCGCCAAGGCCCACCCGCTAAGAGGCCGCATATTTTCCTACAGTCGGTGCCTAGGGGTTGACAACAAACAACAGTAAAAGAAAAACTTTATTTGTAAGTAAAAAAATTCAGATCACATAAATGAAACAACCTCAAAGACCATGTGTCATCCCTTATATGTGCCATGCCAGCAGGGCCGGATTAACATAGGGGCTGATGGAGCTGCAGCTCCAGGCCCCTGCCTTAAAATCGGCCCTCCCAGTCAGCAGTAAAAGGCCGATTTTCTCGTGTCCATAAACTTCTATGGGACAGGAGAAGCTGTGTGTAAATGGAGGGGTGTCTGGCTGCATCTGTGTTTGCTCACTGTGTTTATTACATTGTCACAGTGCACAGTTCTCCCCTACACAAATGGGAGAGGCTGAGTCGGCTCTGCCCCTCCCCTCCCCTCTCTCACTCTGTGAAGTCTGTGGCTGTGTAGTGAAGGAGCTGTGTGGGTGGGAAATTATGAACAGAACAGCGGCAGATATCTGAGTGATGAGCCTCCAGGGACCATCCAAATGTGAGCTCAGTGACTCTTATCTCCCTTCCCCTCCTTTTTATCTTATTCCTCCAGCAGTAGCTCTTATAACTGCAGCCAAAGTGTTAAGAATTGTGTCCTCAGCCTGTAGTAGTACTCGGTCCCTTGTGCTTTTAGGAAGGGTTCACACTGGTTTGCTATGTTTTGGCCCATTGCTGGTGTATCCACAGTTTTCCTGCATTTTACTCACAGTCCTATTGATTTCTATTAGGTTGCGTGTTTTTTTCTGAAAGTGCACCAAAATTCCTGCATGCTGCATCTTATCTTTGGCGCACTGTCAGAAAATGCAGCAAAACCTGCAACCTGATATATATCAATAGGACTGCAGCTAAAACTGCAGATACACAAGCAGTGCGGCCGACTGCAGCACACCAGTGTGAGCCCAAAGGCTGTACACACAACCCCCTGTAGAACTTGGTCTGATCAATACTCCTGGCATACACACACACGGCCATACCATCCCAGCTCAGGAGGGGTAGGGGCTCCAGGGATTTGATTGACTATACAGGCCCTGTCCCTCCTATCTGTCTGGGCAGAGTTCTGGAGGCAGTGGCAGGCTGCTGGTGGCAAGTGGCACACTCTATCTGGTTGCATGCTGCTGGTGGCAAGTGGCACACTGTGTCTGGTGGCAGGCTGCTGACTGTATCTGGTGGCAGGTGGCACACTGTATCTGGTGGCAGGCTTCTGTTGGCAAGTGGCACACCATATCTGATGGCAGGCTGCTGGTGGCAAGTGGCACACTGTATCTGGTGGCAAGTGGCACACTGCATCTGGTGGCATGCTGCTGGTGGCAAGTGGCACACTGTATCTGGTGGCAGGCTGCTGGTGGCAAGTGGCACACTATCTGGTGGCAAGTGGCACACCATATCTGGTGGAATGCTGCTGGTGGCAAGTGGCACACTGTATCTGGTGGCAAGTGGCACACTGTATCTGGTGGCAGGCTGCTGGTGGCAAGTGGCACACTGTGGCGGGTAGCAGGCTGTGGGTGGCAAGTAGCACACCATATCTGGGGCAGGCTGCTGGTGGCAAGTGGCACACTGTATCCGGTGGCATGCTGCTTGTGGCAAGTGGCACACTGTATCTGGTCGCAGGCTGCTGTTGGCAAGTGGAACACCATATCTGGTGGCAGATTGCTGGTGGCAAGTGGCACAGTGTATCTGGTGACAGACTGTTGGTGGCAAGTGGCACACTGTATCTGGTGACAGGCTGCTTGTGGCAAGTGGCACACTGTATCTGGTGGCAAGTGGCACACTGTATCTGGTGGCATGCTGCTGGTGGCAAGTGGCACACTGTATCTGGTGGCAGGCTGCTGGTGGCAAGTGGCACACTGTGTCTGGTAGCAGGCTGTGGGTGGCAAGTAGCACACCATATCTGGGGCAGGCTGCTGGTGGCAAGTGGCACACTGTATCCGGTGGCATGCTGCTTGTGGCAAGTGGCACACTGTATCTGGTCGCAGGCTGCTGTTGGCAAGTGGAACACCATATCTGGTGGCAGATTGCTGGTGGCAAGTGGCACAGTGTATCTGGTGACAGAATGTTGGTGGCAAGTGGCACACTGTATCTGGTGACAGGCTGCTTGTGGCAAGTGGCACACTGTATCTGGTGGCAAGTGGCACACTGTATCTGGTGGCAGGCTGCTGGTGGCAAGTGGCACACTATCTGGTGGCAAGTGGCACACCATATCTGATGGCATGCTGCTGGTGGCAAGTGGCACACTGTATCTGGTGGCAGGCTGCTGGTGGCAAGTGGCACACTGTGTCTGGTAGCAGGCTGTGGGTGGCAAGTAGCACACCATATCTGGTGGCAGACTGCTTGTGGCAAGTGGCACACTGTATCTGGTCGCAGGCTGCTGTTGGCAAGTGGAACACCATATCAAGTGGCAGGCTGCTGGTGGCAAGTGGCACAGTGTATCTGGTGGCAAGTGGCACACCGTATCTGGTGGCATGCTGCTGGTGGAAAGTGACACACTGTATCTGGTGGCAGGCTGCTGGTGGTAAGTGGCACACTGTATCTGGTGGCATGCTGCTTGTGGCAAGTGGCACACTGTATCTGGTGGCAGGCTGCTGTTGGCAAGTGGCACACCATATCTGGTGGCAGGCTGCTGGTGGCAAGTGGCACACCGTATCTGGTGGCATGCTGCTGGTGGAAAGTGACACACTGTATCTGGTGGCAGGCTGCTGGTGGCAAGTGGCACACTGTATCTGGTGGCAGGCTGCTGGTGGCAAGTGGCACACTGTATCTGGTGGTAAGTGGCACACTGTATCTGGTGGCAGGCTGCTGGTGGCAAGTGGCACACCGTCACTGGTGGCAGGCTGCTGGTGGCAAGTGGCACACTGTATCTGGTGGCAGGTTGCCGGTGGCAAGTGGCACACTGTATCTGGTGGCAGGTTGCAGGTGTTAAGTGGCACACTGCATCTGATAGCAGGCTATGGGTGGCATCTGGCGGCAGGCGATGGTGGCAAGTGACAAGCTCAGGTTCCCACTGATTCTGCATCATGATGAGTTGAACTATTTCACTATATATTACAATGTAGTAATAGAAATAATGGAATTTGATCATCCTGACACCATATCAAGCATAGTGTCAGGATGATTTTAAGTGCTAACACCAGCCATTTGCCCGAAAAATCACCCCCGCCACCTATTTCCCCATCAAACCCAAGACTACATCCCCCTCATCTTTTTTTTGGGAAGGGGGGGATGTCCCTGAATGGCAGTTTGGAAATGTGGTCGCCCTATGTTGCTGTTAGTGAGAGACTGCATAGCAGGTGGTATTGGTGGTGTTGCTGCTGCTCAGAGGCTGCACGGCTGATATTACTGGTGAGAGTAGATTTAATTTGTTTTAGCAAAAAATGTTTGCACTTTCATATTGTTTCCATAAAAAGGCCCACCAAAATCCTCAGCACCAGGCCCATGATGCTCTTAATCTGGCCCTGCATGCCAGACATGTTAGAAACACCTAAAGACAACCCAAACCAATGCCACCAGTCCAAAATAAGCTCAATGTAACCAGCTACCTGAGATGCTCCAATGGAATTCTTTGCTGGTGTGACCTTAGTCACATAATTCGTGGGATAAGTAAGTAATGTCATGAGTGATGAAAACCAGAAAATATGATTGTTGATATATTTTGCTTAAATCTTTTATTTGTATAGACATTATGGGATTTTAACATTGTAACACTTACTCCCTACTCTTACATGTCTACCTGGTTCAGTAGCTGATGTTTTCAGCAAATAAAACTACCAGCAATAAGAGTAAGTGTAAATATATGTATTTGTTGTATGTTTAGCTGCATACCTGTATTCCACCTGAAAGGTGAACGCCAGGCAGATATAAAAGACACATATTAACGCAGCTCCTTATTTATTAATACTTCACTTGATTTTTTTTTTTTTTATGTAAGCACTGTAAGTACCTGAATATAACCTAGTATCAGCTTTTTACAATTTCATATACAGCAAAGCTCAGCCTGGAAGAGAATGCTGCAGAAGGAGCCAACCATTTGCGCTGCAATTCTAATAATAAGATATGTGCTGATAGGGAGAAAGAGCAAAAGATTGAAAGATGAGCCCATCAATCTGTTGCTTCTCCTTCTGGAATCTGGTCAGGCTGGGGAAGGGCAAAATCTATAAGTGCTACTTAACCACTTGCTTACTGGACACTTAAACCCCCTCCTGCCCAGACCAATTTTTAGCTTTCAGCGCTGTCACACTTTGAATGACAATTCAAAGTGCGGTCATACTACACTGTACTCAAATGAAAATGTTATCATTTTTTTCACACAAATAGACACAAATGGAGCTTGCTTTTGGTGGCATTTAATCACCTCTTGGGTTTTTATTTTTTGCTAAGGAAACAAAAAAGACAGACATTTTTGAAAAAACAAAAAACAAAAACATATTTCATAGTTTGTTATAAAATTTAGCAAATGGGTAATTTTTCTCCTTCATTGATATTCGCTGATGAGGCTGCACTGATGGGCACTGATGGGCTGCACTGATAGGCACAGATAAGGTGACACTGATAGACACTGATAAGACAGCACTGATGGGCACTGATAAGACGGCACTGATGGGCCCTGATGGGTGGCATTAATGAGTGTCACTGATGGGTGGCACTGATAGATGTCACTGATGGGCATTGATAGGTGGCACTGATGGGCACTGGTAGGTGGCACTGATGGACACTGGTAGTTGGCACTGATGGGCAATGGTACAGTAGGTGGTATTGATAGGCAGCACTGGTGATGAGGCACTAAATGGTGACATTTATAGATGGCACTGTGGGCACTGATAGGTGACACTGTGGGCACTGATGGTTGGTACTGTGGGCACTGGTAGGTGGTGCTGGTGGACACTGGTAGGTGGCACTGTTGTGCACTGGTAGGCGGCACAGAAGCCTCTGCAGAGGCTCTCCACAATCGGGACTGATGTCCCTCTCACAGCCACTGGTGATCGGCTTTTGGAACGTGAGGAGAAAAAATAGCTGATTACCGACTCTGTTTAAATCACATAATCAGCTGTCATCGGTTGACAGCTGATCACAATGTAAGGGGTCGGGATCATAGACTCGTTGATCACAGAGTGCACCACACGCACCCTTCAGGGGGCACGCAATCCGCTCAAGCACCAGAGGACACCTATGGACGCCCTCCTGGCAAAGTAGGTCCGCGCTGCAGCCGTCTTTCGGCTATACCGTGGACGGGAAGAGGTTAAAGTATCACAGCCAGCGAGAGGGTAGGCTGCTTCTTTTGCAGTACGATGCACCTACCTACTTGCTCAATGTCTCCTCCATCATGTGAATTGAGCTGCAAATGCGCAGCTCAGCTTAGACCACTGCCCGGTCTCTGTGTGCTGGGATGACAGTTTAATTTGCATGTGCAGGAGTGATATCATTCCATGTCGGCCAATGAAGATCATCAAAGGCACAGCAGAAGATTCCGGTGCTGGAGAGGGAAGGGACCATAGAATCGAAGGTAAATTTAGTTACGCTTTAACTGTGCTGTGTGGTAGGGCTGTGTAAATCTTACAACTGTATGAGAAATATACAAATCCCTTAGCAGATAAACCAACATGCATATATGTATTTCATCTTTGTATTTGGGTGTTTAGTTGAAGTTTGGGTGAAGTTCAGTTTTAAATACAACTAAAAAAAGAAGACTGGACAGCAAATATACTACAAGTAAAAATATAATAAATGTGACTGTACACTTTAACTCCAGTTGCATCTACTGGCTGCTATTTCTAGTTTCTGTCTGAATTGCACAAATCCATCCTGGCCAAACAGAGCCCATGAATACATTCATTCTGAAGTGCCTCGTCACAAGATATATATCTCTCTCAGAATGTATCTATAAAAGCAAGATAGTGAAGCATAATTTTTAGGGGCAATTGCCAGCCTAGTATTTCAGTGTGGCAGATGCACTTGTTTGGCTTACATATATCTGTTTGGCTGGCCAAAAAATGTTTGATTCATTGCAGCAGGCATCATATATTTGTATTAAGGAGTTTATCCACAGTAAACTTTAATATCCCTTTGACTGGCTTATTCTTGCAAGAGAGCCATACTTCTGCAATTCAAACTTCTGTTTTTCCAGCAGGTTCTGAAATTTTAGTTAGAGAACTGTTTATAAAAAAAAAAAAAAATAGTAATAAAATAAAAATGGAAGGGAACAAAATAGCAATGTTACCTGTAGAAACCAATTGAGCATAATTTCCTATGTTCTTCGAAAATTAAATAAGAAATATATTAGGTTACTGTCAGCAATAATTGTGTTTGCTTTTGTGCAGTTTTCTCTAATTAATAGTCCTTTGATTTAAAAGTTTTCTGGGAAACAGACTTAAAGTGATTGTAAATGCTAATTTGTTTTATTAAAATAGCCAACATGTCATACACACCTGCCCTGTGCAATGGCTTTGCATAGAACAGCTCCAATCCTCCTCTTCTCGGGTCCCCCGCAGGTGCTCCTGGCTCCTCCCCCTGCTGAGTGCCCACATAGTAACAAGGGAAAAAATAGGAAGGACCTATAATTAGTTCAAAAGAGGGAATAGGGCAGCCAGCAGTTTCTCCTTGAAAAAAACTTTATTGATCAGTATATAGAAAAAATAGACAAGTCGGAATCACAGTAAATAGGCAATAGACAATAATTAAAAGTCGACAACGTTGTCATACATAAAAGACATGCCCGGGTGTACAGCCACATCCAAAATCAAGCACACTGGTGGCTGGTGCTCAATAATTCAGGGGGTGAGGGTGACAACTGCCACCCCCCACGAGAGATGAGTCGGTCTCCTCCGTGAGACGGATGGCCTCCTTACTTTCTCAGTCCAATCTCCCTGATCTCCCCCCTCCCCTGTCAGAGCTGGGGAGCGCTGCTGCAGGTGAGTCAATTCAGTGGCGGCTGGTGTGTCAGTGAGTCTTCTCCTCCGGCCGTGCTCTCCGCTTTCCTCTCTCATCCTTCTCCCTCCTCCTAGGCATCCAATAGGATCGTCTGGCATTTTGGCCAATTAGAAAATGGGTCTCATAACCCACTTCCTGTTTGGCCAGGAGGAGGATTAATAGAGAATAGGCACTCGCTGTTGTCACACAACTGGGTGGGCTCGGAGTGCAGTGCTCTGCACCCCAAGCCCACCCTTTTTTTGAAGCCTTCTAGAGCCTCTGGTTTTAATCACATGATTAACCCCCCCCACTGGAAGCCATGTTCCGGTGTCCCTGTATGTAGATCAAGAGGCTGGATGCATGGATGGGGGACAGCACCCGTGCGCCCTCTATGGACGGGCCGCCACTGGTACCGACTATGCCAGCTCAAGAATGAAAAGAAGGGTGTGTGGGGTCTGAAGGAGTCCCAAGTAACTGCTGTGGTATCAGTCCTTACATGGCCATATAACTAACAGTGGACATCTGGGCTTCTTAATTCCCCAAATGGACAGCTGGGCAGGGAACTGTATGTCACAGCATACAATGATGTTCCTGGACATATCTGATATAATGCATGGAAATCAAGCCATTTGCAATGGGGTACTTATGCGTGCTTGCTCCCAAGCCCTATTCTACAGTATGTGTCAATTGAAACACTGAGTGCGGCCCAGCCCTTTTCTGCCCCCTACTCCCTCCTCAATGGCTGTAATTGACAGTGCCAGGAGCCTGTGGCTTCTACTGCTGTATCTGAGCCAATGAGGAGGGAGAAAGTGGAGAGAGACCCTGCTCCTGTGCACATCGCTGGATTGAGATTGGGCTCAGGAAAGTATTTAGGGGAACCTGGGGAGTGGCGCTGTATGCAGATGGTTTTTTATCTTAATGCAGAGAATGCATTAAGGTAAAATACCTTCTGCCTTTAGAACCACTAAAAATAGGACCAAGCTCATAAGTATTCATTTTAACAATGGAATGCAGTTTTAAAATGGTTCCTTGGCTAGGTGGGCCTTGGCAGGAGTCTGTGCTGAATCTGGCGGATAGCTAGGGTCCAGTGCTAAGGGTGGATGCATTCTGTCATGCTGTGTCAGTGCACATTTTAATGTGTATTGCAGTAACCCAGCCATTTCATTTCAACGAGTTGTCTAATACACCAAAACACAACAAAAAAATGTGCGTACAGAATTTTCAGCAGCACACAGCAGTGCCTTTTGGCAAATAGTTTTTTCTAGCTACTTACTAGCACCAAATAAAATGCCTATCTTTCCAGAAAAAAAGATGTGTAATATGCTAAAAGGTATGAATTGTGGAACTGAGATGCTGCCCCTCCCCCCAAAAAAAAGGGAATTTAAAGGCGCATAGGGAGGAAAAGGCATCTCATTCATAATTTATTGTATTTGACCAACAGTTTACCCATTTCATTCTGTTTTTGCGTTCCCAATTGGTGATGAATGGAGGAATTAAAAATACCCCAGGGTTGGTGGTCAGTGGAAGTAAAAAAATATCTGGAGACTGTGGGCAGTGGAAAGAGAAATAATTCCCCATTGTTGATGTCAGTGGAAAAACCAGTGATCCATTGTTGGTAACATTGGGAGGAATATTTCCCCAATGTTGGTGTTATTGGAAGAAATATTACCTCAATACTACTATTAGTGGGAGGAATTGTGCTTAAAGTTGGTTTTAGTGGGAGGAACAGTGCCCATCAGTGGTGTCAGTGGGAGGCATTCTGCCCTAACAATAATGTCAAAAATTAACTAACTGTCCCAGGGAAAGTCACAAGAGGGGATCTCCCTAGAACAAAGATAGCTACTAGTGGCCAGAGAGGGCAATAAAAAACGGGAGTGAGTAAAAATCAATGCCAAATGTTATTGAATTATCAAAAACACAAAAATATAAAACATTTTGCTTCACAAAGGAAGCTAAATGTGGTTGGTCCCTGTGAGCAACCATGAAATGGTACACCACATGTACATGTACATGTGGTGTACCAATGAAACAGATAGACAGACAGCAGACTAACAATAACAAACAAAGAACACATGCGGTGTAGGTGCCTAAATAACCACACATGCATAGAAGCCCCGTTGGCCAGTCGCCAGTAACAATGGATTATCTAATTTAAAAAAAAAATATATAAAAATTAAAAATATTACAGGGGAAACTATGCAACTATGCAGAATTAGTCTCTCTGTTCCCCTGGGGGCCACACATGCATAGTTTCCCCTGTAATATTTTTAATTTTTATAAATTTTTTTTAAAAATGAAATAATCCATCATTACTGGGGACTGGCCAATGGGGCTTCTATGCATGTGTGGTTATTTAGGCGCCTACACCGCATGTGTTCTTTGTTTGTTATTGTGAGTCTACTGTCTGTCTATCTGTTTCATCGGTACACCACATGTACATGTACATGTGGTGTACAGTTTCATGGTTGCTCACAGGGACCAACCACATTTAGCTTCCTTTGTGAATCAAAATGTTTTATATTTTTGTGGTTTTGATAACTCAATAAAATTTGGCATTTATTTTTACTCACTCCTGTTTTGTATTGCCCTCTCTAGCCACTAGTAGCTATCTTTGTTCTAGGGAGATCCCCTCTTGTGACTTTCCCTGGGATAGTTAGTTAATTTTTGCATGTTGTATATTGGCTATGACTAGAGCCTCTTACTTAGAGGAGCGGCAGCGAGTGAGCAATCACCACTATATCAGCGGCGAGAGATGAAAGTGTGGTCACCTTAGTTGTGTTGTGTGGCTAACAATAATGTCACCTTTAACAGGTAAGTAAAGGGCCACATCTGACACATTCAATTGCTGAGTGTCGATAACGCATTTCTGTGTACAATAAATAGTCCATATGGGATATAGAGCTACCAGAGGTAAAGTGAATAAAGACGTGCTTTTTGAAAATTTGTTATTAATATGACTCACAGATTTTTTCTCTGAGCATAAAAAAAAAGAGAAAATCATAAAAATGGAAAGTCCACAAGAAAAAAAAAGAAAAGAAACAAACTGTTGGAAATATTTGATCTGGAAAACCTTACTGCTAAATAAAAGTTTAGCAAGAGTAAAAAAAAGCAACGTGTAAACAACAAAGATAATTAGGCCGCACCAATGTAGGTAAGGACATATGTTCCTTCATGATGGGTAGTTTTTGGCAGTACCCCTGATGAGACAGTGTTGGATAGCAATGAGACAGATGGTTTCATATACTCATGGAGGTCTCCACAGGTATTCCCGTATATAAACAGGAATTTTCTAGACAGTAAGCAGAACATAGCATTAGCTTGCCCAATTTTTCTACAGCATTTACATTTGTTGTAAAACACCATAAAAGTTTTCCATTTCCTTAAGTTGGTGAAGTTTAAGTATTGATGCTGCTATATAGAGCAATTCTATTTATACTATTGCCATCTTTTTAATTATTTTCTTAATCATTTGTATAAAGGGTAGACAGCACTCTTTAAAGTAATAAAGACCCAATTACAAAAGTAGGCGGTTTCATATGGCAGTTATCAGTGGCAGCTGGCGCTAAACATTTTTTGGGAGGCGCAAACAAACTGAAAAATTAAACTGTTAGTAATGCAGGGCTGTAAATAGCAATCTATCAAGTGATTATGTATCATTACTGCTCCATAAAACTGTGCCCATCGTATGCAGCCTCAGTGTGCCCATCGATTGCAGCCTCACTGTGTGTCAGAAAACATGAAATCAGACCGAGACAGTACAGTTAAATCACACTTGTTTAATAATAAAAGTAAAAAGAACAAACATAGTCAAAACATAGCCAAAGTTCAGTAACCAGAACGGATAGTCAGCCAAGCAGAAGTCAGGGATCAAAGTAGTGGAACAGCAAGCAGGATCTGGAGCCAGAAGGGATGTCAGCAAAACCAAAAGTCTTTAAACAGGAATGCGGGAGATAGTTTCTAGTGATGTGACCAAGGCGAAGGCAGAGCTCCTCTGGACTGGACGGTTTAAGTAGGCAAAACTGATGAGCAAGATCATCAACAGCTGGGTAACTGTGGAGAGAGATGGGAGCTGACAAATAGCCGACAGCTGAGAGAAGGAAGGGCTGAGCCCAGCCCTGACACTTTGCCGTCAATTGCAGCCTCACTGTGCCCATCAATTGCAGCCTCACTGTGCCCATCAAATGCAGCCTCACTGTGCATATAAACTGCAGCCTCGCTGTGCAAGTCAATTGCAGAATCACTGTGCAAGTCATTTGCAGCCTCACTGTGCCTGCCAAATGCAACCTTACTGTGCACATCAATTGCAGCCTCACTGTGCCCGTCAAATGCAGCCTCACTGTGCCCATCAACTGTAGCCTAACTGTGCCCATCATTTGCAGCCTCACTGTGCAAGTCAATTGCAGCCTCACTGTGCACATCACTAGCAGCCTCACTGTGCCCATCAATTGCAGCCTCACTGTGCCCATCAAATGCAGCCTCACTGTGCACATCAATCGCAGCCTCACTGTGCAAGTCAATTTCAGCCTCACTGTACAGGTCAGTTGCAGCCTCACTGTGCCCATCAAATGCAACCTCACTGTGCCCATCAATTGCAGCCTCACTGTGCC
The DNA here is from genome assembly GCF_042186555.1 of Aquarana catesbeiana. Classification (NCBI taxonomy): domain Eukaryota; kingdom Metazoa; phylum Chordata; class Amphibia; order Anura; family Ranidae; genus Aquarana; species Aquarana catesbeiana. The sequence continues at coordinate 74,004,516 of NC_133334.1, read as the reverse complement.
CATCAAATGCAACCTCACTGTGCCCATCAATTGGAGCCTCACTGTGCCCATCAATTGCAGCCTCACTGTGCCCACCATATGCAGCCTTACTGTGCCCATCATATGCAGCCTCTCTGTGCCCGTCAATTGCAGCCTCTCTGTGGCCGTCAATTTCAGCCTCACTGTGCCCATCAAATGCAGCCTCAGCGTGCCCATCAAATGCAGCCTAATTGTGCCCATCAAATGCAGCCTCACTGTGCAAGTCAATTGCAGCCTCGCTGTGCCTGTCAATTGCAACCTCAATGTTCACATCAATTGCAGCCTCACTGTGCCCATCAATTGCAGCCTCACTGTGCCCACCATATGCAGCCTTACTGTGCCCATCATATGCAGCCTCACTGTGCCCGTCAATTGCAGCCTCTCTGTGCCCGTCAATTTCAGCCTCACTGTGCCCATCAAATGCAGCCTCAGCGTGCCCATCAAATGCAGCCTAATTGTGCCCATCAAATGCAGCCTCACTGTGCAAGTCAATTGCAGCCTCGCTGTGCCTGTCAATTGCAACATCACTGTTCACATCAATTGCAGCCTCACTGTGCCCATCAATTGCAGCCTCACTGTGCCCATCAAATGCAGCCTCACTGTGCCCATCATATGCAGCCTCACTGTGCCCATCAATTGCAGCCTCATTGTGACCATCAATTGCAGCCTCACTGTGCAAGTCAATTGCAGCCTCACTGTGCCCATCAAATATAACCTCACTGTGCCCATCAATTCCAGCCTCACTGTGCCCATCAAATGCAACCTCAGTGTGCCCATCAATTGTAGCCTCACTGTGCCCATCAAATGCAGCTTCACTGTGCCCATCATATGCAGCTTCACTGTGCCCGTCAATTGCAGCCTCACTGTGCCCGTCAATTGCAGCCTCATTCTGCCCATCAATTGCAGCCTCGCTGTGCCTGCCAAATGCAGCCTCACTGTACCCATCAAATGCAGCCTCAGCATGCCCATCAAATGCAACCTCACTGTGCCCATCAAATGAAGCCTCACTGTGCAAGTCAATTGCAGCCTCGCTGTGCCTGTCAGTTGCAACCTCACTGTTCACATCAATTGCAGCCTTAGTGTGCCCATCAAATCTTTCTTCACTGTGCCCATCAAATGCAACCTCACTGTGCCCATCAATTGCAGCCTCACTGTGCCTGTCAATTGCAGCCTCACTGTGCCCATCAATTGCTGCCTCACTGTACCCATCAATTGCTGCCTCAATGTGCCCATCAAATGCTGCCTCACTGTGCCCATCAAATGCAGCCTCACTCTGCCCATCAACTGCAGCCTCAATGTGCCCGTCAACTGCAGCCTCACTGTGCCCATCAAATATAACCTCACTGTGCCCATCAAATGCAACCTCACTGTGCCCATCAAATGCAGCCTCACTGTGCCTGTCAATTGCAGCCTCACTGTGCCCATCAAATGCAGCCTCACTGTGCACATCAATTGCAGCCTCACTGTGCCCATCAACTGCAACCTCACTGTGCCCATCAACTGCAGCCTCACTGTGCCCATTAATTGCAGCCTCCCTGTGCCTGTCAAATGCAGCCTCCCTGTGCCCGTCAAATGCAGCCTCCCTGTGCCCGTCAAATGCAGCCTCCCTGTGCCTATCAGATGCAGCCTCACTGTGCCTGTCAATTGCAGCCTCAGTGTGCCCATCAAATGCAGCCACACTGTGCCCATCAAATGCAGCCACACTGTGCCCGTCAAATGCAGCCTTACTGTGCCTGTCAAATGCAGCCTCACTGTGCAAGTCAATTGCAGCCTCACTGTGCCCATCAAATGCAGCCTCACTGTGCCCATCAAATGCAGCCTCACTGTGCCTGTCAAATGCAGCCTCACTGTGCAAGTCAATTGCAGCCTCACTGTGCCCATCAATTGCAGCCTCACTGTGCCCATCATTTGCAGCCTCACTATGCCCATCAAATGCAGCCTCACTGTGCACATCAATTGCAGCCTCACTGTGCAAGTCAATTGCAGCCTCACTGTGCCCATCAAATGCAACCTCACTGTGCCCATCAATTGCAGCCTCACTGTGCCCATCATATGCAGCCTCACTGTGCCTGTCAATTGCAACCTCACTGTGCCCGTCAATTGCAGCCTCACTGTTCCCATCAATTGCAGCCTCACTGTGCCTGCCAATTGCAGCCTCACTGTGCCCATCAAATGCAGCCTCAGCATGCCCATCAAATGCAGCCTCACTGTGCCCATCAAATGCAGCCTCACTGTGCAAATCAATTGCAACCTCACTGTTCACATCAATTGCATCCTTAATGTGCTCGTCAAATGCATCCTCACTGTGCCCATCAAATGCAACCTCACTGTGCCCATCAATTGCAGCCTCACTGTGCACATCAATTGCAGCCTCACTGTGCAAGTCAATTGCAGCCTCCCTGTGCAAGTCAATTGCAGCCTCACTGTGCCCATCAAATGCAACCTCACTGTGCCCAGCAATTGCAGCCCCACTGTGCCCATCAATTGCAGCCTCACTGTGCCCATCAAATGCAGCCTCACTGTACCCGCCAATTGCAGCCTCAGTGTGCCCATCAAATGCAGCCTCACTGTGCCCATCAAATGCAGCCTCACTGTGTAAGTCAATTGCAGCCTCACTGTGCCCATCAAATTCAGCCTCACTGTGCCCATCATATGCAGACCCACAATTCCCCAGCCATGTTCATTGCATAAACTTGCAGGGTAGTTGTAGTGCACCCTGTTCATGGTGAAATACCATTTAATTTTTGCCATTGAACAGCACTGACTGGCTGCATCTCTTTTTAGGTGGGGTGGTCGGGTGGTAAAACTTCAGCTCAACTGCCTGCTTGTACTGCCCTTCCCAGCTTTGTAAATGAGCCCCTAAGATCTTCTTTACAAGTGTGATCTCAGATTTGGGCATTCCTCTCTAAGGGTCCATATTGACTGTCTGCCTGACATCCTTTCCATCCCAGATCACTTTTTATCTCTTTTACCTGTTCAGCAGCTCAATACATTGTCTGCACTCATTTAAGGTGGCCATAGAATAGATGATTCCTTTTATTATTTCATTCCTAGTATGACCACCTTAAATGAGTGCAGATAATGTACTGAACTGCTGAACATGTAAAAGAGATAAAAAGTAATGTGGGATGGAAAGGGTGTCATTCAGAGATGGGAATGGTCAGAACACTGGAGGATGCAGGGTGTTTGTGAGCAGTGAAGATATATGAGGGGAGAGCAAACAGCAGAAAGTGAAGGAGGGAGGAGAGGGGGGAGAGGGGAAAGAGGGGGGAGGATCGGTGTGATAGGGAAGGTGTACAGACTTCCATTACACGGAGAGAGGGAGAAGTAAAGTTGGAGGTGAAAAGGGTTGCTGTAGTAGGCGTCAGGACAGCAGGTGCCCCTCTCCCCCCCAGTTCTGGGACCCTGCATGTACTGTACCTTCTTTGTGTGTTTCCAGGGATCCCTCTGTGTACACTGCTGGCTGTCAAGTCTGTTACAGGGAGATGGGTGGAGGACATGGACTGCTGCTTCTGACTGCTGCACGAACCTGACCCTGCCACCATTCTTCTTCTGCTACTGATTCCCTCAGCACTTACTTGCTGAAGGAGGCAGGCCATGTGTGAGCCGATTCACTCCTCCGCAGGCAGCACAGGGACTGAGAGAGCCAGGACTTTAAACTTACTATCGGCAAATGCGGCCAGTGTAAATCTGCATAGGAGCCGAAATAGAAAAAATAGTCCCTCAAGTTACAGTCTCCCCGGCTCTCCCAATGAACTTATGCACCCCCAAGCCCAGGGGTCCCCCTTATCAGCAGCCCTGGATAGAGCACTGGATGGATGGCCAGTTGGCCACCTACCTGTATGCAGGCTGGGCAGCGATTGCCCTGGGCACTCCACTGCCCAATCCTGTGTTCTCCAGACTAGGTAGCAGCAGGCGGGGAGGTGTACAGGAGTGTCTGATGGCTGGCCAGCCAACTCAGAGAGGCTCAATCCTTGTGTTCCACCACCATGGGACCGGGAAAAGTTGACCAGCATGTATGTCCACTAGGGATGAGCTGAACACCCCCTCCCAGTTCGGTTCGCACCAGAACCTGCGAATGGACCGAAAATTTGCACGAACGTTCGAACCCCATTGAAGTCTATGGGACTCGAACATTCGAAAACAAAAGTGCTAATTTTAAAGGCTAATTTGCATGGTATTGTCCTAAAAAGGGTTTGGGGACCCGGATACTGCTCCAGGGGACATGTTTAAATGCGAAAAAAACTTTTAAAAACGGCCGTTTTTTCGGGAGCAGTGATTTTAATGAAGCTTAAAGTGAAATAAAAAAGAGAAATATTCCTTTAAATATCGTACCTGGGGGGTGTCTATAGTATGCCTATAAAGTGGAGCATGTTTCCCGTGCTGAGAACAGTCCCTGCACAAAATTACATTTTTAAAGTAATAAAAGTCATTTAAAACTGCTTACAGCTTTAATGTAATGTCCGGTCCCAGTAATATGGATGAAAATCAGTGAGACAAACGGCATGGGTACCCCCCCAAGTCCATTACCAGGCCCTTTGGGTCTTGTATGGATATTAAGGGGAACCCTGCACCCAAATTAAAAAAAGGAAAGGCGTGGGGCCCCAGGCCCTCTGAACAGCAGTATACAGGTGGTGCAAACAAGACAAGGATTGTAGGTTTGTTGTTAAGTAGAATCTGTTTGTAATTTTGAACTGGTACATTTTTAAAGTGCAGCTCCACCCAAAAAATCTATTTTTAAGATTTTTGGAAAACATAGGGAAGGGTTATCACCCCTGTGACATTTGTTTTGCTGTCTGTGCACCTCTTCAGAAGATTTTACCTCACTTTCTGTCCCAATGACAAATGTTTTTTGACAATTTGGGGTCTTTAGTGAAACAAGGATTGGTGATAAAGCATCAGTGGAGAGGAGACATGTTTTTCCCATATTAACTCTTACAGGGGAGAATTTCCCTTCCTAGGGGTAGATTTCATCTCACTTCCTGTTGTCTGCTTCCATTTGCAAGCAGGAGTCGTTTGTAAGTTGGATGTTTAACAGTAGGGGCCTGCCCTATATACTCTGCAGAAATTGCGGCCTTAGGTGTTGGTGTTGCCACAACACTGTAAGCCCTCACAGTTACTCTTGGTGGGCACAGGAACAGGCTCTGCTGTTAAATATTAGCTGAAGATGTGTAATTACATGCCCCTGTTGAACAGGGTCAGAAAAATTGGGCCTTTGGTGGTGGTGGTGGTGGTGCTGGTGCCACAACACTGTAAGTCCTCACAGTTGCTCTTGGTGGGCGCAGAAACGGGCCCTGCTGTGAAATATTAGATCAAGAATTGTAATTACATGCACCTGTTGAACAGGGGCAGAAAAATTGGGCCTTTAGTGGTGGTGGTGGTGGTGTTGCCACAACACTGTAAGTCCTCACAGTTACTCTTGGTGGGAGCTGGAACGGGCCCTGCTGTGAAATATTAGATCAAGAATTGTAATTACATGCACCTGTTGAACAGGGGCAGAAAAATTGGGCCTTTGGTGGTGGTGGTGCTGGCGCCACAACACTGTAAGTCCTCACAGTTACTCTTGGTGGGTGCAGAAACGGGCCCTGCTGTGAAATATTAGATCAAGAATTGTAATTACATGTCCCTGTTAAACAGGGGCAGAAAAATTGGGCCTTAGACACTGATGCCACAACACTGCAACTCCTCACAGATACTCTAGTTGGAGCGCAGGAATGAGCCCTCCTGTAAAATATTGCATCAAAAATTGTAATTACACGCCCCTGTTAAACAGGGGCTAAAAAATTGGACCTTGGGCACTGGTGCTGGTGCCACAACACTGCAACCCCTCACAGATACTCTAGTTGGAGCGCAGGAACGAGCCCTGCTGCAAAGTATTGCATCAAAAATTGTAATTACATGCCCCTGTCAAACAGGGGCTGAAAAATTGGGCCTTGGGCACTGGTGCTGGTGCCACAACACTGCAACCCCTCACAGATACTCTAGTTGGAGCGCAGGAACAAGCCCTGCTGCAAATTATTGCATCAAAAATTGTAATTACACGCCCCTGTTAAACAGGGGCTGAAAAATTGGGCCTTAGGCACTGGTGCTGGTGTCACAACACTGCAACCCCTCACAAATACTCTAGTTGAGTGCAGCAACGAACCCTCCTTGCAAAATATTGCATCAAAAATTGTAATTACACGCCCCTGTTAAACAGGGGCTGAAAAATTAGGCCTTAGCCACTGGTGGTGGCGCCCAGAACCAAAAATATTCTTACAAGCTATCAGCATGATCATTGAGGAGGAAGAGGATAGTCACTCAACATAACAGGATAGTCACTCAGCATCAGCATAGGCAGTCTTGAAGGGATCTGACATTTCAAAAAAAATTATTCGGTTACATCACCATCAGGTGCTTGGTAGCTGGTGGTGATCCAAGACTGATTCATTTTTATGAAGGTCAGTCAATCGACCGAGTCGGTGGACAGGCGCACCCTGTGATCGGTTACAAAACCTCCAGCAGCACTGAATGTGCGTTCCGAAAGAACGCTGGATGCAGGACAGGCCAGTAGCTCGATTGCATACTGTGCAAGCTCTGCCCCTAGGTATTCATGCACCATCTAAAACAGACGCTGGCGATGGTTGCTGGAACCAATCACACCTTGGGGCTGCGGACTAAAAAATTGTCTGAATGCATCGGTCAGACGGCCACCTTCTCCACCGCTCCTTCTGTGACTGACCGAAGCCTCAGCAACACGTTGTCAGGAACAGGAGTTTGTAACCTTCCAGTCTCTGGGAACATCTAGGAAGATGTTTCATCCTCTGCTCCCTCTATGACGGCAAGATAAGGTCCGCAACCTTACCCTTGTAACGTGGATCAAGGAGGGTTGCCAGCCAGTATTGATCCCTCTCCTTGATACCACGAATATGAGGATCCTTCCGCAGGCTTTGCAGGATCAGGGAGGCCATGCAGCGTAGGTTTGCTGAGGCATTTGGTCCAGAGTCCTCTGGGTCACTAAGGATGACATGATCCGTAGCCACCTCCTCCCAGCCACATACAAGTCCATGGGTTTCTTGGGACTGTAAATGATCCCTTAAAAACAGCCGCTGAGTGCCAGGCTCCACCTCCATGCTGACACAATCCTCCTCTTCCTCCTCCTCCTCCTCCTCGTCCTCTTCCTGTGTGATCGGCGGGCACGCAGGAACACTGTCTTGATAAAGGGGCCTTGAGAGCTAAGGAAGTCCTCCTCTTCCTGCCTCTGTTCTGCCTCAAGTGCCCTGTCCATTATTCCATACAGCATGTGCTCCAACAGGTGGACAAGGGGGGCAGTGTCACTGATGCATGCACTGTCACTGCTCACCATCCTTGTGGCCTCCTCAAATAGTGACAGGACAGTGCATGCATCCCTGATCATGGCCCACTGCCGTGGGGAAAAAACAACAAGCTCGCCTGACCCTGTCCTGGTGCCATAGTCTCACAGGCACTCATTGATGGCCCTCTGCTGCGTGTGCAGCTGCTGCAGCATGGCCAACGTTGAGTTCCACCTGGTGGGCATGTCACAGATTAGGCGGTTCTTTTTGGAGGTCAGCCAGCCAAGCACTGGCATTATATGACCTGCGGAAATGCACACAGATTTTCCTGGCCTGCTTCAGGACATCCTGTAAGCCCAGGTACCTGCCCAAGAACCGCTGCACCACCAAGTTAAGGATGTGAGCCAAACAGGGCACATGGGTCAGTTGTCCCTGTCGGAGGGCGGAGAGAAGGTTGGTGCCATTGTCGCAAACCACCATATTTGCCTTAAGCTGGTGTGGCGTCAACCACCTCTTAACCTGCCCCTGCAGAGCTGACAGAATCTCTGCCCCAGTGTGGCTCCTGTCCCCCAAGCACACCAGCTCAAGCACCGCATGGCATCTTTTGGCATGCGTGCTTGCGTAGCCCCTTGAACGCCTATGATGCACCGCTGGTTCCAAAGTCAAATCAGCACAGGAAGAGGCCATGGAGGAAGAAGAAGAGGAGGGGGTGGAGGAGAGAGGTGTGGCAGAATCACCACTAGTAGTATTTTGGAGGCGTGGTTGCAGAACAACCTCCAACACTACTGCACCTTGTCCTGCATCCTTCCCAGCTGCCAGAAGAGTCACCCAGTGTGTGGTGAAAGATAGGTAACATTCCCTGTCCATGCCTGCTGGACCATGAGTCACTGGTAATATAAAGCTGGCATTCAGCTGCTGGGCATGTGGATGGCTGGGAGCGAACTTCTTTCGGCGGTGCAGCAGCTGGGGCAGGGAAATTTGCCTGGTACAATCTGACGTCGGTGTACCGATAGCAGATTGCCCCCAAGTACTTGGCTGTGATACACCTAATTCTACACCTTCATTCCTCTCAGTGCATGTCTCAGAGAGAACTAAAGGTATTGTGGGGTTGAAGATCCCAGCTGATGTGGAGCAAGGTGAGGTCCTCTTTGTTCTTTGGTGTGGGTCTTTTAGGTATGCTTGCCAACGAACTGCATGGCAGGTCAACATATGTCTGGTCAAGCATGTGGTGCCCAAGCGGGAGATGTTTTGACCACGAGAGATACGCTAGAGACATATGTTGCAAATAGCAGCGGTGGGATCTGATGCACTCATCTCAAAAAAGGCCCACACCAAAGAACTTTTGGAATAACGCACAGAGACAGCAGCGCCCTGCACATGCAGAGCTCTGCGGTGTGATGCAGTCGGTGTGCTGCCCTTAAGCTGGCCCCTGGAGGGCATCCTACCTCATTGGTGATGTGCCTCCTCCTCCTCTCTCCTATCAGGCACCCACATGGAGTCAGTGACCTCATCCTCCCCTCCCTCCTCATCACTGGAGCAAAGCTGGCAGTATGCTGCAGCTGGGGGAACATGACTGCCAGATTGCTGTCCTTCTTGGGCACCCCCTCTCTCTGGGCTCACGTTACTGCCTTCCTCTAGCTGGGTACCATCATCGGAGCCTTCAAAACGCTGGGTATCCTCCTGGAGCATGTACCCAACACTGTGGTCAAACAGTTCGGGGGACTCCTCAGGAGGACATAGTGGGGCTAGGGAATGAGAGACTGATGCCATTGAGCCGAGGGAAGAGGCCGCGTTGGCAGCTGTTTTGCCAGACAAAGTACCCTGAGCCTGGGTGAGAGAGAATGAGGAGGATGAGGACGGCTTGGCCATCCATTCTACCAAGTCTTCCGCATGTTGCAGCTCAACACGGCCAGCTGCCGAAAAAAAGGACAAGCGTGTCCCACGACCACGTGCCGATGAGGATGCACCGTCTCCACAACCAGCACTGTTGCCTCTAGACACAGAGCCTGCTTACCCTCTTTCATTGGCTTGTGACTGTCTGCCTCTCCTTGTTGGCCTTCCAAACATACGAATGGCCTGCAGTGAGATGTAGCTGCACAAAGCTGGGATGTATATATATATATACTGATATTGCAGCTAGCAGAATCAACTGCCTACCTGTAATATTATTAGTATGAGAACACCAGCAATCGTCTTCAGGTAGCTTTAGGTGCACACTGTGCAGAGGACGCAATACACTAATGCCCTGTACACACGGTCGGACATTGATCGGATATTCCGACAACAAAATCCATGGATTTTTTCTGACGGATGTTGGCTCAAACTTGTCTTGTATACACACGGTCAAACAAAGTTGTCAGAAAATCCGATCGTTCTGAACCCAGTGATGTAAAACACGTACGTCGGGGCTATAAACGGGGCAGTAGCCAATAGCTTTCATCTCTTAATTTATTCTGAGCATGCGTGGCACTTTGTGCGTCGGATTTGTGTACACACGATCGGAATTTCCGACAACAAATTTTGTTGTCGGAAAATTTTATAGCAAGCTCTCAAACTTTGTGTGTCGGAAATTATAATGGAAAATGTGTGATGGAACCCACACACGGTCGGAATTTCCGACAACAAGGTCCTATCACACATTTTCCGTTGGAAAATCCGACCGTGTGTACGGGGCATAATTGTAAATACTGTAGCTGCCTGCCTGTGGTATTAATAGGATCAGAAGAACATCACTAATTTTCTTCAGGTAGCTTTAGGTGCACACTGTGCAGAGAACACAGTGCACTAATTGTAAATACTGTTGCTGCCTGCCTGTGGTATTAATAGGAGCAGAAGAACACCACTAATTTTCTTCAGGTAGCTTTAGGTGCACACTGTGCAGAGGACACAGTACACTAACTGTAAATACTGTAGCTGCCTGCCTGTGGTATTAATAGGAGCAGAACAACAGCATTTGTCTCCAGGTAGCTTTAGGTGCACACTGTGCAGAGGACGCACTACACTAACTTGTAAATACTGTAGCTGCCTGCCTGTGGTGTTAATAGGATCAGAAGAACACCACTAATTTTCTTCAGGTAGCTTTAGGTGCACACTGTGCAGAATACACAGTACACTAACTGTAAATACTGTAGCTGCCTGCCTGTGGTATTAATAGGAGCAGAACAACAGCAATTGTCTCCAGGTAGCTTTAGGTGCACACTGTGCAGAGGACGCACTACACTAACTTGTAAATACTGCAGCTGCCTGCAGTACTGTACTAAGAGGATCAGAAGAACACCACTAATTTTCTTCAGGTAGCTTTAGGTGCACACTGTGCAGAAGACGCACTACACTAACTTGTAAATGCTACAGCTGCCTGTGGTCATGTACTAATAGGATCAGAAGAACACCACTAATTTTCTTCAGGTAGCTTTAGGTGCACACCGTGCAGAGGACGCACTACACTAACTTGTAAATACTGCAGCTGCCTGCGGTACTGTACTAATAGGATCAGAAGAACATTAATTTTCTTCAGGTAGCTTTAGCTGCACACTGTGCAGAGGATGCACTACACTAACTGTAAATAGTGTAGCTAATAGGACTAATAGGATCAGAAGAACACCAACTCGAACTTACTCGCCTGTCTACTCTATCTAACTTAAATCAAATGACACTGTCTCTCTGTCTATCTATCTATCTCTCTCTCAACGCCAGATCACACTACACAGGGCCCCTGTACAGGGGGCCTTATATAGTGTGGGGCGTGTACTAAACCCCCTGAGCCATAATTGGCCAAAGCCACCATGGCTTTGGCCAATTACGGCTCTCTGTACTGACGGCGCTGTGATTGGCCAAGCATGTGGGTCATAGTGCATGCTTGGCCAATCATCAGCCAGCAATGCACTGAGATGCCGCAGTGAATTATGGGTTGTGACATGCCACTCGAATTTGGCGCGAACGATTCATATCGTTCGGAATTCGGTGAACGACTGAACAGGCAATGTCCGAGTCGGACATGCGTTCGATTCGAACATGAAGCTCATCCCTAATGTCCACCACTGCTCCGCCAATCATAAAGAATATTTGTAGAGTGGGAGTTTTGGGGTGCACGGCTCTGCGCCCTGAAGAAACACTAAAGGAAGCCAATCAAGCTTCCCAGCTGCAATCACATGTTTGCAGAAATGTCATGCCCATAGACACCTGTGTGTCCGGCGCCCGCAGGCACTTAAAGGAACTTTTTTTTTTATCACTAGCTTTGAGGGAGCGGCACCCCTGCGCCCCCTATTGCGCCCCCTATTGACGGGCCGCCACTGGCAGGTATAGTCCATATGAGGTATAGGTAAAGCATAGTTCAAAATTAGGAAGCAGGTTGGAGAGTTGCAGCTACAGTTACAGGACTGAATCAGGGTATGAAAGCAAACTTATTAACTTTGCAAGTCAGCATGAATACATCACCAAAATAATGTTTCTACCTTTTAGCAGTAAAGTGATGCTGGCTCCCACTGCCTCTTTAAGGGCTTTAAAATGCCGGAAGATGGGGCGGGCTTTTAGCTATGTGACCACCATGACTGGCTGTCACGGTGGTCACATTATTGGTTTCCATTAGCCACCGGTCACTGTTCTGGGAGCACACACCGTGTGCACTCTCAGGACAACTCTATCAGCACCATTGCACGCAAATATCTGATCGCTCGGCGCCAACAGGTTAATTAATGAGTTTCGTTGTTGTGATTGGCTAAGCGGGCAGGGTGGTTTTAGAAACAAACCTATCCAATCAGCATGGTTTGCCGTCTTAGTGGCCACATTTTTGTGAACCAATCAAACTCCAGTACTGTGACTGATACTGTGGGCCTGTAAAGACTTATGAAAAGTCCTGTTGTGGTGATAGTGATTTATCAGGCAATGGTAGATGGTCTTCATCTTTTCTTTTGCAAATAATTAGAAAATAAAATTATGAACCCCATGAAAATCCCTTCATAGCTAAAACCCCAGTGCCCTTTCCCTGACCTTATTTAAAGCAGATGCTTCCATATCCATTGCGCTTTCTTACGGTTGTGTTACCAAACCATGTTACATAATTACTGCGATGAAAATCAAAACTAGAATGCCTTACTGCAGGAAGCATGATGTTGATTTATATGCACAGCTGCCATTAGACTATAGAGCACATCAATCAAGTGCCTTTAGAGAATAGGATGCATAGTATTTGAACAACATAAAGTCTTTTAAATCCACTTAGTTCCCAGCTGCTGGATTTACTAGGAGTCGGGGGTGGGGGACAAGACTATACAAAAATGCGAATAAAAACTAAACCAAAATAAGTGCTTTCTACTCTTACCATAGGCATAGGTCTATCATAACCCGATGGTACAAAAGTTCTGACTTCAAAATTTGGAATCTTCTAAGTAGCATGTGATTCAGACGAAATTAGCTTAAATATAATAAAAAATAACTTAAAAACGTTATGCATTCCAATTTAGAGGATCTCCCCCTCCTACAGTCTCCCTTTCTCTCTTTTAAGGGGAACCAGGTGGGAGATTATGAAGACAGAATGGGGACAGACACAGCCTGCTCTACTCTCTGGGCCCTCCCATCTGATCCACCCAGACAGACGGGGATGGATCCCCTTCTGTTTTTTTTAAGTGGATCGGATTGTAGATAGGCATGTATAAACGGATACAAGTCTGTTTGCATCTGCCGCTCTATAGAGGTGAATGAAGGGTCGGATTGGGTCCGCCTGAAAAATGGACAGGTGGACCTAATCCGACCGATTATGTGAAAGGGGCCTAAGGCTGCTTTCACACTGATGCACTGCGGTTTACCTGCACCTCAACTGACCTCAATCTTCACTTCTTCATCAGGATTCCTGCAGGTAGTGCTGGCTGCTGCTGTCCCCCAGGTGAGTATGGCTGGTGCCTGCTGCTAGCTGTTCTCCAGGGCTGATACTGCTGTTGGGTACTGCTGGTGGGTCCTGCTGGTGGGAACTGCTAGCAGGTACTGCTGGCTGGTACTACTGATGGGTACTGCTGATGGGTACTGCTGGCTGGTAGTGCCTGTGGGTAATGCTGGTGGGTACTGCTGGGTACTGTTCATGGATACTACTGGTTGGTACTGCTGGTGGGTACTGCTGGTTGGTACTGCTTGCAGGTACTGCTGGCGGGTACTGCTGGTTGGTACTGCTGGCTGGTACTGCTGATTGGTATAGCTGGTGGGTATTGTTGGTGGGTATTGCTGGCTGGTTCCTGACCCACCATCCCCGAGCATCAGTGTGACAGGAACCAGCGCTAGAGGAAGCATGCAGCTGCAGTAGAGAGCAGATCTGATGTTTCCTGTAAGGATCCTGTCACAGGCGGAGTACATTTGGTATCAGTCCACCTGCGTCAGGAGCGGGTGCTATACAGGAAGCATTGGCTCTGTTTCCTCTAGCGCTGTTCTTCACACTGATACTCAGGGGGGCGGGTCGGAAAGCCACTATCTGTGCTTGCTGAGTCACCATCCCAGAGCAGGAGTTGGCGGGCCACATTAGAGGGCGCCGCCAGCTACATGTAGCCCATGGGGCCAGCAGTTGTCACCCCTAATATACACGGTTTTATATGTTTGTTTGTTGTTTTGTTTTATTAATCGCTCTCTTTGTGTGGTGAGTATGAGTCACTAATGTTTATACAAATCAGATATTTAGATATCTATTTGTAAATTATTAAAAATAAATAAAAAAGTGTTAAAATGAAAAAAATAAATAAATTGTGATTCAGGGTATGTGTACACTGCCCTGTACTTTAACAATAAGCATTCTGTCCTTGTAAACATTTGATTATGTACTGAAAGGCCATTTCTGTCCATTCTTAAAGTAGTAGCAAAGGCTAAAATGATCAGGGTTTAAACCCTTGCCACCCCCCCGTTTATACACATGCTGCATACATTTGCTAAAAATGTCAGTGTAAATACCTATTTTTTTTACTCTTCTTAACAGCAGTCATGTGATCGCACAGCTCCAGGGCCCCTATGTCAGTGAGCAACTGGTGGGGCGGAACACCAACAATGTATACAGCATTGGAAACTGGTGCAAGACATCATGGTGGGGTTGAGCCTAACACCCCCCCCCCCCCCCAGTTCGGTTTGCACCAGAACATGCAAACAGACAAAAAGTTTGTGCGAACATTCAAACCCTATTAAAGTCTATGGGACACGAGCATGACAAATCAAAAGTGCTAATTTTAAAGGCTTATATGGAAGGTTTTGCCATAAAAAGTGTATAGGGACCTGCACCAGGGGACATGTATCAATGCAAAAAAAAAGTTTTTAAAACATTTTTTCAGGAGCAGTGATTTTAACCACTTAAGGAACGAGCCTCTTTTTGACATTTGTCGTTTACAAGTTAAAATCATTTTTTTTTTGCTAGAAACTTACTTAGAACCCATATACATTTTTTTCTAACACCCTAGAGAATAAAATGGCGATTGTTACAATACTTTCCGTCACACCATATTTAGGCAGCGGTCTTACAAGTACACTTTTTTTGGAAAAAATACACATTTTGAATTAAAAAAAGATGACAGTAAACAGTAAGGTTAGCCATTTTTTTTATATTGTGAAGGTTATTGTTACGCTGAGTAAATTGATACCCAACATGTCACGCTTCAAAATTGTCCCCGCTCAGTGGAATGGCGACAATCTTTTACCCTTAAAAATCTCCATGGGCAATGTTTAAAAATTTCTATAGGTTACCAGTTTTGAGTTACAGAGGAGGTCTATGGCTAGAATTATTGCTCTTACTTTAACAATCACGGCGATACCTCACATGTGTGGTTTGAACACCGTCTTCATATGCGGGCGCTACTCACGTATGCGTTCGCTTCTGCGCGTGAGCTCGTTGGGACGGGGCGCTTTAAACATTTTTTTCTTATTCATTTTACTTTGATTTTTTTTATTTTGACACTGCCATCTTTGGCAGCCAGGCATCCACCCTCTCCTGCCGTGGCGGAGATGACCGGAGAGCGGCAGGAGGGGGGGGCACCTCTCCCGCCACCTATAAAAAGGAACTTGCGGCGAATCTGCTGTAGAGACCACTTTTAAATGCATGGCGTTCCCGAAAGTACCAGGGCTATGGTAGCTAGCTGCTGCCATAACCCCAGTATTTAGCCTCAAACGAGGCTACGTCGTTTTGTGCGAAGTCCTAATGCTTAAAGTGGCTGCCTGTAAAGTGGCACATATGTGCAATGTATAGAACAGTGCCGCAGTAAATTGACATTTCTAAAGGAAAAAATGTCATTTAAACTTGCTCGCGGCTGTAATGTGTTGCTGGCTTCTTCCAAAATAGATAAAAAATCAAGGAAAAAATTGGCGTGCGGTCCCCCCCAGTTCATACTAGGCCCTTTGGGTCTGGTATGGATTTTAAGGGGATCTCCACGCCAAAATTTAAAAAAAATTGGCGTGGGGCCCCCCCAAAATCCATACCAGACCCTTATCCGAGCATGCAGCCTGGAGGACAGGATGGGGGGGCGAGCGAGCGCTCCCCAAAGAACCATACCAGGCCACATGACTTCAAAATAGGGAGGGTGCTTTGGGGTCTTGCAGTGCATTATGGGGCGCTCTGCGGCGCTCAAATTTGCAGCATTCAAACTCAGGGCTGTGTTTTGGCCTGGGCCGACAAGGCCTAGGCCTAGGGCGGCACTTTGCAGGGGGCGGCAAAAAAAGCCGCCCCCCCGCATGAGAGAAAGTCCCCCCACCCGATTCTCAGCTCCCGCGGCCGCCCCCCGCACACATGCAGCCCACGGCGGCTGCCTTGCTGTAGCGGCGCTGTTGTGTATGGGCGTGCTTGGCAGAGAGTGGAGGGGCGTGTGTATGGGCGTGCTTAGCAGAGCTCACGCCCCTCCACCCTCTGACAAGCACACCCATACACAGCAGCGCTGGCTACAGCAAGGCGGCTGCCGTGGGCTGCATGTGTGCGGGGGGCGGGGGCGTGCGCGGGAGCCGGGAATCAGGAAGACGGGTGGGGGGACTTTCTCTCATGTGGGGGGCGGCGTGTGACTCACGCCCCCATAAGCGTCCGATGACTGGCGGAGGTGGAGCCTTATGCTCCGCCTACCCTCCTCCACACTGCTTGACCCTTCTCCTCGGCACAGCAGGTAAAGTTATTGAAAAAAATTATAAGAGTTTTATGGGAACAGTGTTGGCAATTGATGGGGCACAGTGACAGCATTTGATGGGGCACAATGGCTGCGTTTAAAGGCACAGTGGCTACAATTGATGGGGCACAGTGACAGCGTTTGATGGGGCACAATGGCTGCGTTTAAAGGCACAGTGGCTACAATTGATGGGGCACAGTGACAGCGTTTGATGGGGCACAATAGCTGCGTTTAAAGGCACAGTGACAGCGTTTGATGGGGCACAATGGCTGCGTTTAAAGGCACAGTGACAGCGTTTGATGGGGCACAATGGCTGCGTTTAAAGGCACAGTGAAAGCGTTTGATGGGGCACAATGGCTGCGTTTAAAGGCACAGTGACAGCGTTTGATGGGGCACAATGGCCGCGTTTGGTGGGGCACAGTGGCTGCGTTTGGTGGGGCACAGTGGCTGCGTTTGGTGGGGCACAGTGGCTGCGTTTGGTGGGGCACAGTGGCTGCGTTTGGTGGGCACAGTGGCTGCGTTTGGTGGGGCACAGTGGCTGCGTTTGGTGGGGCACAGTGGCTGCGTTTGGTGGGCACAGTGGCTGCGTTTGGTGGGCACAGTGGCTGCAATTGATGGGCACAGTGGTTGCGTTTGGTGGGCACAGTGGCTACATTTGATGGAACAGTGGCTGCATTTGATGGGGCACAGTGAGGCTGCAATTGATGTCTTTTTTCTCTGAATTTTGAGCACCAGCCGCCACTGGCATGTGCAAAGTGCTCCATGCATGCTAAAATCAAAGCAAACCCTTTAAACAGTCCACATTTAGTTGCAGTCTCCAGGGAGTGGGGAAGGGTACCTGTTCCCCCTCCCCCCTGAAAGGTGCCAAATGAGCCTAAAGAGGAAGGGGTGTGGTTTACAGATGATAGGGCGGGTCTTAAACAGGAAGGGGTGTGGCCTCGGCAGCAAGGGGTGGGTCGTATTTAAATTAGGGGGGTGCATGAGTTTAGTCAGGCTTAGGGCAGCACAAAACCTATATACACCACTGTTCAAACTTACATTTGACTTGAACATTGGGACCATCCCTATATCACGGCCTCTGATTTTAGCCCTGTTGTCGACTAATTTTAATCTCTGAACATTTTAGCCATTGCTGGGTCTCCTTCCTAAAACAGAGGTATGGCCAAAGCTTTTTTGGTATAGTTTGCTGCCTGCTTGTACTTGGCTTACACGTTTTCAAATCACAGAACTGGCAAAATCATGCTGTAAATAACTGTTAAAAAAGTGTCACAGCTCCTTATCCCTATATTTTTTCCAAGTCGTGGCTGAGAAAATATTGGAGCCATTAAATCAGCCAGAGGAGTTGAAGGAGCACATGTGCAGGCTGACGGCATTGGCTGCCAATTGGGAAGCAGTGATTTAGCATTGTCAATGGGCAACAGGAATTGCAGTTGGTGCCAGGAACTCCAGGTATGAAAGTATATGCAATCCAGCATTTAATTTAATATGTTTGATATATCTCATTGCATACAGATTTCTTAAGCATTTTTTTGTGCATCTCTTGCAAAGTTTCCTACTTGGAGATGACATTTTAGATTAACTTTACAATTAGCAGCAGTGTTGTCAGCCTGCCATGGCAGCTCCTTTGATTTGCTGTTGGGCTGCCTATCTTATAGACCTGATAAGTATTCGAATTGGCCAACTGAAAGAGTACACATGGCAAGATGACAACACTGCTGGAAATTCCAAGGCTGTAGCTTAGCATTGTCAGCATGTAATAGGAACTGTTATTTTCTTACAGATTCACAAAAAAATGCTTAAAAGCTTTTTTGGCCATACTACTCCTATGTGTACCAGGAATGCACTCTTATGACCCAGGTTCAGCCGACACTGGGCTTATAGCCAACTGTCAGCTGAATCTGACATCACAGAGCCCGGTCAGCCTCTGCAGAGATCCCAACAAAAATGGTGGGATCCACCCAGATACCTGACCGGCAGCTAGCTCAACCTCTCCACACTCCACTGAGAGCCTGAGCCAGCCACTTCCACTCTCTCCTCAGCCCGACATTCCAGTGAGCACTGGACAGGAAGACCACAGAGTGCTGACTGACAGTGATAGTCACCACTCTCTGCTCACTGAAGACTGAGAACCAAGCAATCAGCGGTCATTGATCGCTCTGTTCTCAGTTTTAGAGGCGGCAGTGGACAAATGTTGCATCCACCTAGGTGAGTAAGATTGTTGTTTTTGAAAACTTCTCTATTAAAGCAGAACTACAAAAATGCTAAGTAGAAAAATACTTTTTCCTCAAGCACTTTATTTGTGTACACTGTATGGTGTGGTGCATACACCAAGCAGTGTACATTCCCATCTTCTGTAAAATGCAAATAATTGAACCAGGTCCCAGTAATGATGTAACTCCTGTACCTAAAATGAGTGATGAGGGAAGAAGCGAAGGAGAAGATGGTGACAGCAGGGTATGCAGGGGCAACAAACAGCCTTTATCAGACAGCACTGAAGGTGAGCACTCTTGTAGGTAAGTGTGCCAGGAATGCTGTGCAAGCTTTCACGTTATGCCAAAAGCCCACCACCACAGCAGACTTTAGTCACCAGGATACTAGTACGATACTAGTATGAATAGACCACTTTAGACCACCTCCTGTAGATTTACTACTACAAGGCAGCTTTCCGGGTGGGTGGGGGGGGGGGGCATGAGCGCGTACACCTGCCCACCCAGCAAACTGTGCTGTGATTCGTCACTGTACATGCCAATCACCAGGTCCCAGCCAATGATTGACCGGCAGCTAGGGTTGCCATATCATCCCTTTAATGCAGGACACATATTAATTACACAGGTTTTGAGGCTGATTTAATGCAGATAAGGCACCAAGTGAGTTTAATTATCACCTTAATCAGCCACAGAACCTGTGTAATTAATATGTGTTCTGGATTAAAGGGATGATGTGGCAACCATACCGGCGGCACCCAGTGATCGGCTCTGAGTTTCACCAAACACAGCTCTGTGAATGTAAACAACACAAGGCTGTATTCAGTGACAGGGGAACTCGTTGTTTGTTAATTCCCTTCTAAGCAGCAGGGCTTTTTTTCAGCAGGAATGTGGGGGAACGCAGTTGGAGAGTACTGCTGGAGGGTCCATGGCTGCTGGGGAATCTATTGTTCCTGAAAAAGATCTATTTTTGCATGGCAGTCCATTGTTGCTGGGGAGGTCTGTTATTGTTGCTGGTGGAGGATCTGTTCTGTTGCTGGGGGGAGAGGGCTTATGTTGCTGGGGGGTCAATTGTTGCTGGACGAGATCTACTGTTGAGGGAGGGGTATGTTGTTGTTGGCTGCTGTAGAAATCTATTGTTGCTGGGGGGGCATTTTTTTGTGTGGCTGTCTATTGTTGCTGGGGAGGTCTATTGTTGATGGTGGGGGATCTGTTTTTGCTGGTTGGGCTTATGCTGCAGGGGGGTCAATTGTTGCCCAAAGGGATCTACTGTACATGGAGGGGTCTATCTATAGGTCTATTTCTGGCTGCTGGAGAGTCTATAGATGCTGGGCTGGCTGATGGTAAATCTGTTGTTTGCTTCCGGGATGTATTGTTGTTGGGGCCCATTGTTGCTGGGGGAATCTGTTGTTGCTGGAAGGGGTCTATTGTTGCTGGCTGTGGGGGATCTACTTTTAGACTGCTTTTCTTGTTGTTATTACCAATTTCCATACAAATTACTTACCACAAAATTAGACTTGGCTCTGTATTCTCTAAAAGGGGTGGAAACAAGGGATGGTGGTCTGAGGTGGGTAGGGGCGGAGACAAGAAGTGACTCAGAAGAGGGGGGTTCCTGCACCTATTCGCTGAGAAAAAAAGGAATGAAAACAACTAGATCCTGAGTAAAAGCAACACATATTACACATATAAACACTTGTTAGGCACACATTTAATCCTTTGATCGACCTAAATGTTAACCCCCTTCCTTCCCAGTGTCATTAGTGCAGTGACAGTCCATATTATTAGCACTGATCATTGTAATAATGTCACTGGTGATGTCAGCGGCAGTTAGTTATCTCCTCCCAGCGTCAGTTAGTGTCAGATTGCCCAGCACACTATCACAGTCCTGTTATAATTCGCTGATCGCCACCATTACTAGTATAAAAAAAATAACAATATATATCCCATAGTTTGTAGATGCTATAACTTTCACACAAACCAATCAATATACATGTATTGGGATTTTCTTTTATCAAAAACATGTAGCAGAATACATTTTGGCCAACATGTATTAAGAGATTGTTTTTTTTTTTTATTGTATATATTTTGTAGCAGAAGGTAAAAAATATTGTTTTTTTTTTTTTTTTCTAAATTGTCTGTCTTTTTTTGTTTATATAAAAAAAAACTAAAAAACCCAAAGGTGATCAAATGCCACCAAAAGATAACTCTATTTGTGTGAAAAAAGGGATATACATTTTGTTTAGGTACAGCATGATCGCTGTCAGTTAAAGAAATCTTAAAGAGAAATCTGTAAGGTGAACTTATACAGCACCCCCTCCTTCCTCCCCCCCCCACCCTGGTCCCGCTGACCTGGATCGCGGCACTCTACCGTTCTGAGCCACGGTATATCCACGTCAGGAGTCCCGGGCTTAGAAATCCCCTCGGCATCCACGCGTCGAGGGGATTTCTAAGCTCCGGACTCCTGACGCTGACATACCGGGGCTTAGAACAGGAGAATGCCGCTGCCCAGGTCAGCGGGACCGGGGGGGGGGGGCGAGGAGGGGGTCCTGTGTAAGTTCACCTTACAGATTTTTCTGTAAAGGTGAACTTACACTTTAAAGTATGCTCAGTGCCGCATAGCAAAAAATGGCCTGGTAATGGGAGGGTAAAACCTTCCAATGCTGCAATGGTTATAAAAACTGTATACAGTGAGGCATGATGACAAACTTATTAAAAAATTAGAATGTAAGACTACATACACTTTCATTGTTTTATAGGTTATTATGCTTTGCCCTTTTTGTATAAATCTTTGATAAGAATGTAAATGTATTCCTTAGTTGGGTTAGGGTCTCTCTGCTCTTTGTCTTTGATATTTGGGATACATTTAGGGGTCTATTTATTTAAAAAAAATAATAATAATAATGTTTACATATCTAATGCATTTGTACAGCTGTCAGAAATATTCATCACCTTTTGCGACAATGGGGACCAGGGTTTACATTGGGCTATTTTCCCTGCAAATCCAGTCTAAAATAGTAATTTTTTCAGTTTTAGTAGTTTGTCGCTAAAATTAGCACTTTATACTTTACGCTTTATTTATAAAACCCTACATTTTTCTTCTGCAGGTACTAGATATTCATATTTTTTAATAGGCAATAAACATATTGCAGCAATTAGAGATTAATATCCATTCAGGGATAATAATTAACAATATTAAAGTTAGGTAGCAATATTATTGCCATAAACAATACATGTAACACATTGCTTCAGAAAAGCACAAAGCATAATTTTACCAGCAATTACCAATTGGGACCGATAATTCCTATTCCTATTCAGCCTGCAATAGTCCCAATGAAATTGTATGTGTTGTAGTTAAAACTGTTTTTTTTTTTATTTGTAGATTTAATCACATCTTTCTTTAATATTAAAAAAGAAAAAAAAAAAAGTTAAAAAGTATGTTCACTGGAACACCAAATAGACATTTAATTAATGATGAATTAGGTCTTAAACTATGGGGTGTTTAAAATATACTTCAATATTACCTTTTATAAGCTAAAGCAAGTTTGCCGTAAAGGTCTATTAAGGTTAGATTAATGTCTTTGTGTGTTATTTAAGTCTAGGGAAAAAAAAGCATCTTTAACCTGGTATCAGTTTTAGTTAAACACTAATAATTGCAGAGCAAAATAAATCAAAGTTTTAAAAAACAGGAAGCACTGCGCTTTAAGGACAGGCAGAATTAATCTTGTGCCTTTAGCTGTGATATTTGGAAAGCCTTTACAAACAGTTATTTATCTGGAGAATGTATTCCAAATGTCATTCAATACACACTTAACCGTAGCAAAGAGCAGAGAACAGTCAAACACATTTATTGCTAGGACAAGGCCAGAAAAATAAGGGATGAATACAGTGTAATGAAAAGGAACAGTATACAATAAATTTCAATATATATATATATATATATATATATATATATATATATATATATATATATATATACACACACACACTATATTGTCAAACATATTGTAACGCCTGCCTTTACTTGCACATGAACTTTAATGGCGTCCCAGTCTTAGTCCGTAGGGTTCAATATTGAGTTGGCTCACCCTATGGGAATGTTTGACCATTCTTCCAGAAGTGCATTTGTAAGGTCAGGCACTGATTTTGGACGAGAAGGCCTGGCTCGCAGTCTCCACTCTAATTCATCCCAAAGGTGTTCTATCAGGTTGAGGTCAGGACTCTGTGCAGGCCTGTCAAGGTCCTCCACCCCAAACTCACTCATCCATGTCTTTATGGACTTTGCTTTATGCACTGGTGCGCAGTCATGTTGGAACAAGAACGGGCCATGCCCAAACTGTTTACCCAAAGTTTGGAGCATGAAATTGTCCAAAATGTCTTGGTATGCTGATGCCTTAAGAGTTCCCTTCACTGGAACTAAGGGGCCAAGACCAGTGCAAAAAGCAAGGTCTATAAAGACATGGATGTGCGAGTTTGGGGTGGAGGAACTTGACTGGCCTTTGGAGAGGGATCTAAAAATGCATCCTTTTTTTTCCATCCGTGTGGAAATTTCTCTTCGCTTTATGTATCATAACCTAAATAGGAAACGAGAGAAAATCCCTCCAATGTGAGGGATCCTGGAATTAATGTCCCCTTTAAAAAAACTTCCCCTCCACTCCTGTTCTGGTGACAAGCAACAACTTGGAATTTACTTTTACTTATGGTGATGATTGTAGAGGGCAATTAAAGAGGGTGAATCTCCATAACGGGGGTATAGACAGTAGTAAAAACCTGACAGGTCCTTTAATCCCTCTGCAATTTATTAAAAACTAAAAAAAGTTTTGCCCTTAGTTATGCTTAACATCACTGAGTCAGTACTTTTTTTAAATCCTCCCTTACGTCAATGGGTATTCAATGTGAACACAGCTTAAACGTTACTCATTAAGCATGTGAACATTCACTTTGTTAAGTAAACATTCATTATAGAAAGTGTACTTGCTCTATACCTTTAGAAATCGGCCATTATAATGTTGGGTGGGTGGTGTTAGTTAAAACATGCCTTTATTTTAATTAAAATCAAATTCAATACAATTAAAGAATCAACTTAAATAGCAACCAAAATATAGTGATTTTATGTTGAAGTTTACTTTCAGACTTCTCTCCCCTTTCCCCTACATGGATATTTGCCACTATTCCTGGATTTGTGGATTTGCGGGGTCATATGTGTTTACAATTTTTTTTTTATTGAAAGTAATCAAATAGTACAAAATACCAGGACCATAAAATGGCCAAAAAGTGCAAAAGGTACAAAGAACAAAGTAATTTCAGCCAGAACAGTATTATAATGACATATTTCCAACCATACAGTTTTATACAATAAGTCGCACTCCCACATCACCTCTCTCACCCTTCTGCTTCTCCTAATGTCTGGAGACATTTCCGCAAATCTAGACCACCATCATTTAACTTTGGTCAACATACCCAGCACCCCCTATCCTCTGACAGCAGCCACAATCCACACAATCTAATTTCTTTTTCACTTCTCCCTAGAACCAGCCTCCCCTTCTCCAATGACCTTTGGAATGCCCGCTCTGTTTGCAACAAACTTACCATCATCCATGACCTATTTATCACAAAGTCCTTCGACCTGCTTGCATTTATGGAGACATGGCTTCAAGAATCTGACTTTCCTTCTCCTGCTGCCCTCTCCCATGGTGGTCTCCTGTGGATTCACTCTCCCAGGCCTAGAAGATGGAAAGGAGGTGGTGTTGGAATCCTCCTATCCCCTCAAAGCATTTTTCAGGTTCTTCATCCATCCACCTCTTTGTCCCTCTCCTCATTTGAAGCTCACTGTATTTGTCTATTTTCTCCAGTTTCATTGAGAATTGCTGTGATCTATCGCCCCCTGGACCAGTATCAAGCTTCCCTGTCCAAATCATGCCATCTTAGCCTCCGCAACCTCCCTAGAATACGCCCCTTTTTAACAAATGACACCACCAAGCTTCTAATTCACTCCCTAGTTATCTCTTGCTTCAACTACTGCAACTCACTCCTCATTGGATTGCCTTTACATACACTATCCTGCCTTCAGTCCATAATGAATGCTGCTGCAAGGCTCATCCACCTTACCAACTGTTCAGTGTCCTCCACCCCTCTTTGCCAATCCCTGCACTGGCTTCCACTCACCCAACAAATAAAATTCAAAGTACTAACAATAATTTACAAAGCCATCCACAACTCTGCCCCCAGCTACATCACTAACCTAGTCTCAAAATACCAACAAAACCACTCTCTTCGGTTCTCCCAAGACCTACTGCTCTCCAGCTCCCTTGTCACCTCCTCCCATGTTCACCTCCAGGATTTCTCCAGAGCTTCTCCCATTCTTTGGAACTCCCAACCCCAATCTGTCTGACTGTCCCCTAATCTATCCATCGTTAGACAATCCCTGAAAACCTTTCTCTTTAAAGAAGCTTATCCTGCTTCTAACTAATACACTGTTTTACTTCCTCCATCAGCTAATTCCCCACATTTATTATCTTTTGTATCAATTAACCCTCCCTCCTAGATTGTAAGCTCCAATGAGCAGGGCCCTATGATTCCTCTTGTACCAAATTGTAATGTAACTGTAATGTCTGCCTTAATTTTGTTAAACACTGCGCAAACTGTTGGCACTATATAAATCCTATATAGAAATAATAATAATAAGAAGAGGTATCAAAAATACAGTCACAATATAGATTGAGGATATAGTATTGATAACAAGGCATTATGACCACACCAGTTAAGACAGAAACAGCTGCCTTTTTGAATACCATATATCCCATCTAGAGAAAAATAGTGGTATTTTTTCCATGAGTCAATTATAGAAATAACAGTGGGGTCATATATAACCACAGTAGGAGTATAATCAAACCTACCTTCTGAAGGCCATAAAATGTAAAGTTTATTGGGGTTTCTCTAATATAGGGTCTAAATTAAATAAAGACAAACAACAACTCAAAATAAACATAAATTGGGGAAGATTTCATGATTTATAATCACCCACAAAGTGTAGAAATCTGCATTTATAGATTAAAGCAAATTAAAGAAATGTGCTAGGGAATAATTTCCTTGATTTTCACATTGATTACTGTTTACATTTGATAAAGACTTTTAAAAAAGACTTTTAAACACTAATCTTTGTGGTTCTCATGCTATTGTGTTAATGGTTTGACTTCCTACCAGATACCAATAATATAAAATATGGTCCACTGTTTGAGTCAATGCCAAAAGTTCAAAATTCCCCTCTAGTCTGTTTTCTTTAAATGATGTGTAAGGTAAACTCCAGTTTTGCTTAAAAAATCTATATATTCTGCAGGTCAATCATATACAATGCAAATTTGTGCTGCTCCTATTCTCTAGCTGTGGAAATAGACAATTTAAGAGAAAAATGTGTGCTGAGCAAGAGACTCTCAGGGGAATTCTAAGACACTCTTTATAATTCTGTCATGCCTCTACAGGATAAATGTTGGGTGCTTTTCCTTCATATCCAAGACTATTGACTGGCATGCTTTGAGATATCTGTGCAATTTACTACGCTTAAGCGGCAAATTGTTTTTATATATTTTTTTGTATAATAAAATTGATATCTTTTAAATACTATATTGTACCAATGTGCGTTTCTAGGTAGCCCGTAATTGCCCCCCCCCTTTAGTGTCTTAGAGGGTATTTATTCCTTTTTACAATCCTTTTGGGATGATGGCTTCACTATAGCACCAAACTCTTATATTTTCAGGTCAAATGTTAGTGCATAATTGCAATCAGGTACATGAATCTGGAGCATAAAGAGAAACTCTCAAAATTGGATTTTAACTGTAAAAGGGAAAAAAATAGCTGCACTAACAGTGAAACATAGAACCAGTAATGAAGCAGTGCTGAATTGCAAATTGGTGATACATAAATATATGAACACATATGTGATGTATCAAAAATATTACTAAAAATCCCCCCCAAAAAATTTATAATCCCCCAAAAATTAATAATAAATTAGAAAGTCCCAACAATGAACATTGAATAAAAAGTGTTGAATAGTGTCCATGAATCATGTAATTCTGGATATACAAAAGGCATTGATTGAAATAAAACGAAATATGAATGTGTAATCTTCCACCACCACAATGTGCCACACACCAAATGAATTGCACGCTTACCAAAAGGCAAGCAACACGAGCTTGCGGCTATACACCCAGCTGGGGCCTTTATCCACAGATATCCGGGGCAGCAGTTCAAATGGCATCAAACACAGGAGTAATATGCAGCCAATGGACCAGTGGTACGATTCAAAGGGGGCTCACCAATGAACATCAGGTATCACCCAAAAATGAGAGAGAGGTAACTTTCCATAGTGTAATACTGGTATTACCATTTAATAAAGAAAAGTGAAAACACACTTACAAAAGTACAGTTAAAAACAGCGAGGATAGCCGGCCTGCTTGCGAACACCCGTTCGCTCAGAAGTTTAAACGCAATGACGTCAGCACATCCTGGACAGGATGCTGAGACCAGAGTGTCTATACCAACCCTTAGTGCCAGCAAGAATCCCTCTCTCACTGCAGATGTCAATAGTTTTTATGGCTGAGAAGTGAAGCCTGGTGGGGATTCACAGATGAAGGTTCCCATGAGATCTTCTCCTCTTGTGATTGACAGCAGACAGCAAACATACACACTGTCAATAGACAGCCTGCTACTGACTTTAGAATCCACCCACTGCTTGCTGTCAGTCACAAGGAGAGATTGAACCTGATGAGAAACTAGTATCTCAATTTCCCCATCAGGTTGTTAGGAGGCTGTCACCTATGAAGCCAACAAAGTTCTTAATAACCAGTGATAGGTGGGAAAGAAAAGAGGTAACAGCAGCAAATATGCTGCCTTCTACACAGCATACAGAGACAGGCACGCTGTCTGTCTCTGTACACCAACTTAGAGTTGGTCTTAATTAGCTCCATTTTCATTGTCTATAACCTGGAGGTAATTATTTTATAACTTAATGCACCAAAAGCGCCACTTTGTAAAATCAGGGCTTTTAAGAATTACCTAAATCTGCTGCATGTGTCAAAAAGCTACTGAAACTGATGGTAGAGATTTTTTTTAATCTGGCACAGGCTATTTTAAAGAGCCATACCACCATTCTCTCAGTTGTGTGATAGTCCCTAATCTGTACAACAAATATATACTCTCCCTAGGTGCCAAATCATGAAAACAAAATACGTGAAATTAATAAAATTAAATAAATGACCTGCAGCTGCTGTCCACTAGACCACCTCAAATGAAACTCAAATTAATACAGCGCTTACAGTATGCAATAATACATAAACCATTACATAAATAGTTCCTTAAAAGTGCTCGGTGCTCCAAAGGGTTAAAAGGTGCTAAAGTGCGTCATGTAAACATGCTGTTCTTTGTGCCGCACTCCACTCTCGTATCCCTACTCACCAGAAAAAAATGGACCCTCAGCTTTGCATTCTGAGGGTCAAAAAAAATTGTGTCTGGTGTTTAGAAGATGGGACTCTGAATCCCCTTAGTGGGATATCCGAATGAGATGTTTGGGGTAGCTATGATATCCACCAGGCTTGCCCAATTACAGGATGGGGTGGGTTCTGGACCTGGCTGTATTTCTTAAGTGCAGTGAAGTCTGCAGAAAGGTCTTGAGTCTGGAATGTCCTAGGAGTTGTCTGCGACTGCCACCCAGCTTCTGCAGGTAGATCCTCAGTCCTGAAATCCTGGTCTAGAGAAGGAATTTTTGTCTCCCTCAGTGAGGATCTACCTGCAGAAGCTGGGTGGCAGTTGCAGACAGCTTACTACACTTATGTAAACAGATTAGGGACTACCACACAACTGAGGGGAGTGCTGAAGCCTTGATGAGTCCTGGCACACTTAGAAAGAAAATACTATTGTGATTGTTGATTCTGCTGGTTCGCTGCAGAAAGATACTGCTGGGCTTTCATCTATATGAATGTGGACTCTGATAATATGGCGACCGCTGTTTATTGATAAAAAATTATGAGGGAGGTGGCAGTACCCTCTTGGTCGGCTATGAAACTATTTAGTTCTGTGAGCACCGATTTCTCTGTTGCCCCAGTGATGATGTCTACTATGACAAAACGGATGTCGGGCGGAGGATGTAGCGGTGACATCAGCAGGCCCACCAGGGCATAAGAAAATTTTATACACTGAATGCCTGTTCATTTATTGTGCTTTGTGGGTATATGTCTTTTTATTTAAAAGTGTTGTTTGTGGACATTGCACAATGATTATTTCTCTTCCTCTTTCTATACGAATCCTGCTCCATACGAGTATGTTGGTCTAATATTTTTTTGTGGAGGGTGTCTGGAGATCCATATTAAGGGGACAAACTGCCATATTATTTGTTCTGATGGGAGCCGTGGTGCACACCCAAAGTTTGTGTGTGGGAGCGGGGAGGGGGGCTGTTCTCACTAATGCAAGGCTAGATCCTGTAATGAGGTCACACCATCTGATAAGAGGCTGATCTTTATGCTTATGAGTGGAGCACAGTTGGGTGGTCACCTGGAGCACAAGCAAATTAGGAAGTGCACGAGCAGAAAATTTTTTTTTAAACATCTCCATCCTATTTGGCACTTATATGCACTTTGACAACGCAACACTTCTCTCTCTCTCTCTCTCTCTCTCTCTAAAATATATATATATATATATATATATATATATATATATATATATATATATATATATATTGTATGTATATCACATAAAAACCCTCCCTTCACATTATCCTAAATAACTGGATGAATAAAGTTTCCAACTAAATAAGTACTTTTAAAGCTTAGTCTGGTTCTTTACATCTTCACTGACTTTAATACAGTCTGGAGAGGAAGAGACTGCTGATCCACACAGAATTCACATTTCACTATAAATTACTATATTAAAGTCATACTATATGGATATCTATAATTAAGAGAGAAAGGGATTTTTTTTTTTTCATACCACATAACTATTCCGAAATACTAGCTTTTCATTAACATCACAAAAGGTGTCTTGGGCATAAAGGCAGCTATTGTGTTATATTAGTTTGACACTTTAATTTTAGAAAATGGCAAAAAATGTGTAATGCACGAGAAGGCAAGCATAATATTACAACTGTCAGCAGTTCTGCTCTTGTGAGACAGTCAGCATGCTGGAAGATTCAATCTTCTCTGGGAGTTGGAGGCCTGATTACATAACTTTAAAAAGGAAAGAGCCACTTTTGAAACAATTTCAACAGTACAGGCAGCCAGATGAATAGAGGAGAACACATAAATCCATGGGGTGTCACTACCAACATTATTACAGGAAATACATGACACCGGGATCTACATTGAGGAGTATCAATATAAAATATGTTCAAAAGAATGGTAAACCACTGATACATTTAATAAGTGAATCTGGAAATGCTAAATTGTTAATGGGTAAATTATTCCAGACTCCAGCCCTATGTTTTTTTAATAGGTTCCCTACCCCCTCCTTTAAAAATAAAAATTGTTGCCAAGCAGAACTCACCTTTTACATGCTCCATTGATGCCCTACACGTCTTCCTCTATGGTTCAGTGTGTGTGTGTGTGTGTATATATATACCTTCCCTTGGAGGAAGGGTTTAAAACTCAGGATCTCATTTAGTCCTGGGGGTGAGGTGGCGTTTAGAATAGAAATCCACCTCATCTCACGTTTAAGAAGTAGTTTGTTCAAATCACCTCCTCGAGGATTATGGTGTAGCCGATCCAACACTAAAACTGATATTTTTGGAAAGGCTTCCCTATGAACTGTAGCCATGTGCCGCCCCCAAGGGAACTCTGGATTTTTTGTTTTCATTGACAATATGTGGCGGTAGATACGTTTGCATAGTTTTTGAATGGTTTTGCCCACATAATAGCAGCCACATTCGCACTGTATAAGATAAATAATGTGGTTTGACAGTTGGCATAATGTTTTGCAGAGAATAACCAGCCATTGGGAAGGTATGGATGCTTGTTGGTATTCATATAGCAGCAGAATCCGCAAGAGCCACATGGGAAAGTGCCTAAGGTATTGCAGGGGTCTCCCTGAGTAAGGCCCTTAAATTCGCTTCTAACCAGTCGGTCCCCCACCGACGTAGTTCGTCGGAAGGTGAGCAGAGGGTTGGGTGACACAAAAGGGCCCACCACCGGGTCATTGGTGAGGAGGTGCCAGTATTTAGAAATAATTTTTCTCAGTTCCATATGTTCGTTTGAGAAGGTTGTAATAATCCTGGTGTAGGGATTAGAGGCAGAAATGGACCTATCAGGCATTTGTAATAGGTCTTGTCTATCCCGGGCTTTAGCTTTATTGAAAGCTTTTTTCAAGCACTTATGGCTATAGCCTCTGTCTAATAGTCGACTCTTAAGGGATCTGGCTTCCCTAAGAAAGTCGTTGTTGTTAGAGCAATTACGTTTAATCCTCAAAAATTGGCTGAATGGAATTGAATTGATTAGAGGTCTGGGATGAAAACTTTTAGAATGTAAAATTGTATTTCCCGATGTAGGTTTCCGATGGAGTTTACAGGCTAAATAATTATTAGGATCTCTAAATATCTCGATATCCAAAAATGTTAGGGAATTATGGTTGTGGACCATCGTAAATATCAAATTAAATGCGTTATTGTTCAAGACATCTAGGAAGGTACACAATAATTCCACAGGTCTATCCCATAAGACGAGGATATCATCAATGTACCTGCGCCATAATCTGATATGTTGATATGTCCGACCCAAGAGCGTTCCTCCGGTCTGTACCCTTTCCAATGCACCAGGTACTGTATGCGCCCACGGAAACCTACAGGAGTCAACAATGGACTGTACTTCATACTCCTCATGCTTCTCAACCTGTACAGGGTGAGGACGAGGCACTAAGGTGGTAAAGCAGTTGCAGACCAAAGGTCTTAATAAGGAGACATGAAATACATTCAAAATAAGCATGTTAGAAGGAAGGTCTAATGCGTAAGCCACTGGCTTAATCCTGCAAAAAATACGGAAAGGCCCAATTAACCGAGGTGCGAACTTCAGAGAGGGAACACAAAGTTGGATTTTGCAAGATGACAGCCAGACCCTGTCCCCAACCTGGTAGGAAGGCGCAGGCAGGAGTCTGCAGTCAGCATGGAGTCTGAACCTATCATTAGCATGTCGCAAAGCCTCCTGGACTTGTGGCCAAGTGGAACGAAGACCACGGGGTCAGGCAACATGGAAGGTTGGAAACCATAGTTTGCCATAAACGGGGATAATCGGGAAGCAGAATTAAAGGCATTATTGTGAGCAAGCTCCGCCCACAGTAAGAGGTCTGACCAGTTTTTATGATGGTCAGAAATATAGCAATGTAGAAATTGCTCCAAGGACTGATTGGGTCATTCTGCGGCCCCATTAGACTGCAGGTGATACGCAGAGGAGAAAGCAAGCTGAATTCCCAACTGTGCACAAAAACTCGCCAGAACTGGGACACAAACTGACTACCCCTATCCGAGACAATCACCTTGGGTAGCCCATGTAAGCGAAAGATCTCCTGAGCAAAAATGGAAACCAGTTCCTTAGAAGTGGGCAACTTCTTAAATGGAATACAATGAGATGTTTTCGAGAACCGCTAATGAAAAAGGGGGAACCTTGGAGCGGACTTTATAGGTACCAGAAAAGGAATATAAAATATTATTAGAAAAATAATTAATTTATTATACAAAGATATAAACAATTGACAATATAACATTAAAAACAAATAGCGTTGGCTTCCAATAAAATAAGCCACACATAGTATGTATATTGCTCCCTATTGCTGCTTGAATATGGCAAGTCGACGTTTCACTTTCGCTACCTCAGGACCCATATGCCTGACACCAAGCAGAGGGATTCTGCATAAGAAAGGAGAAATAATCATATTTCAAATATGGATGATGGGTACAGATATACATATCAAAAGGTGTAAGTGATGCATAGAAGAAACCACTCACTTAGAACAGCATAACTCTCATACGCATGACATACCCCACGCCTTCCACAGGTGCCTGGAAGGTACCAAGAATCACAAGGATGCCCAGAGGGGTCAATCTAAAATCTATATAATATAAAAAGATGCATACTCCAAATAATCCAAATACCTTGGGATGGAATTAGAAAAAAAAATAATAATAATGATAATAGGTAGCCCTAAATTCAGAAAATACTTACTTGGCATAGCCAAGTAAGAAATCCTCTGCATTGGACTGGATCGCCCCCAAATCGCTGGGGAAGCAGAGAAGAACCAGACATACCTCTTATAGAGGTAATACTCGAGGCGGGTGCCTGCACAGAGACTGGAGCAGCAGCAGGGACAGCCCACAACATAGGTTGTACCGGAGCAGTCACAGTGGGAGATTCCAGGTGAGCTGTGCGACTCAGGAGCATGTATAACTCCATGGCAAACTGATCCATACGGTGATCCTTCTCATCCAATCTGGAAAAAATATTACCAACAAGTGGTTTCACTGCATCTTCTGAATTCATGGCCTTTGCCTACTGCCAGAAACCATGAATCAGACTGAGGCAGAAGTACAGTTAAATCACACTTGCTTAATAATAATAAAAAAAGGTAAACAGAGTAAACGTAGTGAAAACATAGCCAGAGTTCAGGAACCGAATAGTCAGACAAGCCAGAATGTCAGGGAGCCAGAGATGAGCATAGTAGAATAGCAAGCATGATCTGTAGTCAGAAGGAATGTCAGTCAAGCAAGTCTTTAACAGGAACACAGGAGAGCGTCTCTAGAGATGTGGCCAAGTAGAAGGCAGAGATCATCTGGATTGGACGGCTTAAGTAGCAGGACTGACAAGCAGGATATCATCAACAGGTGAGTCACTGTGGAGAGAAAGGAGCTGGCAATTAGCCAACAGCTGAGTGGCCAGCTCAGAGAAGGAAGGGCTGAGCCCAACCCTGATAATTAAAAAAGCATCTCTGCCACCTGTTTCCAATGTCTTATTTCCGCATGTTTAAAGCCCTATTGGTGTATTATGTAGGAGACACAGCACAAATTTCCCTACAACAAGCTCCACTTTCCAAATTCCAAGCCACATACTATTCTAAAGCTGAAATTTATCAGCTTCGCTGTGATAGGACTGTAGCAGATCTAAAGGGTGGCCTGGGGTCAACATAGTTGTGGCTAGAATGGGGAATTTCAAACTGCTTTTCCCTTGAGTTCTCTCCTTCATCTTTTCATCCACACAAACAGCAGCTTTATATAAATCTAAGCAATATGGAAAGTCAGATGTCATGTTTACCAGTGTTTTCTGTTTATCAGGGTGCTTTATTATAATCTAATGAGCCAGAGTATTGCTGTTTCCACATACTCATATTAATTTTATTCCATCTGCATATTTAAAATTGCTGCACTAGTAATTTTAAACCTGCAGGTTCCTAAAACTAAATAAGCTTGAAATGTTTACCATACAAGTAAATGAACATTACCAATTAATGTAATTGTTTGCTTGCGATATAATATGCATCCACATTACGCTGACTTGATAATATAGGAATCATTGTGTTTCAAATTACTTCTGTTTCATCAGTTCCTGGATGGTTCCATTTAGGATATGTTATATTAAATTTAAAAGTATTATACCGTGCTGTGGCACATAATGAAAAGCATGGTGAGAGTGGAATAGCTGGCTGGTTCAACAATATATAAATATGTAATATGTGAGATAACATAATGGTTCGCTGTCTGAGCTCAATATGAGACAGAATTATTTAATTCTTTTACACCTAGGAGACAATTGATAGTAATGAGAGTAGAAGGTGGGAATATTAAAAAACAAGGACCCTGGTGTTAAAATAAGATGTGTCTGCCAATTCCTAATCTAACAATATAGACTTTGAAATTAGATATCTTTTTTCCTAATAGGATTCTGATATTTCATAAAATGGATATTTATGCAATTTTCTGAGAAAAAAGTCACTTAGGCAAAAATAAGGGATTCTGATCTAGAAAATAAGTGCATCGATACGGAACTTGTCATAGATAGGCTAATTTTGGTAAATCAGATACTTGTCATTCAAATTGTGATTTACTTATTTGTTTAAATATAACTGTGCTGATTATCCTGATCCAAAGCAGATCACGCAAATTATAATTCTGCATGTGCATGCTCAAGTAACATAACCAATTGCAGTTTTGGAATATATCACGTTTTCTTGATCAGTCAGATTTACGCCAAACTGTGAGTCAATGTGATCAGCTAATTTTTTTTATTATAATTCTTATATACAGTATATACATGTTGCCCAATGAAGATACTTACAGCATGTAATGTATATATTTTAGGCACTACATAGGCTGTAGTGTGACATAGGCCTGGCCTAACCATATACTGAATAGAAGAGTGTGCTTAAAGATCTGATTGTATTTCTATTATTTTTAAAAACAGGACAAATTTCGTATCTGTTTAAGCTTCTGCCAATCCTCTTGTTAGCATGGTTTGAAATTGCTGCTGGAATTTGGAATAATATATGCATTTGTTGTGATACATTTAGCATTAGAAAGAAGGAGGATTAAAAGTAGAGAATCCCCACCTCAAAATAATACCTTATGCCGCGTACACACGGCCGGACTTTCCGACAGAAAAAGTCAGATGGGAACTTTTTCTGTTGGCATTTCCGACTGACTCAGATATAGAACTTCTAAATCTTTCCTTCGGAAATGCAGACGGAGTTTAGCCCATTCGCAAGTCCGCTTGTGTGTACGCGGTATAACAGTTTGATGGGAGATACATTTTATGACCAGTCTGCAACCAACCAAATTATCCTGTCTAAAAGTTTGTGTTAAAAACAGTTGTTTAGTTTGCACACATTTGCAAATACATGTGTATGCTGCAGAGTCGCTGCAAGGCACCCCAGTATTATCTGAAGTCCTAACTCTTGTAAATGTATGACAGCCTCCATAATAGACACGCATTCTAATTGATGGAAAGAAAGAAGGTGAGCCTGGAGGTAGCCCACGCCTCCATAAAGGCACAGGGGCACACTGGAGACCCAGCATATAGCACAATGGCAGCAAAGGTGCCCAGCGTGTCCCCTCACTATTATTACATCAGTAACAACTGGCCACTGCCCCACCTATAACTGGCCTTCCGATGAATCACCATTTCAGCCAACATAGCTTGTGGCTACAGCTCTATGTCACCAGTTGTGACTTACCTCCTAGACTCCAAAATCTATCAGAATGCCTTGACTGTTCAAATGTACCACATCCTAGTGCTGAATCAAGAAAAACAAAATTGTGAAGGGACTTTAAAGGCACTGATATAGACACGTAATTATAAGAATGTAAATAAGTTTATTGGTACATACAGTTAAAACCAATGTAAGAATAAAATAAAATCATACACAAGAAAACTACATGTTACATGTGATGAACAAAATGACAAAGAATTCCATTCCTCAAAGGAGCATCATAGCCCAAAGAGACCCCTACTTTCAACTTGCTGAGTTTTCTTCAGGGGGTTCTTTGTTTAAGAGTATAGTGAATAGACTAATATGTGGATTAAAAGATACGGATATGCAGACACCAGAACAGTTCCAAAAAGTCCAGAGGCCAGGAGACAATTCAAGGGAAAGTGTTTTAGGTATTCAAATGAATCCTATATATCCAGACATTCAAGGCATTAGACCATATGCATCACAATAATTGGAAGATCCAGACATAAAAAGATACTAAAGCAGAAAAACCATAGGGCTTCACTGCCTTAAGTCGTTGGCTTATTGGGTCAAAAAGAAGTACACAGGTTGCCAGCAAAAATGTAGATTTTTATCCAAGAATTGCGGAAGGCAATTGCTGCCCAAATGTACTATTGCAGTAATGTAAAACAATGGTTCTCTGCGTACTGGAAGGTCCACATATACGCATAGTGTATGCAAACCCTACACGTAGTGAAGTCCTATGGTTTTTCTGCTTTAGTATCTTTTTATGTTTGTATCTTCCAATTATTGTGATGCATACGGTCTAATGTCTTGAACGTCTGGATATATAGGATTCATCTGAATAACTAAGACACTTTCTCCGGAATTGTCTCCTGGCCTCTGGACTTTTTGGAACTGTTCTGGTGTCTGCATATCCTTATCTTTTAATCCACATATTAGTCTATTCAATATACTCCCAAACAAAGAACCCCCTAAAGAAGACTCAGCATGTTGAAACGCGTACGGGTCCCTTTGGGCTGTGATGCTCCTTTGAGGAATGGAATTCTTTGTCATCTCTTGTTCATCACATGTAGCATGTAGTTTTTATGTGTATGATTTTATTTTATTCTAACATTGGTTTGTGGGTAGCCCTTATTATGGCAGAGAAACAGTGCATATTAAACTTTCTAAGACCTCATTGTATATGTTTTTAAGCAATGCAGAGTCCAAGATTTAAATAATACCTGACAGGTAACAGTTTTTCTGATAACCAGATGAATATATAAATAGAACTAGTGTAAATGAACTCCTTAACTATTCTCCAAAAATTCTTATTAGAATTTCTAACACAGACCTACATTTTCTGAGTGAATGTTCTTTCAGGCATATCTTTCAATTCACAGCACTTTATTTAGCAGTGGGGTGCAAGCAAAGTGTCATTTCTTATTCATGTATTTTTCTTTACATTCTGAAACGTTTCTATTGTCTTCACTTGTTTTTCACAAAACATAATCGGTTACTTTGGAGCACCAGAGTCTACCTCTTTATATGATTTCACCTGGCCCATTATTAAGAGCCATTTTTAACTTTTAGCTAATCAGTCAAAGACACGCATGTCCTTGGCCAATGCCTACTCTGCTAACTCTTAGGAATCAACTAGTATTTTACAGTATAACCTATTAATATGGGTGAACTCCACCTCCCTTACAACTGTAGTTCATATCTGACTGCCTCTCCTGGCTGGATATACGTATTTTATAGATGAATAATGCCATTCCACGTTTTCAACAGTTGTATAATGCAACCAATGGCCCATTCCACATGTGCAACAACCCATCAATATGGGAGATCACCAAATCCCACACATCTGTGGTTCATGACTGACTGCCCCTTCTGGCTAGGTGTATACATCTTTTATAGATGAAATTCCAAATTTCTAGCATTTGTTTAGTGCAATCAATGGATCATTCCACGTGTGAAACTTAGCTGCAAACAGATTGAAGATGCTTGCTACAGGTCTGTATACATTAGACATCCAATAAATGTTGATTTGTTTATATTTATCCATTGAATGGCTTGGTTCTAAAAATTCTACAGGACTAAAGATGTGTTAAGCGAAATGCAAATAATTGCTCCCATCTACCCATTTTTTTGTTTTACTAAAGGAGTACAACAGGTTTACTTTCAAAGGGGATTTTCACTCATCTTAGTTAATTAGGTAACTTTGAAAAGAATATCTAAAGGTGTGCAAGGAAAATTTAAAAAAAAAAACATTTTTGCTTGCACATGATTGAAGACAGCATTTCTTCACCTAATTTGCTAAGCTCAATAAACAT
Source organism: Aquarana catesbeiana (assembly GCF_042186555.1). Lineage (NCBI taxonomy): Eukaryota > Metazoa > Chordata > Amphibia > Anura > Ranidae > Aquarana > Aquarana catesbeiana. The sequence goes on along the minus strand of NC_133334.1, from coordinate 73,966,393 downwards.
TTCCTTTGCAAAGTGAAAATTCACTATGAAAGGGAAAATGCTCTACTTTTTTTAGTAAATCAACGTTAATTTTTTCACATGATGGAAATGTGTTTTTTTTACAATCTAGTTATTCACACAGCATGCATATTTTTAATGCATATTTATTTTAAACTTTTCTACAAACAACACATAATAAAAATTCCTATGTATCTGAGGTTACCACCTTTTCCATGGTGTAGAGCACATTCCACTGAGTTCTTTCTGCAGACAGAGATAAACTCAAAGATACCAAGGAAGTCTGAGGATTTTGCTAGAGTTGATCCCAGAACCTTTCCTTTACTGCCTTCAAGGATTACTGCCAAGACACAATTTGCCCTTGATGCCAGTCATCACAGATAACTTTCTTGTCAGGGATATCTTTTCTGTGCCATTGAACCTTTTTCAGTTTCTAAGCAGTGGTGAAATAGCTATTATGAAATAGGAGACAGGCAGAAGTAAAAGACTTCCTATAACAAGCAATCCAACCTTTCTTCATTCTAGGTCCGTGTTCTGGTCTGTAGAAGTAAGAGACTTGGATACAGATCTATGAACCTGGCAGAGGGGTTCAAATTAAACTATTTGTTTCAAAACCAGACAGGTGGAGGCTCTATGTTTCTTTTATATATAATACAGCTCTCTATATTGCAAAAGTAGATTGCACCTGTGTGACCACTAAGATATGATTGGAACAATAAAATTGTCTATGTGCATACTTAAATTGAACCTATTTTAAGACCACTAAATATATTACAGATGCATAAAAAGAGGCGCTCAGAGACTTACAGTTTATTTTCTTTAGAAAGCAGCCAAAGTCTGAGTAGAAAAGCCTTTCCTCTGCCAGCACACTCTAGAGAAGGAGCATTGCTCTCTGTGTGAAAGCAGCAGTCTCTCTGCAGAGCTCTGACACATCCCCTGTGAGTCAACCCTTTGGATGTGCAATGTGCAAAATTATACCTCTTCTGATTCAATAAGCTCTGACTTAGAGGAGGCATCAATGCTACCTCAAAAAAGCAAGAGTCTCTGCATTAAGCTGGCAGGTGACAGTCTTTTCTATTTGGGCTGTGGCTGTTTTCAAAGGAAAATGACATGTACGACTTTAAGCACCTTTTATTTTTTATGCACATGGGATGTACCGTATTTAGCTGATTTAAATTGAAAGTTTAGGGGGCCTTAGAATTCAACTCTGATCATTTTCACTGACAGTAATGAGGATCCCATTAAGAGATTATTTATTGTCTGGTATAAAAGGGTAGGGTAGTACTGTAATGAGTTGGCTCACACAACAAATATTTCACTTGTGCACAACAGAGAGAGTGAACTTAGAAAACAAGTTTAGCATTTTAATAGATTTTTATACTGAGAAAAATATGAGGATGCAATTGCTGACCTCAGTTCATTGGATCAGCATGACAGTCGGGCAGTTAGCATTTTCAGAAGGAGGGAGGGCAACAAAAGAGTGATACTAAAATCACATTTTTTTTTTAGTTAAAAATAACAAACATGTTATACTTACCTGCTCCGTGTAATGGTTTTGCACAGAGCAGCCCCAGCTCTTCTCGGGTCCCTCTTCGGCTCTCCTGGTAACTCCTTCCTGTTGAGCACCCCCACAGCAGGCAGCTTGCTATGGGGGCACCCAAGCCGGGTCACAGCTCCATGTGTCCATTCAGACGCAGAGCCGTCCCCGTCCCCTTTCTCTCCCCTTATTGGCTGAATCACTTCGACTGACAGCAGCGGGAGCCAATGGCGCCGCGCTGCTGTCTCGGCCGATGAGTAGGGAAGTCCCAGGAAGCCGAGACATTCTTGCAACATCGCTGGATCTAGAGGGACCTCAGGTAAGCATTATGCTTCGAACACATGATCGGATTTTCCGACAACAAAACCGTGGATTTTTTTTCCGAAGAATGTTGGCTCAAACTTGTCTTGCATACACACGGTCACACAAATGTTGGCCCAAAATTCCAAACGTGAGAACGCAGTGATGTACAAGACGTACGACGAGCTGAGAAAAAGGAAGTTCAATAGCCAGTGCTGCTCCTTCTGCTTGATTCCTAGCATGCGTGAACTCTTGTGCGATGGACTTGTGTACACATGATCGGACTTTCTGACAACAAAGTTTTGTTGGCGGAAAATTTGAGAACCTGCTCTCAAACATTTGTGGGCGGAAATTCTGACAGCAAATGTTCGATCATACACACGGTTGGACTTTCCGACAACAAGCTCACATCCAACATTTGTTGTCGGAAAATCCGATTGTGTGTACGGGGCATTAGGCATTAGGGGGGCTGAGGGGATATGCTGCACACAGAAGCCTTTTTATCTTAATGCATAGAATGCATTAAGATAAAAAAAACCTTCTGACTTTACAATCCCTTTAATACTTCTTTTAGGTGTTTTTTTATGGTCTTTATAATCATGTTAAGGGTAATAATGTAATAAGAGTATTAGTGAGCCATTAAAGATTTAATTCCAGCAGTTAATTACTTCAAAGATTTGATACTTTGTTTGTCATTTTGTTTATATCACAGAAAGCTGAAAATAGATAAAAGTTTTTACAAACAGCTTTTTATAGAGTTGGTATGACGTTTTTACACATTTTAAAAATTATTTAGTAAATGTAACCATTTAGCTGCTATGATAAATAATAAAGTACAGAAAAAGGCTACAAATCGTATATAATGTGGTCTAAGCTTTGTAATAAGTGAGGTTAACAAATTAGTTCTGCTACCAAAATGTCAAATGAGCTCCTGTGATCCTCTTTGCAAAGCTAGGATTGATTTCTCCAAGTCAACTAATATATCCTTACCCTTACATGGCTTCTTTAGGGCACGGGTGCTAAAAAAAGAAACCCTAATCTGGTACGGATAGTAACCACGCTCTTTGAACACCCCATATTCCCAGATATTATAGGTAAATTACCCTGCTCTGATGGACTGGAAAATACCCACTGAACAGAATCCAAATAATACATGTCTTACAGTAAGGCAGTCCAATGATTTTAAATGGGCTGTCAACAGCTTTAACAGATCTAAACCTATTTTTCAACGCAGTACATTACAATAAAATGCAAGTCCATTGTGGTGGACTAGCAGTCCATGCATTATGGAGCATTGTGGTAATTTACTGTAAAACTCATATTTTACTGTACAGTACTGCAATATAGAGATCTAAATCTGACCTTAGAAGAAGAACTATCTTTCTTAACAAATTAATTGTAAAAAAAAAGTGGAAAAGAAATACAAATCTAACAAGAGTGTCCCACAGCACTTTACCTCTTCCTTATCTAGCCCATTCTATTCCTGAACTTTTAAAGCGGTAGTAAAGCTTGTTGAAAAAAAAAAAGTTTTACCCTGCAAGGTAATATCATAAAGTGCTAGTATGTAGTATGCGATGCATACTAGCACATTATGAAATAGTTACCTTAAAACAAAGCCCTCCAGCGGTGTGCTGTCACCACTGACAGGGCTTCCAACTTCACCTGATCTTTTTTCCAGGTTCGCAGGCTCCTGCCTTCTGATTGGCCAAGCATCAATGACTACACTTTAGCGCATGCGTGTGGGAGCCCCAGGTATGGCAAAGAGTTCTGAAGAAACGGCACGGGTATGCCGTTTCTTCAGAGCACATGCGCCGTGATGTCACCGGCTGCTGCTTGCTGGAATATCTACTAATTGGTGCACATTTGGGATATATTCATTTTACCCACAGGTAAGCTTTTTTATAAGCTTACCTGTAGGTATGAATAGGCAAAGTGAGTTTACTATCACTTTAACTGCATTGGGAGGGAATGTCATTATACTCTTAGAGCATGGGATTCTGGGAAATATAATTATCACAATTTCCATGCTGTAATAGGTTTATTCTTTTCAGTGATTCATAGGAACATTGTAACAAGTCATGTTTGCTGATCTCTATCTTGTCTCATTTGGAATTAGCTTGGTTTTCTGAATGAACTGGAATGAAGTGCATTCTGCTAAAGAGGTCTTCAGCGGCTTTTAGCAACCAATGCTGTGTCTTATAACAACCAATTACTTATGTGCATTTGCTAGACTAAAGTAAGATCAGATGACTGCGCACTTTGTATGAAACCAATACTATTTACAGAATGCTTCAAGAGCAAAATGTGCTCTCTGAGCCTAATGGCCTTATGTCGCACCAATTACTGTCCCTATTATTTCTAAAATTCCAGGTTTCCAGCTTTTCTTAAAACCCTATAAGCACCACCCTATAAACATTGAGGTTCGATTTACTAAAAGGCAAATAGGCTGTTCATTTTGGAAGGGAAGTTGAACTTTTCTTTTACAATATGTTTTATTGATAGATAGCAACAGAAAAAAAATACAAAAAAACTGCACATATTCAAGGAGTATCAAAATAGTGAACAAATAAAGAGGACACAATAGAATAAAGTTGAGTACACAATGAGCAGATAAAAGTCCACATATAATGCAAGCAGAAACATAATGGTCACATACATAAGGTGAAAGTTGTCCAACAGTAAAAAGGGACCAGCCAAGAAGGACCATTATGCATAATGGGTAATCCAGAGTGGAAAAACCCAAGAGGGGGAGAAAAAGAAAGAGAAAATAGAGAAAAAGGGAAAGAAAAGAGAAAAGAAGGAGAGAACAGAAGAAGTGACAAGAGCATCCAAGAGGTCAGGGGCACAGGAAGTTCTACTCCCAAGCACAAATATTTTGGTGACATTTCACTTTGCAAAGAATATCCAATCATGTGCAAGGAAAATAACAAAAGTTTTTTTTTTCCTGGACATGATTGGATGATGGAAGTCAGCAGAACTTAACCTCAGTCACCTAGTTCTGGGGAAACCTTATGTGCAAAGTGTATCTTTCTCATTATTATAGGTGTAGTCTGTGAAGCAAGTAGTCAACATCAAGTCCTCATAGAGTTTATTGTTAAACATTGCATTGTCCTTCAGTAAAGGATGCTTTTAAATATAGTACAAATCCTTTTTGTACAATGTAACTGCAATAGTAACTATTGAACAAATGAAGTAATTAACCAATCGAAGCGTGGGAGCTAGACCATGGAAACCTTCCTTGATTATATGGTACAATTATTGCAATTATAATGATTTTCTACTGCAATTCTGCAATGTTGTAGCAGCATTGCTCGCTCAAAGGTAATCGTTGATGGGAGTGAACAATAAAAACCTGAATGGGTATTTATTTATGAATTTATTTTGTTTTTATGTTGTTTTTATTTCTGATTTTATTTCTGTTTTTTTTTTTATCGGCATGGTAGAGAGTATATGGGCTGGCAACAGTGTGTGTGTATATATATGTGTATATATATATATATATATATATATATATATATATATATATATATATATATATATTCTTTACTTTATATTTTTGGGTGGTGTATACTATATTGATAGCCTAGCGTATGCAATAATCCATTGTGCACATATAAAAGTTGACCTTGTATACAGTTAGAATACATTTAGCAGCCACAATAAAAAATATGCAATATAGAACATAACAATTCTGTTATATTCAATCTATCTAGGTCCATATGTGTGACACTGAATTATACCTTTATTCAATTTGTGGACTTTTTTTGTTGAACAGCTGTCTGTTAATAATGGAAAGTGTATCAGATATGAGTCACACCTTACTCATCAGCAATTCTGTATATTGTTGTTTTGCTGTTAGACTGTATGCATGTTCCTAATTTCACAGAAAAGTCTGACTGTATATGAACCGTGGAAGGGCATTTTGAAATTTTTAAAGGTCTAGCTATATTTTAGACTGACCAGCTACTAGAAATGATTATTTTGTCATAGCTGCAATCTAATGCATATATTTTTTTTTATATTAGCTGGAGTCACAGGAAACAAAGCAAACGTGAGATTTCTTTCATTTTCTCAGACAGTCTAATGGCGTTTTAGGCTGAAAATAGATGGACAGATCTGTAATCATTTTCTACTGAAGATGAGAGATCTGCTTTTCTTTTTCTTGGTCACTGTACCAGTGAACCTGCCAAGACTTTTTCTTCCTTTGATGGATGTTCAGTAAAATAAAATTATTTCTTTTGCTATGAGAGAAGAGAATTATTTTTAATCAGGTACATAGGGATGGCACGGCTTTCTGGAAGAGCTCTGTCAAAGACACTTGTGGTTCCATTGTCATTTGCACTCATTGTCGGTGGCTCATTAACCGTTACACTGCACACATATTGCTATATATGCAGGCTTTACAGACTTGGGTACATTGTCACAAAACAGTGCAGTGCCCTATTTATGCTTGTGGTGAACTGCTATGAACTCTGCAGAAGTTCAGATATCTTGGAACTGAGTTCATGGGGGATGAAATGAAATATACCTTTGGCAAGCGGATTAGATTAAATTCCAGCTCAACCAAAAAAAGATATTTCAGGTTTTGGCAGTTAATTGGTTGAACTGCTTTCATTCTTTTGCTTTTCTGGGACACCACAGCAGCAAGATTTTCTCATAATTAGTTGTGTCATCCACCATAGGGCCATATTAATGATGTCACTGTCTTGCTGGATTACTTAACCACTTGGGCCCTGGAAAGATTCGCCCCCTTCATGACCAGGCCATTTTTTCCAATACAGCACTGCATCGCTTTAACCACCTCAATACAGTGCAATTTCACCCCCTTCCTGCCCAGGCCATTTTTCAGCTTTCAGCGCTGTCACACTTTGAATGACAGTTGAGCGGTCATGCAACACTGTACTCACATGAAATTGTTATTATTTTTCCCCACAAATAGAGCTTTCTTTTGGTGGTATTTGATCACCTCTGCGTTTTTTATTTTTTGCGCTATAAACAAAAGAAGAGTGACAAGTTTGAAAAAAACACAATATTTTTTACTATAATAAATATCCAATTTTTTTTTAAAACAAATTTTTTCCTCAGTTTAGGCCAATATGTATTCTTTTACATATTTTTGGTAAAAAAATCGCAATAAGCGTATATTGATTGGTTTGCACAAAAATTATAGCGTCTACAAAATAGGGGATAGATTTATAACATTTTTATTATTATTTTTTTTTACTAGTAATGTAATGTAGTAACTTTTATCATGACTGCGACATTATGGCGGACACATCGGACAATTTTGACACATTTTTGGGACCATTTACATTTATACAGCGATCCGTGCTATAAAAATGCACTGATTACTGTATAAATGTAACTGGCAGGGAAGGGGTTAACACTAGGGGGTGATCGAGGGGTTAATTATGTTTCCTATGGAGTGTTTCTAACTGTAGGGGGAGGAGACTCACAAGGGGAGGAGACTGATCGATGTTCCTCTGTACTGAGAACACACCAACAATCTCCTCTCCCCTTACAGGACGTGGATCTGTGTGTTTACACACACAGATGCATGGTCCTGCTGTGTTACCGGGCAATCAAGGGTGCCCGCTGAACATTGCGGCCGCCGGGCATGCGCACTGGGTCCCCAGTGACATGGCGCGCACGCGCGAGTGCTGTCTGCAGCTCGCATGCACCCCCTGGCGGGTCGGGAAGGCGAGGGCGTCACATGACGCCCTCCCAGAACGAGAGCTGCGCCGCCTGGCTGTCATATGATAGCCGCTGGGCAGCAAGCGGTTAACTGACAATTGCACGGTCATGCAATGCAACCCAAACAAAATTGACGTCCTTTTTTTCCCACAAATAGAACTTTCTTTTCTTGGTATTTAATCACCTTGGCGGTAATTATTTTTACTTTTTGCTACAATACATATCCAAAAAAATGTATAAAAAAAAATGATTTATTCATCAGTTTAGGCCAATATAATTTCTTCTACTTATTTTTGGTTAAAAAATTGCGATAGGTGTATATTGATTGGTTTGCGCAAAAGTTATCACGTCTACAAGTCTACAATCTATGGGATAGATTTAGGGACTTTTATTTTTTTTTTATAGTTTTTACTAGTAATAGTGGTGATCTGCAATTTTTAAACGGGACTGTCACATTGCAGAGGACAAATCTGACCCCAAATGACACTTTTTTGGGGACCAATGACATTATTACATTGATCAGTGCTAGCTATAAAAATGCACTGATCAATGTAAAAATGACATTGGCAGGGAAGAGGTTAACACTAGGGGGTGATCAATGGGGTAAGTGTGTTCCCTAGGTGTGTTCTAACTGTAGGGGGGTGAGCTTACTGGGACATGATCACTGGGAACAGAAGATCTCTGACATGTCCACTGTCAGAACGGGGATCTGCCTTGTTTACACTGGCAGATCACTGTTCTGCCTCTGTACTAGGCAATCGCGGGTCGCCCACGGACATTGAGTCTGCCTGACCCGCGGGCACATTCCTGCAGCGTGCTGCCGGCAGCGTACACCCACCCTCAACTGCGCGGGCTGCCGTACAGGTACGGTGATTCCCGCCGCACTGTCAACCTGCCTCAGTATATCTGCGTGAGCTGGTCGGCAAGTGGGTAAAGTACAACTAAAGGAAACAGGAAACACTTTTTTTGTTTTGTTTTGGACACAGTGGAGAGAACGTAAAACACCTTTCAGGTTTTTATTGCTGTCTATGTCCACATTACAGAGAGTTACCTGCTCTATTTGTCCTGTTATTACCAAGACTGAATGTAAAAGAAAATCCCAAGTTTTGGGTTGCTCCCAGACCAGGAATAGGGGGAAATCATCCAATGGTGACACTTGTTCTGGTGACCCTGGGCACAACCAGGGATTCTCTCACTTTGGAAAGATTTCCATCCCCCCCCCTGTAGTTTGTCCAAAAAAAAAAGTTTTGGCTTTAGTTGTACTTTAATTATTTGATTATTTTACATTGTGCACCATGTCACCATCGTTTGTTTGTTTTTTGGTCTTAGTAGTTGAAATATTGGTGTCCATGAGAGCTGGCAGAAACCTTAGTACAGACAGTCCCCGAGTTATATACATCTGACTTACATCTGACTCCTACTTACAAACGGAGGGAGACAACAGGAAGTGAGAGGAAATCTCCCCCTAGGAAGGGAAATACACTCCTGTAAGAATTATAATGGGAAAAAGGTGTCTCTACTGAAGCATTATCACCAATCCTTGTTTCCACAACAACCCAAATTTTTCAAAATCCATTTGTCACAGGGACAGAAATGTGGTGAAATCTTATGAACAGGGGCACAGACAGCAAAACAAACATTACATAGGTGTTAACCCTTCCCAATGCTATCCAAAACTTAAAAATAACTTTTGTGTTTCACTTAAAACATGTACCTGTTCCAACTTACCAACAAATTTAATTTAAGAACAAACCTTCAAAACCCATCTTGTTTGTAACCAGGGAATTTCCTGTATCCACATAAAACTGAAAGTTGTATTGTAGGCTTAATTGGACCTTAAATAGATCATCTCATGCAGGTAAAGCACAGCAAAAAGTGTGTACTTTAAATGCTTACTCGAAGGATTTTTTTCCCCATAAATGCGTTCTTATTGAATTGCAATGTGCCTTTGAACACGCAAGAAAATTGAATGCTTCAGAAAGAGTAAATTCCCTAGCACAGCCTACTCCACCCTTGCATGGCAAAGCCCACTCCTCTTCTGGGACTGGCTAATTACTGTCTGTGCTAGCCCAACTCTTTTGCCCCTCTCCCTATATAACCTTTTATGTCACATTATAGAAGGCTAAACGGTGAATAATTTAGTGTAACACTTGATACAAGTTTGGGGTTGATTTACAAAAAGCAAAAAGGCATTTTACTTTACAAGGGATGTTTCTCCTTAGCTTGATGAATAGGGTAAAGCTTTGCTGACTCCCATATTCCAATGATGTGCAAGCAAAAAAAGTGTTGCTTAATCATACAGTACAGAACACATGCTTAGTTTTAGGTTACTGGGTTATCTGTAAGCTCAGACTTATTTCAGCAGATGGTCTTTTCCACAAGAGCAGGATGTTGGGGGAGACCCATACCCTGGCTTTGCTCTCCCTGGGTGGGCATACCATACCCCCCGGGGGGGGGGGGGTCTTTAGGGACCAGGTCATCCTAAGGCAGCAATATAATACATTGCACCACATACTAGTGCAGGATGTCTTCCATGTGGTGGGGTCCAGGTACACTGGCACTGATCCGGAATCTGCAAGGGGGGCAATTGCAGTGGCTATAATGCAGGCAGAAGCTTATTACAACCATCTCACAATAAATCCTGAAAGAAAAGATCAAATACGTCTCTCATTAGAGAGAAGGAATCCATCATCTAAGAACAGTAGCAAAAAACTGAGGATTGTAGGTGGTGGCAGGGGTTATATAGGGGTCCTGACAGCTGTGCATTGCCAGGGTCTAATCATGTGAAGGTACCTGCATATAGCCCAATCATCTAAGACTATGCTAGAGTCCTATACTGTACTCCAAGAAATTGGTTTGTTTCCTTGTTTGTGATTGAGTATTCTTTGCGGAGTGAATTTTCAAACATTTTTCACACATTCCCTAAACTAAGGGTAAGTTCCCTTGTCAATTGAACAACTTAGTTGCCTTTAGTAATAAACCCCTCTGAGCCCACTGGGTTTGCTAAGATCTAACATCACACCAAAAATGTCTGGATGTCTATACATTGAAGGTTTTACAGGTAAATAACAGAAATTATGTTCAGACAACAAAATACTGTGCATTCCTCTATGCTATGGAGATGAGGACAGAGGGAGGTGTTCTGTAATCTTAACACACTTTGGGGTTGATTTGCTAAAGGCAAATAGACTGCACTTGCAAGGTAGTTGCTCCAGAGCTTAGTAAAAGAGGAAGAATTAAGAAAAAAAATGAAACCACAACAACTAGGGATTGCTAAACTGCAATATTTTCTATCTTTTCCTTATCAACTACATTAAAAACAACTACAATAAAACTAAGCAAAGAACATTATAATTTCCTTTAATGGAATTCGGTCACACAGGGGGTTGGAAGCCCCAATGTAAATTTGGATACATTAAGCACGCCGCTTTTGCTCTTGATGGGGTGTTTATCTGGTTGCCAACCAGCCGCCACAGTTTTACTGCGGAAGAATGGCACAGCTGGGCGAAACAACGCTACCTTACGTCACTTTGCCACTAGGGGCACGCGAGCCCGCAGCGTGTGCCCGGAGCCGATGCGAGTGCCCGGCGGGCGAGATGACCACCGGGCACCCGCGATCGCTCATGAAAGAGCGAGAACAGGGATCTGTGTGTGTAAACACACAGATCCCGGTTCTCTCAGGGGAGAGGAGACAGATTCTGTGTTCATACTAAGTATGAAAACCGATCTCTCTCTCCACCTAGACAGTACAATGCCCTCTACAGTTACAACACACCTAGGGAACACAGTTAACCTCTTGATTGTCCCTTAGTGTTAAACCTTTCCCTGCCAGTGAATTTTATACAGTAATCAGTGCTTTTTTATAGCACTTATCACTGTATAATTGTCAATGGTCCCAAAAATATGTCAAAAGTGTCCAATTTGTCTGCCGCAATATCGATAAAAGTCGCAGATCACCGCCATTACTAGTAAAAAAAATAATAATAATAAAAATGCCATAATCCTATCCCCTATTTTGTAGACGCTATAACTTTTGCGCAAACCAATCAATATATGCTTATTGCGATTTTTTTACCAAAAATATGTAGAAGAATACATATCGACCTAAACTGAGGAAAAAAATCGTTTTTTTGAAAAAAAATGTGGGATATTTATTATAGCAAAAAGTAAAAGATATGGGGGGTTATTTATGAAGGGCAAATCCACTTTGCACTGCAAGTGCACTTGAAAGTGCACTGAAAGTGCACTTGGAAATGCAGTCGCTCTAAATCTAAGGGGAAAATCTGAAATGAGGGGAAGCTCTGCTGATTTTATCATCCAATCATGTACGTTTATTCTGTTTTTTATTTTCTTTGCATATCCCCCACGGATCTACAGCGACTTTACTTCCAAGTGCACTTTCAGTCCACTTTCACGTGCACTTGCAGTGCAAAGTGGATTTTCCTTTAGTAAATAACCCCCATTGCGTTTTTTTCAAAATTGTCTCTCTTCTTTTGTTTATAGCGCAAAAAAATAAAAACCTCAGAGGCGATCAAATACCACCAAAAGAAAGCTCTATTTGTCGGAAACAAAGGACATCAATTTTGTTTGGGTACAACGTCGCACGACCGCACAATTGTCAGTTAAAGCAACGCAGTGCCGTATCGCAAAAAATGGCCTGGTCATTACGCAGCCAAATCTTCCGGGGCTAAAGTGGTTATAGTAGACAAATCTTGACCTTAGCAACTGCAGGTTTTAGTTAGTATATTTTTACTTAAAATTATTCATTTTGGAAAAGTTACTGGCAATCTGTTGATTTCAGGGTAAGGGGTGAAAAGAATGCCTTTATCAGCTCTACAGGAGATTGCATCGCAGCTTTACTGTCCCCATGGGAAACTGTAAGTTGAACATAAACTACTGCATCCTTGAACCATCTTCATGGGTACTAATTGTATGGAGGAACCTCCTGCGTATTAGTGCAGAGCTGGTGTTTGACATACCTACATTTTTGAGTGCCCCTTTGAATCACCAGCACAACAGTTCTGAAGAAAAAGTTGGGGGTCCTTCACTTTGCAGAGTAACAGCTGTGTGAGACCAGTCTACATGATTGGTGTGTTTCATTTTGAAAGCTATTTTCCAACATGCTTAAGGTAATTGTATCTGTATTAGTGCACTTGCATTAAAAAACAATTGAGTACTATCCTTGATACTTTTTAGTTGCTTGTCCTGAAAAAAATGAATGTTAGTACAAATGAAAAAAACTATCACAGACAGTACTTAATTATTTCGGAGGATACAAAGTTGTTTTGAGGATTATGCTTATTTAGGTACAATTTCAGCGAGTCGAGTCAGAAAAGAGATGGTATTACAATATACTGGGCAAAAGAGTCACGTAACATACCAGAGGTTACATATAAGTAAGTACATATTAGGTACAAGAAGATCTAGTGATGAATGATTTAAGAATTACATATTATTGAGCAGCATGACCTCCTGATCCAACCTAGGATGCTCGTGTACTGTTTGAGAGGTCTAATATGCATTGATGTAAGCAGGAATAAAATGTCCTGTACTTGGAGAAGGAGTACTACACAGTCCAAGCCTTTTTATCTATTCATAAAATAATTTCAAGTAAGGAAGTAATTGAGTATTTTAATTGGGTTCTTTAATTTCAGATTTTTAATATCCATACATTTTACCGCATCAACAAATTAAAATATTTGTGCTCCACTTTTCATTTTCCTTTGTGAGAAACGTAAGTGAAGTTAGACTGTGTTAGTTCTTCTCTCACACAGACTTGAGGCTGTTCATCTTACAAATAAACTCTGTCAGGGCTGAAGATATTAGAAATCGCCTCACTATAAAATGTGTGGATGGAAGGAAACTTTCAGTGCTGATGCATGCTATTCATCAGTGCTGTGTGCCACACTATAAAAAAATAATGGCTTGAACAAGCTAATCAACTTTTCATAGTGGAAAAATCGTTTTAGGTATCATAAGAATTTCTCCATTTTGGTCACACAATTCTTCTCCAGGAAACATTTTGGAAACTTAGCGTCTGGCCAAGTCCAGTACACTGTGAATATATATTTTTCTTTTTGATTTATGATATAGTGATTTAAGGGATTAGCAGGATACACAAATATTTGCTTGCTACAGTTAGAGTCTCTGGCCCCATAATTCAACCATCTTCCATCTGCCCCATTTTAATCTTTATTTTTCTGGGTATCATTTAAAAACCACTGGGGTTTCTGATTATTTTAAAATGAAAACTAGGTTTGAAATGCCTGTGCATGGGAGTGTGTCTGTGATTTGTCTGTCATTGAATTATCCTGATCAGGGATTCCCTTGACCAATGTCTTGGGTGATAGTCAACTGATGGCTACCAAGTGTTATTGACTAGGTACGTTTATTCTGTTGTTTTATTAATTTTTTTTTTTTTAAATAATGCTTATCATATTGTAATCGACTTATGAATTTATTCTTTAGTATAGGCTTGCAATTACAGACCTTTTGCTGTATATATTTTGGTCCAGTTCTGAATAAAACAAACTGATGCATTAAACTCACTTGTAGACTTATCATTTAGATGCAAATGTTACTCAAGTCATTTAATGAACTGTTAATGCTACAGTATAAACTGTAAATGAACTGTAAACTTGGGGTGATTAAAGTGGATGTAATCCTGAAAAAGTTTTTTTAAATAAAGACTTCTACCTGGTACAGTAGAGGAAGTCATCTGTGCCCAGTCTTGCCACAAAGCGTTAATCCAGCTCTGAGCAATCATCTTGTCTTTTTGTAGTAAGATAAAAAATGACACACAGATAAATTTGTGTCGCCACATCCCCCACTGCTATGACTGATATCTGATTTCTTTATCTCATGAACGAGCAGAGAGCAGAGTGTGTGTTACGATTCCAGCTTCACATCCCTCCTCCTTTCTTCTACAGCTCTCCAAGGATTGGCTGCTCCACACCTCAGCATGATTGGGCATGCTGAAGTCATGTGGTGCCTTTCCTGAGTTTTGCCTGGATGTTACTCATCATGGGGCGTAATCAGTGTGACTGAAGAGTAGGAGAGTGTAGAGGTGGATGGGGAGTCTTGTGACATCACGACTCCACCCACCGAGCTCCGGCAAAGAGACCCACCCACTGATTCCAGAGTTTTGCAGGGCTCCTACTGCAGAAGAGGGTGACATTTTCAAGGTAGGGATACATGCAGGAGGCTTGCATGTATATATACATTAATACTGTGCCATTAGTTTATACTGGGTGAGTGGTGGGTTTACATCCACTTTAAATGTAAGCGGTAGGTGCGCTTACATGGAGTTGCGCCAGTCCAAAACTTTATTTTAAGGGCATGGCAGCTCACTTTTATTTAAAAGCAAGTCAAAGTTCATACAGATAGCTCTTCCAACTCAGGTTGTCATCTTCACTGCAAAGACATAACATTCAGCCTCTTGGCTCTGTTGTGGCAGATTTAATGCTCCGAGTACCTCTGTAGGGTCTTCTTGACTATCAAACACCTTTTGGTCTTCCTGACCATCAAACACATCCCAGTGGTATGCGCAGACGCTGTACTTTAGCAATGCGTTTTTCCTTGCAGCTCCTTAGCTGCGCTTGTCCCTCCGGGACTCTCTCTACAGCTTCCTGGCTGCTCCCATCCCACATGGACTTCCTCTCAGGCTTGGGCCTTCCTCTGTCCCAACCTGAACACCACTGATGCCGGACAGCATCTCACAAGACTCCCTTCAGACACACTGGCCTCCCTCAGGAGGGGGGACACTGAGCTCTAACTCTGGCTCTATTATGAAGCCAGCACACACCTGAATCAAAATCTGGCATAAACCACCACCGCGGTGTCCCCCTGCTACAGTGCTGCTGCAACCTGCCAACTTTTTTGCTATGTGTGTCTCCTTAGCAAGATGTCTCTTTATTTCCTGTCATATAAATGGAACAGAGGTGGAAAACCCTTCTTGTACAGTTGTCATTGAAACAAGCATCCCTAATAAAAATCTTACCCTTACTTCCTGTTCTGACAACAACTGTATAATTTTGAACTTCCCATCAACTTCTGTTTCAAGAGGAGTGGTCACAAGGACCAACAGAAAGGGAACATCTATCTAGTGGGGGCTTGAAGCGAAATTGAAACTTAACAAAAATGGCAACCACCTCTATTTAGAGTGACCTAGGAAATGTGTGTGTGCCGCTCAGCGGTGGTAAGAATTCATTTCTAAATACAACACCTATCACAATTAATCACATACACCTGCTACCTCTTTACATCCAATGAGTGACTACCAATGATGCTTAAATACTCCCAACACGCATGAGTTCCCTATCCACATGACTAAGCTCCGGGGGTGGAGTGAAGCACGTTGGGGACGTGGCCTGGTTGGAGTCCAGGCTGAGGTTGCCACACTACTCACCACTCCAGGACACCGAGATGTGCAACTTTTAGGGGCCACCCCATTGTTCTCAGAAACCTCTATTTATAACTAGCTTTTAGAGCAAGCTGTATATAGAAGGGTTTACACTGTCTAACAATTTGCGCTAAAAACACAGGTCTTAGTTGTACAACATTTGCACATATATTTGGATGCTGCACTCTGTATAATGCTGTCCTAACTTTAGTCTATGAGGATCTCAATGTTGGAGCATATGCAGTGTTGTATAGCAATGGACAAATTAGGAGCAAGGTGTGATGGAAAGGCTTTTTATTACCATTCCAGTACTTAATATTCCTGAGTTGGCTCAATTTGTACATATGCTAGTGTAAACATACACTGATCACTCAAACCTTCATGACCATCAACCTAATACTGTGTAGGTCCCCCTTTCTGCCACTAAAACAGCCCTGACTCATCTAGGCATTGGCGTCACTAGATGTCTGAAGGTATGGTGTGGTATCTGGCACCAAGCTATCAGTAGCAGAACCTTTAAATCCTGTAAGTTGTGAGATGGGGCCTCCATTAATCTGACTTGTTTTTCCAGTACATCCCACGGATGCTCAATTGGATTGAGATCTGGAGAACTTGTAGGCTAAGTAAACACCTTGAACTTGTTGTTGTGTTCCACAAACCATTCTTGAACCATTTTTTTCCAGTTTGGCAGGGGACATTATCCTGCTGAAAGAGGCCACTGTCATCTGGAAATACTGTTTTTGTGAAGGGGTGTACTTGGTCAGCAACACTGTTTAGGTAGGCGGTAGGTGTCAGGTAACATGCACATGAATGGCAGGACTCATGGTTTCCCAGCAGAACATTGCCCAAAGCATCACACTGTCTGAACTGGATTGTCTTTTTCCCAAACTGCATCCTGGTGCCATCTCTTTCCCAGGTAAGTGATGCACAGACATCTGGCCACGATGTAAATGAAAAAGTGATTCATTAGACCAGGCTACTTCCTTCTATTGCTCCATGGTCGAGTAATGTTGCTCAAATGCCTATTGTAAGCGCTTTTAGCTGTGGACACGGACGGGTAAACATGGGCACCCTTACAAGTCTACAGCTAAGGAACCCCTATACACAACAAACTGTGATGCACTTTTTTCTACTTTAAACACAACATCAGCTTCAGGGACAACATGTTTACCTGCTTAATATATCCCACCGACTTTCAGATGCCATTGTAATGAGATATTCAGTATTATTCACTTAACCTGTCACTAATCCCAGGGGTGGACTACAGTATAACCAGAAATACCTTATCAGACTAGACTATAAGATCATTTTGTTTCATCCCAAAATTTTATCTAAAGTTGCAATTAAGTTTTAATTAATTAGGAGGCAGATGCTTTTTTTTGCTTTTAATTGAGATAAAAGTTCCCAGTCGCACTACAGTTGTTCATGAAAGGAATTCTGAATGACATTTCTGCTGTTGTGCATCTTTGATATAAAGAACTTATAACAATAGTCTGTATTTGATGTTGTAGAGGGTCAATGAACAGATAGGATTAACCATGAAGTGGCAGGCAATTTTACAAAAGTGTAAGTGGAAAAAAAAACTATTATATGTAAAGCATAATTAAATGATTGTTTGCTGAACAGAAATGTTTAGGGTTATTCAACTAATTGTTTTTTTTGTTTGTTTACAAACGTTTTACCAATGTAGTTTCGTATACAATCGAAATTCACAGAGAGAACAAAAAGTACATTCATGAATCAAAGTGTGATTGTAACGGTATACATCTCTCGGTGAGGCTATAGCATAGGAAAATTATAAAATAATGGAATACAAAATTAAGAAAATATAATAGAAGAAACATTCTTGCTTCTGCAAGATGACAAATAAATGACTGCATATGAGGTATGTTCAATTCAAGAGAAACTATGTAGTAGAAACAACAGTGCTGGTTAGGTTATTGACAAAACCATCAATCCAATCCAAACATTATAGATTGGGGAGGAGAAACCACCATTAATGGATTATGCCTGGTGGGCTGACCAGTTCGCCTATTTGCGCTCGAAGATGTGCATGGAGTCCATGAGAGTGTGATGCACTCTTTCCATTAGTCTAATAGATTCCATGCAGAGGAGCACCTGTGATCAAGAAACAGAAGGACAATTTAGGGCAATTTCCCATTGGATGGCACTAAAGAGTGTGTGTGCCAACTTTTGATGGGGGAGAGGGACCTCCAGGAGCTCGGCAAATAAGATGCACATCTGATAGGTCAAGGTCACAGGTACCCCTGTTGTTTGAAGCACAAGTGAGGAGAATTATGGCCATAAAGATTTCAAAACTGTAATTTCAGAACTGTACAGCTCCAGAACATATGTAGGAGAGTGCTCCTGTCCTGACAACCCCTGAAACATGTGTCGGGAACCAGTGGGTAAATTCTGTGCAGCCTGGAGGGGGTATAATACCATCAGGTATAACTACGGTCTCTTTAATAGTGATAATAATCTTTATTCATTTCTATATAATATACAAAAGTTAATCCAAATGCAACGATTCTTACATACACCATATACATTACAATGCATATATAAAATAGACTGAGAAATTTCTCACCTATTTTCCCCTTTTGAACCCTCCCCCCCGCCGCTAAAGACCTACCTATTACCCACCCCCTCTATCTTGTAATTATTACTGATACACCTTCGTGATTATCTTGGTACCGTACATATCTCTACATCAGCTCCTTCTTACACACACCTTACATCGGATAACCCAATTCCACTAACCATGGTTTCCAGATTTCCTTTAAATTTCTTCTCCTTGCATATACTACCTTTTCTTTCCATACTGTTTCGGTTACTGATCTAATCCAATCATCCTTCGAGGGGGGTCTCTCTGCCTGCCATCTTTGTGCTATTAATTTTCTTGCCTGGAAGAGGCATCTCAACACTGCTTTAGTTTTAATATTACCTCTGTCTAGGCTCTCCCCAACTCCCAAAATACACAACTTCGGATCCATTTTCAGTCCTATATTAAAGATCTTATTTATAGTATCTAGTATTTCCCACCAATACCGGTGTAATTTTGGGCATTTTCTATCATATGGATCAGGTCCCCGGTGTTCTGGCACCTTGGGCAATTGGCATCCGCCCTCCGCCCGAATTCAAACAATCTTTTAGGTGTGTAGTAAGTCCTATGTAGGAGCATTAAATATGAGAACTTCTGGGCGGGGGAGACCGAAGCCTGATGTCCTCCCACCAGCATCTTTTTCCATTGTTCATCCGATATAATACCCAGGTCACTTTCCCATTTACTTCTGCACTTAATCTTCTCTGGTCCCTCCATACTACCTTTACATATATGTGGGTAAATTTCTGCTATGGATCCACTAGATCCTTCAGAACTACTTATTCTTTGGAGAATGGGAGAATGGCTCCACCTCGGACCTTGTTCCCCAAATTGAGCCTTTAAGGCATGTCTAATTTGTATATAGTTGTAATACGAGTGGTTCGGGATGTCAAATTGCTCCTTTAATGAGGAGAATGTTTTTAAGGTACTACCATTATACAATTGGGCCAGTCTGACTATTCCCTTTGTTTCCCAAGCCTTTATTTTCCCCATTGGTATTAACTCTTGTAGATTCTTATTATCCCAGAGGGGGGCATACTTAGCCATTCCTCCCATTCCTTTCAGATTTTTAATGGATTTCCAAACTTTTGTTATTAATTTAACCGTGGGGGGTCTATAGGCAAAGGAATTTGCCTCCAGAACCTCCACTAATGTTTTGTGTGGCACTCCTGCAGTCAATATTCCCCCATTATTGTCACCATCAGGGTCAGTACCTGACCCTAAGTGCTGTAGTTGGGCAGCTAGGAAATAACATCGAGGGTGTGGGACCGCCATACCCCCTTCTCGAGTTGATAATTGTAAGGTTTGTAGGCCTATAATAGACTGTCCCCCTTTCCATATAAGATCTCTTAACATTGTATCAATTTTTTTAAACCATTTCCTATGGATCCATATTGGTGAATTATGCAATAAGTACAATAGCTGGGGCAACCACAGCATTTTGATCAAATTGCATCGTCCAGCAACTGATAATGGGAGCCCCCTCCATATATCGATCTTATTTTTAAATTTAGATAGCAAGGGAACTAAGTTGTTAATTATATAGTTATTTGGGTCTTTTGTTATATAAATACCTAAGTATTTTGTTATCTCTACTATTTCTATTTGGATATTATCCAAATAGGTGCTTTTCCTGATGGGATCAATTGGTAATAGCACTGATTTCTCCCAATTTATAGTGAGACCAGAAAGACTTCCAAATCTCGTAAAGATATCTATCACCTGTCTGAGTGAACGCTCCGTATCCCCCATAAATATGAGGACATCATCCGCATATAACGTGATCCTCTCTTCTCTAGTCCTTCTCCGGAACCCTTCCATAATCTGATTTTGCCTCACTGCCACAGCCACCGGTTCCATTGCCAGAGCAAAAATCAGGGGTGACAAAGGACACCCCTGTCTTGTGCCTCTTTCAAGTCGGAACCCGTCAGAGAGAACATTATTAACTTTGACTTTAGCACTGGGGTCATTGTATAGGATTTTAACCCATTTTCTAAAAGAGGGGCTGAAGCCAAACTCCTTCAGAACACGCCACATAAACCCTCATTCAAGGCTATCGAATGCCTTTACTACGTCTAACATCATAAAAGCCCTTGAGCCCGCATTTTCTATTGGAACTTGCAGGTTTAAGAAGAACCTCCTAATATTCCTACTGGTTGATCTATGGGGAATAAAACCTGTTTGGTCCAGATGAACTAATATATGAATTATTTTTTTAAGTCTAGTAGCGAGGATCTTTGCTAAGATCTTAGCATCTGAACATAGCAAAGAGACAGATGTATAAGACCCGGGTTCAAGAGGGTCTTTCCCTTCTTTATTTAACATTATAATCGTAGCCTCAGACTTTGAAATGGGTAGTTTCCCCTCTTTATTTGCCCAGTCAAACACATTAAGAAGCTCCGGGAGTAGTACCTCCCCATATTTTTTATACGTCTCGGCAGGGAGGCCATCAGGACCAGGTGGCTTCTGGTTTGCCATTTCCGTTACTGCTGTTCTAATTTATGTTATTGTTAATGTTATTGGGGCCTCCAAAGCCTCACTGTCAGTCTCTGTGAGGGAGGGCAACTCAATGTTCCTAAAGAAGCTGTCCATTTCCTCTCCTCCCACGACCCCCCGAGATTTATACAATTCTTCGTAATATTTCTTAAATGTATCACTAATTTTGTCTGTCTGAGATGAGATCTCACCGCACGTGGCTCTAATAGCAGGGATCGTGGAGGGGGAGGAACTAGACCTAACAATATAGGCCAGCATTTTCCCAACCTTTTCCCCCTCCCCATACACTATTTGTTTTTGGAACAGTCTCTTGTTTTCAGACTTCCTAACCATTACATCTTTGTATATTTGTTGCTTGTTCTCCCATATACTTTGTTTAACAGAGGATGGCTCTTTCACATAATCCCTTTCTGCTGCTATTAACTCCTTCCTGATCTTATCCTCCCAGTCTAACAATGTTTTTTTAATTCTTGAGACCTGCTGGATGAGTAATCCCCTCAAGTACTCCTTTAATGCATCCCACATCACCCCTCTTGTTGTAGTATCCGTATTAAGCGCTATAAATTCGTTCACCTTAACTGCGATTTCATTCTGGTCCTCTATTATCTCGAACCACGTTGGGTTCATCTTCCATACCCTGCAAGATTTTTTATTCCTTATGTTTATCGTGGCCATCAGCAGTGAGTGGTCCGATACCCTCCTAGGTTGATAAACTATATCTTTAATTATCTGAGAAGCTAAATCATTACCCAAAATAAGGTCTATTCTTGAAAGTGTAGAATAAGAACCCGAGTAGCATGAGAATTGCTGTGCCGCAGGGTTTCGTATTCTCCAGAGGTCCAATAGACCGGCTTCTTGAAGGAATTTCTTGTAACCCCCGCTCCTGATTTCCTGGGGGAAACCTATCTATTTTTTTATTTATAACAACATTGAAATCCCCAACTGCAATAATTGGTATACTAGGTTTATCTACTATAAACTCCAGTAAACAATACAGAACTTCTAGTTTAAAAGGAGGGGGGATGTAAATATTTGCTAATATACATTCCTGATTTTCTATTATACAATGTAAAAAAATATAACGGCCCTCCACATCTATATTACACTGTCTGCAGGTAAACACTACCCCTCTACCAATCAACACCGACACACCTCTAGAATATGAGGTGTGTACCGCGTGAAATTGGCACTGAAATTGCTTATTTCTTATTTGAGATTTAGTGTCTTTATTCAGGTGTGTCTCCTGCAGACAGGCAATACCCACTTTAAAAATATCCAACATATCAAAAACAACTGCTCTTTTGGCAGGTGTACCCAACCCTCGAACATTCCATCATCCAATATTCAGTACCATTAATTATTCTAAAAAAAAGCTATAAAGGAAAAACAGGACGGAGAAACGGAGGCTAAACCTTAAAAACTTCAAGGAGAGAGATACAATTAATACTAATGATCCTTGTAGGGCTCCTTGCAATGTTACCCCCATGGCTCTAACTGTCACTACTTCCCTTTGTGTCATATTTGCCCATTGTTCTAAATTACTTCCCTTTATCAAAGAAATAGATTCCCTACTTATCAAATACTTTAAATTAGTGTCCCTATATTTACAGAACATACCCATACTTTATCACTCCAAACATTAATATTATACCTATATTTTGCTGTGCCCAGTGTGTTATTACACAATCCAGTGTACCATATATTTTCTTACCATTCAGTATTTCATGTAGTACCCTCCAATGTGTGCTCCTACTTACATACCCTTTACCCGCCCCCACCCTCACCAACCCCACCCAGCTCAAAACTCCTGTGTTTTTTTCCCCCCTCCCCCACCCACCCCATACCATTCTAGGTTACCCCTCAAGGCTTTTTTTGACCATCACATCCCACCCCACCCTTACAGAGCTCATTCCTCCCATACCCCCATCACCCCTCCCCCCACCCAACACCCTCCCCTCCTTCTCTGTGACCAAATAGACACTTATTTTAAACCATCCCCATTCTAATCCTACATCCATTTAACCGTGTCAAGATCCCACCCCGCTCCACATAAAAAGCATCAGTATTGTTTTAAATTTGTGCCCCACCTATGTGTATCAAATTCAAACCATAATCACAGTTATTTCATTGATAATTGATCTCTCTTTTCTTCTAACCATGCTAACGCACCGGCAGGAGAATCAAAAATCTGACTTCCTCCCAGTGCGTTTATCCGAAGCTTGGAAGGATACAAAAGAGCATACGTGACATTAAATTTTTGAAGGCTGCGTTTAACTTCTACAAACTCAGCTCTACACTTCTGTAGGTCAGGGGAAAAATTGGGATATATTGATATCCTAGTACCACTATATAAGACTTTCCCCATCTCTCTAGCCTTTTGAAGGAGCCATACTTTGTCCTTGTAATTTAAAAATTTCACTAGTATCGTTCTTGGGGAACTTCCTTGAGGGGGGGGCCTAAAAGGGACTCTATGCGCTCTTTCAATTGAAAACTGCTGAGAAAACATCTCTCTTCCAAAGGTTTCAATTAGCCAGCCTTCTAAGAATACCATCGGATCTGGGCCTTCGCTCCTTTCAGGTATTCCCACCACCCTCACATTGTCCCTACGGAGTCTGTTTTCTATTTCATCAAATTTCCCCATAAGTTTATCTATTTTCTCTTTCCAAACTTTGAACTCATGTTTCATAGGGTGCAAATCATCTTCAAACGTATTCTTTTTTCCGCTTTCGTTACTCTTTCTGCTGTTTTCTTAAGCGCCTGCCGTACCAGGACTTACTCCTCTTTGATATCCTTCATTTGGTCTCCCAATTCACCCAGAGAATGTTTGCAGGTATTAATCGCCAAGAGAATGTCCTGCAGGGATGGTTCTCCTTTTGCTGAGGGTGTCAGAGTGGCAGAAGCTTCTATTTCTTTTCCGGTCACTCCTGACCCTTTACTAGTAGAGTTCTTTGTACCAGAGGCACCTGTGGGCATGCTCGGGAGTCCCTGGCTCTTTCTGTTCGTTGATGATTTTGTTTGAGCTTGCTGCCCCCCTTTATTTGGAGTATGTTCTGCCGTATGGACCATTCTCTCTAGCTTGGCAGTCGCTGCAGCAGCCGCAGCCGTTACACCTGCCACAGTAGACTGTACCCCTTTTTCCTTATCCTTCTCTTATACCATCAGGTATAACTACGGTCTCTTTAATAGTGATAGAGCGCATGCATTTATACATATTTGAGACCATGTCATACCAGTCCTCCACTGAGATCTCCTGGTCCACCTCCGCCTCCCATCCCAACATAGCTATAGATTTGGCTGTAGTATCATGATCATTGAGGTATTTATATAGGATTGAGATAGTCCACCTATCTCTGGATGCCTCACTGCAGACGTTCTTGAATGGTGATTTGACTGAATTAGCATTTTGGGTAACTATACTAGAGAAAAAATGTTGTATTTGTAAGTATTTGTAGAATTCAGAGCAGTGAAGGGCATAATTGTGTTGTAGATGCTCAAATGTGCAGAAGGAGGAACTTTGCAGCAGAGAGTCTAGAGTTACTAGGCTTTGTGAGGTCCAACTGGCAAACTCTTGGCCTGTATTGAAGGCTGGAGGGAATTAATGATCACATAAGAAAGAGGCAAGGCATGGAAGATTGGAGAGCAATTTGGATTTCACCTTATAGAGAGACCAGAGATAAAGGGACTGACCCACAATACCATTTAGTGGTGCAATATCTTTAGGAGAAACGGAGCCTGACCAGAGGAGACCAGGGAGGTAGAATGGGACCACGGAGATCCTTTCAAACTGCAACCATGGGACAGAGGATGGTGAGGTATGCCATTGTGCTAATTGTATTAAGCATGAGGCTAAGTAATATTTTCATAGGTCTGGGCAGCCTAGACCGCCTCTAGACTGCGCTCTATGCATCAACAGGCGGCTCATGTGAGGCTTCTTATTTTGCCAGACAAGTTTAAACAGTTTGGCAACTAATTGTTTTTTATTATCACACTAACAACAACTGACGGAGCCACACAAGAATAACTGATGCTGGGGAGGAAAGGCTGGAAGAGACAGTTTGACCACCAGGGATCCATTGAAAATTGCCCCAGGTTTTTTACTGGGTGCCCCAGTATATTATGATCATATAGTTTATCTTCCTTTGATTAATTTTATTATAATTATATTTATTATTTTAGCTATGATGGTATATTTAGTTGTTCATTTTAATCATGTTGTAACATTTATGCATTCGCAGATTTGACTGTGTAAGACACATTTCTTACATATATAAAGATTTGATTTGTCTTACATCAAAATCTGACTAAAGAGCTTTAGTTTGCCATTAACCTCCTTTTACAAAACTGTGCCAATTCCTGGAGAACTGACTTTCAAAAAGAATTAATGAGATGGACCAAATCCAGAGACTGACAACAAAAACAGTGCAAGAGGGATAAAACATGTCAGGGGAGACTTGAACTTTTGCAGACAGCCCACCGTACATCTACTGCAGCAGGGTGGCCGCTCTGTGCTGCATCACGTACCTAGTACTTAATCCAACATTTCTGGGTCTGGGGCATGCACCAGCGACCCGCTGTGATAATACATGGACTAAATTTCCACCGGTAACTGCCGATCATTAGGCAGAAAGCCAGAACGGAGATTACATGTTCTGTCAGTAGAGAAGGCATTGATCCTGTGTTCCCGCAAAGCAGGAACATGGATCAGTGCCTTCCCCTAGTAAAAGCACCTCCCACACAGTGCACAAACACTGGCTAGGCACACAGTTAACCCTTTGATCGCCCCTGATGTTTAACACCTTCCCAGCCAGTGTCATTAGTACAGTGACAGTGCATATTTTTAGCACTAAATTAGTATCACTGGTCCCCAAAAAGTATCAAAAGTGTCAGTTTTAGTGTCCTGACTGTTCGCTGCAAAATTACAGTCCCACTATAAGTCACTGATCGCCACCATTACTAGTAAAAAATAACATCTCCCATAGTTTGTAGATGCTATAGCGTTTACCCAAACCAATCAATATACACTTATTGGGATTTTTTTACCAAAAATATGTAGCAGGATACATATTGGCCTAAATTGATGAAGAATCTTGTTTTTTTACACTTTTTTTATTGGATGTTTCATAGCAGAAATTAAAAAAATGTTGTTTTGTTCAAAATGGTCGGTCTTTTTTAGTTTATAGCCCAAAAAATAAAAACCGCAGAGGTGATCAAATACCACCATACACACGGTTGGATTTTCCGACGGAAAATGAGTGATATGACGTTGTTGTCAGAAATTCCGACCGTGTGTGGGCTTAATCACACATTTTCCATCGGAATTTCCGACACACAAAGTTGAGAGCTTGCTATAAAATTTTCCGACAACAAAATCCATTGTTGGAAATTCAGATCGTGTGTACACAAATCCGACGCACAAAGTGCCACGGATGCTCAGAATAAATTAAGAGACTGGGTACTGCCCCGTTTATAGTCCCGAAGTATGTGTTTTACGTCACCGCATTTAGAACGATCGGATTTTCCGATAACTTTGTGTGACCGTGTGTATGCAAGACAAGTTTGAGCCAACATCCGTCTGAAAAAACTCATGGATTTTGTTGTCGGAATGTTCGATCAATGTCCGGCCGTGTGTACAGAGCATAATTGTGGGAAAAAAAGGAAATCATTTTTAGGGTACAGCATCACACAACTGCGCAATTGTCAGCTAAAGTAATGCAGTGCCGTATCACAAAAAATGGTCTGGTCATGAAGGACAGGTGGTTAATAAGTACATCCTCAAGGAAAAAAGGGAAAGGGGGATGTGACTGAAAACGTTAAATTAATTAAGGGTAAGAATAAAGTTCAGAAAAGCAGTATTTTATGTATAAAGCTGAGACCAGGAACACATTATTGATGAGTGTTACAATGAGGCTGTTTTACAAATAGACTGTGTACTCTGCAAGTGCACTTGCTCCAGAGTTTATCAGCTTCCATCATCCAATCATGTGCAAGCAAAAATGCAGTTTTTTTTTCCTTGCCCCTGATTGGCTATTCCTTCTAGTTTACCTGATTTACTAAGTTCTGGAGCAACTGCACCTGTGCAAGCGCACAGTCGATTTGCCTTTAGTAAATGAACCCCAATGTGTATGCTTGCCAGGGAAAGGGAGATAGAGACAGTTATATACAGTACATATATATATATACTTTTGCACAGTAATATATATTACTGTGCAAAAGTTGTAAGCAGATGTGAAAAATTCTGCACATTAAATTAGGAATGCTGGATATGTATCTGCCTGTATTTTTAAGCATTGAGGCATCATTGATCCTGAACAAATCTCTATTTGCAGAATTGCAGCTCCAAACTTGCAAGGAACTTCCACCATGCTTTACTGTTGCCTGCAGACGCTCTACAGCCCTTCAGCAAACAAACTGCCTCCTGCTACAGCCAAATATTTCAATATTGGCTCATCATTCCAAAACACCTTCTGTCATTTTTCTGCACCCCTGTTTCTATGCTTGTGTGCATAGTTGAGTCACTGAGCCTTGTTCTCAAATTGGAGATATGGCTTTTTGGCTGTAATTCTTCCATGAAGACCACTTCATGGTCTTCAAGACTGGCCAGGCTTATCCGGACAGTAGATGGGTGTACCTAGGTCCTATTGATTTCCACCAGTTCTGTGCTAATGGCACTGATGGACATCTTCCAATGTCAAAGAGAAGCACAATGTGTCTTTCATCTGCTGCATTAAGTTTTCTTGGCCCACCATTGCATCTACAGTCCTCAATATTGCTCCATCAATGCAGCTATAACAGCTTCAACTCTTCTGGGAAGGCTGTCAACAAGGTTTAGGAGTATGAAAAATAACAAAAGGTAGGTATGGCGCTGTTCTAGGGAGCAATATCTGCGTAACTTAAGGATATCTCAGTGCAACAGTCTGTGTGACTCTATATAATATCTCAAGTGTAAACATAACTCTCAAATCAACTGATTGAAGACAAAAATAGAAATAATAAAAATAAGTGTACATAAAGTGCCAAGTGCAAAGTGCTTCTCTGGTGTAATCTAGTGCTAGAAATAGCAGGAAACTGAAGATTAGTGAGTAAACCTAAATGTTGTATGCAAATCCTCGGGTGAGATCTCATGACCCAAATCCCTAGATCACAGACTGGTGAAAGTTGGTAAATGACCATGAGTGTGAGTCATGATCAATTTACTGTATACAATAGAAAGGGTGTGGCTGGGAGCCTCCGAGAGGAGATATAAGTTTTCAAATTCCACGAGGGGCCTATGCACAAACCCATAGAGTGTAGAGATTTGCTAAAAACCGACAGTTGAAGCTTCGTAAGCCAATTCAATGAGCATGACTCTCGCGTAGTACAATAAGAAAAAAGCCTGAAGTTGTATGAACTAAGTAACACACCATAGGTCAGGCCAACCTGCCATACGTCCTATACATAGCCACATGTGGGCCTTTGGGGAGAAGGAGGTTGTCAAAAAGAGACAAAAATGGGCTGGGGTCAGTAGAGAGTAAATATGTACCGTCCTGAAGGTACCATTTATATAACAAGGCCACAGTCAATGAGGAAAGCATGGAGAAAGACTGTTATGAGCCACTGGAGACATATTCTGTTTCACTATTGTGGAAACGTTTGGGAACGGGTGCGGGAACCATTCCAAAAGGCAAGAAACTGAAGCTGAAGTGTGATATAGCTCAGATTCGGGGAGGTCCACCCCACCTAGTAATTTTGGACCACATAGTGTTCTATACTTCAATCTGGAAAAGTGACAACGCCAAAAGCTAAAAAAAAAAAAAAAATGCAGATGGAACAAAAATGGGAATTGCCTGTAAAATATACAGCAGTTTGGGGAGGATAACGATCTTTAAAATGTTAGTTCCTCTCAACCATGGAATGTTCATTTCTGGCCAGGTTTATAAAGATCTGTAAATATTAGTTAAGAGAGGGCTATAGTTCTCTTTCATATTTTTTTATATATACATCTGGTTGCAACTTTCTAAATGATATACTGTTTATTAATATCTATATGATAGATTAAATTGATGTGCTTTTTTAAACTGTGGTAGCTACAAAAAGAGGAGTTATTTGTTATGTTTTTGAAAATGCCAAAGTAGTCCCTGGTAGCTCCAGTTGATTTTAATACTTTTTGTTGGGGTACACCCTATGCTGATTGCAGACTGAGGTCTGTATTTTTATTTACACTGTCCACAGTCCACCCCCTAAAAGATCTGAAGTCCAGTGAACTGGACCTTTATTAAGAAAGTTTGAGGACTCCTTCTGTGCTCTGTGCTCACGAGTTTATTGGAAGTCAAGGGCCGCTATGTCCTCCTTCGTTCCAACATTAAAGCATTTAGCTCCATCTGTTTATGTTACATTTATATTCTTAGCTTATATGTACAAGGATTTGGCAATCTTTTGTGGAAAGGGACATTGGAGCCCCCTTCTGTTCAGCTTCTCTTTCATTTTCCAAATATGTGCGGGACAGGCTGCAAAGGTCTCAAAGAAATCACACCATCTTGTGAACTTAGAATAAAGTAATATATTAATAAATTAAGAAACTGTTAGATATAGGGAAACAGCTAGCAGTTCAGCCAAGTGCAGAACTTGAATACTCACATGATAGTCTCTCAGCAGGTAGTTTTTGTTGTCAGTTTCAGTGTAAAAATGTCATGTTTAAGTGAAGTGTACCTTTAAACTTGATCTCAAGATAAGCCGGTAAATACACCATTTTTTACACAATAGCACAGTTGAAACATAAAACATATATATATATATAACAGCTGTTTTACCTTATAATCTGTATTTATGTCTAGTCATGAGATTTACAAAGTCCTGCTAGACTAAACAGCCAGGTTGGTGGGCTGATTTTTCTCTACAGCTATTAAAATGTAACTCCACTTTTGTTGAGAAAAAAAAACATTCCCCTCCCCTGCAACAAACTTTGTTGCAGATTCCTACCTTTTGTTATTCTGAAGAAATCCCTGTGTGTTTGTCTGTGCCTCTGTTCTAAATGGGGCTAATGGGAGTGGTTTCATAATTAACTGTCAGGTGTGGAACTACAGGACACTAATGAGGAAATCTGCTGGGCCTGCATCCCTTTAGATGGGCTCCTATTGAAAGTATTTCTCAAAAAATGACATTTTTGTTGCAAGGGATGCCTGAAATCTTGGTGCAGACTTCTGGGAAAATTGGTGAGCCAATCACACAAGCAAGAAATTATGTTTCTGGATAGTGGTCAGTACACACTCTGTGTACAGAAAACTCCAGGTAGCCATGTTGTAATGTACATTGCAATATGGCTGCAGAATGAAAATGAAAGGTAATTTTTAATAACAATTACAAAATGATTAGTGGAAAAAAAGGTATGAGTACCACAGCGCTGACAGCCTGAAGAGATACAATAAAGTGCAACTGTAGTGCATACAAAATGAAGTGCAAAATGTATTAAAAAAAAACAAAACAAAATATATATTAAGCATGTAGCCAGTGAAAATGTAAAAAACACATGCATATATGTATAAACTTCTAGTTGGAAGGTTCCTTTCACAGGTGCCTTCCACAGGTGCTGCTGTGCTAGAAATAGTGCAAATCAATATTAAGCATGTGACCAGTGAAAGTCCAAAAAAGACGTGCACATAATCATATAGTGGTTCTCAGTTGATAAGTTCCTCTCCCAAGTTCCTTTCAAAAGTGCTGCTGTGCTAAAAAAACATATGATGCTGTAAACAGGTGCATACGGGGTCCACACCCCCCCTTTATGGTTGAACTCACAAGATCCAATGGACCCACAAGCAGTACTGCGTTGTGAGTCAGATAGGCTTAGTATGGTGAGCGGGGTGATGAAAACACCAACTCCTGGGTGCGATCCTTTCTGGGGTGTTTTCAGGCACAAACATATGGAGAAAGAGCCCTCATAGTAAAGTATGTCTTGTTTAATTTATTAAAATCAACTTTGCAAAGTTCCAATCATAAAATCAATCTTTATAAGGTTCCAAGGTGGAGGGCAAACGGATGAACATCAATTACCAGTCCATTAATTAATAGGGTCTCTTACAACCTAACTGCAATTGAACGGGCATCGGACGTGATGTCACCGCGGTGCCGCAGGCTACATCGGATGCTGCGTTTCTCCCTTCCCACAGGGCATTATCAAAAACAAGAGACTCACGGCATTGCTGTAATATTTATATCTATTTCCCCCAGGTGTATCCAGCTTTGAATACACCCAACAGGAAACACTATGCTCACATGATCATACCTCACTTCCCTTGGGTGTACTCGACCTCAAGTACACGCATAAAGGGAACTTCCTCTCATCAAACAGAAGACAATCCTGATCATGACTGTCTTGCATTGCATATATAAAAATCCTGACAGGTCAGTCAAACATAATCCTTATTAAACCACATGAGTATGGGGAGTAACATTAACTCCATGACAAAAATAGGAAAAATGATAAATTAAAGTAAAATAAAATTAAATTAAAAATAAAAATTGCCATAAATGAAAAAATGAAAAAATATAATTAAAAATACATAAAAAATAAAAATAAATAAAAACTACAAATAAATAGTGAAAATAAAAAAAAATGTATAAAAAATATTTAACAAGTGAAAATAAAAATAAAAACAAACATGTAAAACAAACATGTAAAAAACAAAAAAATTATAGGAATGAAAATAAACCAATGAACAAATACTGAACCACATAATTAAATCACCAGTTGGATAAAAAAACAATTGAGGTCCAACTCTATATTCAATCCCTTAGGATTCATTATATTAATCAAATAAATTCATTTTGTTTCATTTTGTAAAATACCTTTAGTAAGATTAGCCCCCCTAATGGGGGAGCACCCTGTCTATACCACAAAACTTCAAAGATGTAATGCCTGGATAGGCTATGCTTAACAAACCCATTTTTTATATTGTTGACATGTTCGAGTAGCTTTACCCCAAGCTTCCTAGTAGTTCTCCCCACAAATTGGAGCTTGCATGGGCATTCCAATAGGTAGGTCACATGCGTACTATCACATGAGATGAACAATGTGCCTCCGAACTTAGACTCAAAATGTGTAATTTTCTTCGGTTTGTGTTTAATGGTCCTATATGCCACACATCTCCCATATGTGAAAAAACCCACCTGGTACAGAAAATTCCCCACCCTTCAAGGACGGTCGACAACATTCCTGGCAAGTTTATTCCTCAAAGTAGAAGGCTTGGTGTAAATGAATTGGGGTTTACTCAGTAAAATTGTATTTAATACTTGATCTTTCAGGAGTAATGGCCAATCTTTAGATATTATTATCTCAACCTGCTTAGTTTGTCTCCTAAACCCAGTCATAAAAGCTAACCCATAATTGTTATACTTCTATGTTCCTTATCTTGTAACATTACATTTCTATCCAATTGTAGGACTTCCTGTTGTGTCTGAACTAATTTTTTGGGCACGTACCCTTTCTCTTGGAATCTACTTATAATGTGTTTGGCTATAATAATCCGCAATGTTGTCACAATTCCTGCATATTCTCATCATCTGGCTTTTAGGTACCCCATTTAGCCATCTGGGGTGATGGCAACTGTCTTTCGGAATGTACCCATTACGGTCCACCTCCTTAAAGAAAGTGCATGTGTTTAATTTGACATTATAATGAAAATTACCAGATCTAGATTTTTTCACAAAATGATTAGTGTTGCAATCATATGTGCTATATTATTTTTTCTTTATTTGCTATTTTTTTTCCCCACGAAAGTGGAGTTACCCTTTAAGCAATACAGTTTGATCACTTTCTTGCCTTCAGCTTGTGATTGGATATGAAAGGAGCAGCATTAGACTAAACAGGTCATCATTTCTCAAATCTGCTTTGGGGGTCCATTTTAAATGATTTCTGCAATATCATAAACCCTTCTTTTCTTCTTTTTATTACTCTCGGATGTTTGGCAGATAGACCGTAGAGTTTCTAAAACTACTCAAAGAGCAACAGACTTAGCAGTTAAAATCTGACCTGGCACTAATGAACAGAATGTCAGTTCATTGCAGTTATAATTACAGTATACATATGCAAATAATGTTGGTGCATTTTCATATTTTAATCTGCATAATAGACTAGAGAGAAAAAACTCCAGTACTGTTTACAAAAAGTAAGGAGAGAACTTTTCTTCCTTTGAATTCTCTGAAGACATTTTGGAAATAATATTTCAGGGAACGGGTCTTATACTTAAAGGTGAACACATTTTGAAAAAATTAGTAATAGATAAGTAAAGTGAAAAACTATTCATGTACAAGGTGATATAGGCTCTGGGTTAAAAGATTTTGGAAAGTCTTCATAATTGAGAAAATCTATCCACAGAATCGATTTCTCAGTCTTATTTTTGCCTTTGTTAAAATAATGAAAAACATGAGTAGAAAAAATTGCCTAGAGCATCTGCATAAATCAACTAAAGTGTTGGAAAGATATAAAAAAACAGGGACATATCATTTTTTTACTTTTATATCCCTACAACTTCCACTTTTACTTATCAATCCTAATAAGTGTAGTGCCCTCCTAGCATAGCAGCTAAATACATTTCGTTTTTGGTGCCTTCTGTAATCAAGGGAGCCCTGATTGTTTGGTCTCTGATCAGGGTTTCACAGGCTGAGAGTTTCATTGCCCCCCCTGCCTTTAGAAAATATTTCTAGAGCGAGGGAGAATCCAAATGTCCAGCTTAAATATTGATCAGGGTCTAGCCAATCCCTGGGGAAGTTTGTCCAGAGGGTGGCTGGGAAGCTGATAAGTAATCTGAAGCAGTGGAGAGATGGTCTTTCCCCAGGAAGGAGAGTTTCAGGCCTCAGATGGGCTATTGCCCCTGAGACAGCCTGAGTAGCTGTTCTGTGAAGTTTCAGTGGTAGCCAAGCTGGAACCTAGAAGTGATCTGGAACTGACTGCAGGGATTTACCATAGGGATCTGGTCTAGAGAAGAACTGTCTCACTCATTGGACCAACCATGTCTGAAGGAAGCTGGAAGGTAATAGCTGTCCTGGGGAATTGTGCATAATGACCCTGAATTGATTCTTGGTGACTGTGTGCTTTTGGGATATTTAAGCGCTTGAGGCTGCTTGAATTGAGGGTCTCAGATACTGGCCATTCCCCTGTCCTCAGCAGTGTCATGGACTGTGAGCTTAGAGAAGAGTGCCCTCCTGTACTGTGCAGTGTTCTTGAGATTGCACGGTGTACCAATAGCTGTGCAGTGAACTCTTAGCATGTGGCATATAGATGGTAGACAAAAATTGTGCATAAACAATACATAAATCACATAAAAGAAAATAAACTCGTATTAGTCCAAATAAGTGGACTCCAGTGAATATGCAAAACACACAATCATATAAGTTTTTATAAAAGATGCTGTAATCCTTCAAACATGGTTGGTGATAATCATAAAACGTGCAATCCAGTGCCAGATCCATGTAATCCACCACTATGTGCAATGGCTGCTCACCTAAAAGTTCAATGTCATACGCTTCAAAATCAGTAATCTCAATAGACTGGTCACTAAATGTTGAACGGTACTTGGACGGCCAATACATGTAACAAGAATGGAAATCCAGATAGTGTAGAGGTGATAAACAGCTGTATTTAAAAAAAATGTAGTCTTAGAATTTAACCACTTCAGCCACGGAAGGTTTTACCCCCTTTCTGACCAGAGCACTTTTTACAATTTGGCACTGTGTTGCTTTAACTGGTAATTGCGTAGTCATGCAATGCTGTACCCAAACGAAATTTGCGTCCTTTTGTTCCCACAAATAGAGCTTTCTTTTGAAGGTATTTGATCACCTCTGCGGTTTTTATTTTTTGCACTATACACAAAACAAGAGCGACAATTTTGACAAAAGACAATATTTTTTACTTTTGCTATTATAAATATCCCCAAAAATGTTTTTAAAAAACAAATTTCTTCATCAGTTTAGGCGAATGCATATTCTTCTACATTTTTTTGGTAAAAAAAAAAAAAAAATCATAATAAGTGTATATTGATTGGTTTGTGCAAAAGTTATAGCGTCTACAAACTATGAGAAAGATCTATGGCATTTTTATGGCATTTTTATTATTATTTTTTTTACTGGTAAAGGCGGTGATCTGTGATTTTTAGTGGTATTGCAACATTGCGACAGACAGATCGGACACTTTTGACACATTTTTGGGACCATTGACATGCATACAGCGATCAGTGCTATAAAAATGCACTGATTACTGTGTAAATGTCACTGGTAGGGAAGGGGTTAACACTAGGGGCGATCAAGGGGTTAACTGTGTTCCCTCAGCGTGTTCTAACTGTATGGGGGATAGGACTGAGCAGGAGAGGAAACCTAACTCTATTCCTACATAGTAGGAACAAACAACTTCTCCTCTCCTCTGACAGCACAGGGATTTGTGTCTTCAGGTAATTTTGGAAGACGGTCATGTTCTATTTTATTTTATTACATTCTATTAAATTCTATTCTATTCTTTACTATTATTTTATTTTTATTCTATTGCTTTATTATTTCATATTCTATTTTATCGTATTATTTTTTCGAAAATCGATTTCTATTTTTATCGAATTCGATTCAAATTTGTTTTCGAATTCGTGTTGATTCAAATTTTGTTCACTTTTTTACAATTCGAATCGTTATTTTGGATTTGTTTAAATTTGTTCTACTATTGTGATTCGGATGCATCCGAATTTCCAAATAATGAAAAATTCATCGGAATTTTGATTCAGAATAAAACAAAATGCACATGTCTAATGATGACATCACGGAGCTGGTGAATGTTAGAGACCTTGCGCTCCTCCGCCTTCCGTTTGAGGATGCCCCACAGATGCTCAATAGGGTTTAGGTCTGGAGACATGCTTGGCCAGTCAGTCACCTCTACCCTCAGCTTCTTTAGTAAGGCAGTGGTCATCTTTGAAGGTGTGTTTGGGGTCGTTATCATGTTGGAATACTGCCCTGCGGCCTAGTCTCCGAAGGGAGGGGATCATGCTCTGCTTCAGTATGTCACAGTTCATGTTGGCATTCATGCTTCCCTCAATGAACTGTAGCTCCCCAGTGCTGGCAGCACTCATGCAGCCCCAAACCATGACACTCCCACCACCATGCTTGACTGTAGGCAAGACACACTTGTCTTTGTACTCCTCACCTGGTTGTTTGACACCATCTGAACCAACTAAGTTTATCTTGGTCGCATCAGACCACAGACCATGGTTCCAGTAATCCATGTCCTTAGTCTGCTTGTCTTCAGCAAACTGTTTTCTTGTGCATCATCTTTAGAAAAAGCTTCCTTCTGAAATGACAGCCATGCAGACCAACTTGATGCAGTGTGTGGCGTATGGTCTGAGCACTGACAGGCTGACCCCCCCACCTCTTCAACCACTGCAGCAATGCTGGCAGCACTCATACATCCATTTCCCAAAGACAACCTCTGGATATGATGCTGAGCACGTGCACTCAACTTCTTTGATCGACCATGGCAAGGCCTGTTCTAGGTGGAACCTGTCCTGTTAAACCTCTGTATGGTCTTGGCCACAGTGCTGCAGCTCAGTTTTAGGGTCTTGGCAATCTTCTTATAGCTTAGGCCATCTTTATGTAGAGCAACAATTCTTTTTTTCAGATCCTCAGAGAGTTCATGAGGTGCCATGTTGAACTTCAAGTGACCAGTATGAGAGAGTGAGAGCGATAACATCAAATTTAGCACCCATTCACACCTGAGACCTTGTAACACTAACGAGTCACATGACTCCGGGGAGGGAAAATGGCTAATTGGCCCAATTTGGACATTTTCACTTAGGGGTGTATTCACTTTTGTTGCCAGCAGTTTAGACATTAATGGCTGTGTGTTGAGTTATTTTGAGGGGACAGCAAATTTACACTGTTATACAAGCTGTACACTCACTACTTTACATTGTAGCAAAGTGTAATTTCTTCAGCATTGTCACATGAAAAGATAACATAAAATATTTACAAAAATGTGAGGGGTGTACTCACTTTTGTGAGATACTGTACATGTATCGAAAATTGGTTGATTCATCAGGAGCTGAAATTTGGTACATGTGTATCTCTGTCTGCTCAACAGAAGTCAGTCATTAGACCAGCTTCTGTCAAATAGTCTTGCTGTAAAAACAGCATTTGATCAGCTGCTGCAGTCAATGACTGCAGCACTGATAGGATGGGGAGTCCCCACTGTCAGAATACATTAACTCAACGGGGGGATATCCCTGCATCCACATTACTTTTGTGGATGAAGGGAATCTGTGAGGTTTTTCCATTCAATCCACTGGTTGAATAAAAAAAAAAAAACGTCTGTGTGTATACAATGCATTAGGGTTTTAAATCACTTTTCTTTAGAGAACTCTTAAAGTGTTACTAAACCCACAGCAGTAAAATCAGTCTGTGTATGCAGTAAAGCAGGCTTGTTATATTCACTGTGGAACCTAAGGAGTTAAACCCCTGCATAATGCACAAAGGCTCTTTGATCCTGTCTTCTCTGATCCTCCATCTCCCGATAGTACAGAGCCTTGGAATCATGCTGGACATGCTCAGTTTGGGGTGAATTGCTAGAGTTTTTTTTTTTTTTTTAGGAGGGTGCACGTGAACGGCACAGGGCCAATCAGCACTATCCAGACAGAGGGTCAGGGGTCCTGCAGCCTCATAGGACAATCAGAGTAGAATGAAAACTCCTCCCACAAGCTTTAACCAGACACTCATAGAAGTCATAAGACTGCTATATACTGCTGATGAAAAAAGGTATTTAGCAGTTTATATTTACTAACATAATTTCCATGTTCTGTATACTGTGGGGGGCCAGATATAGCGAATACAGGGTCCTGGGTTTAGTAACACTTTAAAAAGCCTATAAACATACATATTTTTATTTAATGGCAAATCTTCAGCCTTACATGACCCCAACTGCATGCCACATACCTATGAGGTTCTCTTAAAAAATGAAAAATCAAATTAGACATGTGTTCTCTTCCAAGGGCCTGCTAGTCAGTCTGGTGAAATCTTGGGTCCTTCTTCTTTTGTGGTGACAGTAGACAATCTTTATTGTTGCACAGAAAATGAGCTCTATTCAGTGCAGCAGTATTCTGAGCCTAGGCATGCATCAAGGCGCACCACAAAGGGGCAGGTCAGTGCCAGCCTAGGGTCAGAAGAAATTGGTTGAATGATTCTGGTGATCTAATAGTGGACAGGTCTTTTTGGGGTGAACATTGCAGCAAAACATTCTCCTTTTTTTTAACTATTTCATTAATTTTTATTTTTTTGTAAACGGAGTTCTGCTTTAAAGAAAAGACTTGGACCACTCTTTCTAAAAATGTGCATATATTTGGTCACCTTTAAGAACAAACTGAAAAAACAAAAAAAAAAACCAAAATTTCAAATATCATTTTGGTGGTATGGAAGATGCAGTCATAGTTGGACCTCATTATCATGTAAATGCTTGCTCTCAGATTATTATAGTGCATGATCAAATCAGCTGATCCAAATGCCAAGAAATCTTAGGCAGGCTAAACTCTAGGGGAGTGTACCACTGCAATACTATATTTTATCTGCTGGATTGAAGCAGTAGATGCTACTGTAATCATTATTATTTTCCTACCTTTTACATTTCCTATTGGTTCTATTATCATTAACATATTCCACCTCAGAAAGAAAATCTATGCTGCGCCTCGCTTTGTGTTTGACAGTACAAATTGCAGCACTGAAAAGGCTAAAACCTTTGGGATATCCATGAAAAGGTGAGCAGCAAAAATCAATTAATGGGCTCCTGGGTATTTTGTATGTAAATTCAGAATGATAAATTAGAAGCTATATGATGCTAAATATGCAGCTGGTATGTGAAGAATGAATAGTGCAAATGGAAAGCAAAAAATTCACATACACAAGGGTTCCTTCTCATGTAGGTAGCCACAGACTGGCAGATCTCCCGCTGAGAATGGTGGGAGATTGGCTCATCATTGTTTAACTCACACACCATGGGGACCTACTGAGATCCATCTCCCTGGCTAGGCAGATGAACACATGCTGTGCACACATGGTCTCAGACACATTCACTTCTCTTTAGAGAAATTAGATCAGTCAGAGATTGCTCGCAGAGATTTTCCAACATGTATTAAAACCTTGACCTGGAATATAAACAGCCTCCAATGCTTGAATGTACTGGTTCTTCTCACTAGTTTATAACTACAGTACATGGCAGGCTTGTTGATCATGATGATCAAATCTTTTGCATAGATATATTACAAAGTATAGGCAATCCAACATAAAAGTGCTACATATATGTGTAGATTAGAGACTAATGGTAAAGGCCGGCCATAGACAGTGTGAATTTCTTTCCTGCAACCACTCATTCTTTCTCTCTTCTAATGCCGCATACACGGCGAACTTTTCGACCGGGCTGGTCCGACGGACTTTCCGACGGACTTTCGACGGACTTTTGACGGACTTCCGACGGACTTTTGAACGAAAGGACTTGCCTACACATAATCACACCAAAGTCCGACGGATTCGTATGACGTATGACAGGACGAAAATAAGGAAGTTAATATCCAGTAGCCAATAGCTGCCCTAGCGTGGGTTTTCGTCCATCAGACTAGCATACAGATGAGTGGATTTTTCAAGTCGGTTGGACAAATTTGAAACATGTTCCAAATCTAAAGTCCGTCAGATTTTTGACCAAAAAAGTCTGCTGCAGGTCCGATGGAGCCCACACATGGTCGGATTGTCCGCCGGATTCGGTCCGTTGGACCAGTCCGGTTGAAAAGTCCGCCCATGTGTACACAGCATAAGAAGCATCACCAAATTGGTTCAGTTCAGTCTAGGGATGATCTGTTCTAGACCCTGAGAACTTTCCATACCAAGCCACAAACTTACAGCTGAGGGTCAGGGGTTACAAGATTTCTCTATTAGCATCCTGCCCTATCTCTAGATGTGAGAAGATCTGTTGGGTGAAATCCTCCATCCTCTGTGCACTGCCTCCCCCTACTCACTTCCATCCTTGCCTCTAAAATCTTCTGGTCCTGCTGCTGGTTATGCAATCTATGTAGGGGATGGACCTATCATTGGAACTAAAGAGGAGCTTCAGGTCCCCCCCAAAAAAAATAAAAGTCAGCAGCTACAAATACTGTAGCTGCTGACTTTTATTAAAAGGACACTCACCTGTCCAGGGATTCATCGCTGTCCTCCCCCGAGCTGATTCTTTAACCACTTCAGCCCCAGAAGAATTTACCCCCTTCCTGACCAAAGCACTTTTTGCGATTCGGCACTGCTTAGCTTTAAGTGACAATTGCGCGGTCGTGTGACGTTGTACCCAAATAAAATTGACGTCCTATTTTTCCCACAAATAGAGCTTTCTTTTGGTGGTATTTGATAACCTCTGTGGTTTTATTTTTTGCGCTTTATCAGACACATCAGACATTTTTGACACTTCTTTGGGACCATTGTCATTTATACAGCGATCAGTGCTATAAAAATGCACAGATTATTGTGTAAATGACACTGGCAGGGAAAGGTTAACCACTAGGGGGTGATAAAGGGGTTAAGTGTGTCCTAGGGAGTGATCATAACTGTGGGGGAGGGGCTACAACACACATGACAGCGATCACTGCTCCCAATGACAGAGAGCAGTGATCTCTGTCCTGTCACTAGGCAGAACGGGGAAATGCTTTATTTACAAAAGCATCTCCCCGTTCTACCTCTTTGTGACACATTGAGTCCGCGGTACCCGCGGTCACGGAGGACGTGGCGGGCGACCGGGGGTGCCCGCAGCCCCGCCTCTTAAAGGGGACGTACCTGTACGTTCTTTTGCCCACCAGTGCCATTCTGCTGACGTATATCGGCGTGCTCTGGTCAGGAAGCGGTTAATAAGATTTAGGTGCAGGCTCTGGCATCTCTAGTAAGAAGAAAAAGCAGGAAGTGAAGCCTTGCAGCTTCACAGACAGTTTCCTACTGCGCATGCATGAGCCATGCTGCACTTTGTGGATGGTCCCATAGTCTTCTGGGACCGGTAAAGTGTCCCAGAAGACTGCGGGGGGGAAGGATGGGGCAAACTTTCGGCTCAGATCTCTGCGGTGATCTGAGCCAGAAGTGGGAGCGGGAACCTGTCAAAATGAGGTACCCACTCCCCATTCCCCCCCAAAAAAGTGCCAAACAGTGGAGTTAAAAGAGAAATGGGGTTCCCCTAAGTGGACTTTTTAGGCACTTAAATACATCATATATATATAAAAAGTGTAACAGAGTGTACAGGATATTGTAATAGTAAATAAATTTTATTTATGAAACAACAACATTAAAAGGTTATAATGAAACATTGATATAGCTAAACAGTGCGTTTCTATCACCATACACAATGTATGCTTGAAAAAAACCTCCTCACACCCAACGCGTTTCAGTATATAGTCTAATCCTTCTTCAGGGGTGCTTCTCTTTTAGCTTAAATATTGGATGTGGCACGTATCCCTTACATAGGTTAGCCATTCATCTTTTCCTTTCCAATGTGACAGTGGAGAGGGGGATGTAAACAAGTGGAAATTCCCTTTTTAGGCAAAGTTGCACTTTAAGGAGGTGATCAAAGAGGGCAGGCATAGTCAGACACATTTGATGAGAGCCTGTGACAGTCCCTTAGTAGGGATGAGCCGAACACCCCCCTGTTCGGTTCGCACCAGAACATGCGAACAGAAAAAAGGTCGGTCGAACATGCGAACACCTTTAAAGTCTATGGGACACGAACATGAATAATCAAAAGTGCTAATTTTAAAGGCTAATATGCAAGTTATTGTCATAAAAAGTGTTTGGGGACCTGGGTCCTGCCCCAGGAGACATGGATCAATGCAAAAAAAAGTTTTAAAAAGGGCCGTTTTTTCAGGAGCAGTGATTTTAATAATGCTTAAAGTCAAACAATAAAAGTGTAATATCCCTTTAAATTTCGTACCTGGGGGGTGTCTATAGTATGCCTGTAAAGGGGCGCATGTTTCCTGTGTTTAGAACAGTCTGACAGCAAAATGACATTTTGAAGGAAAAAACTCATTTAAAACTACCCGCGGCTATTGCATTGCCGACAATACACATAGAAGTTCATTGATAAAAACGGCATGGGAATTCCCCAAAGGGGAACCCCGAACCAAAATTAAAAAAAAAAAATGACGTGGGAGTCCCCCTAAATTCCATACCAGGCCCTTCAAGTCTGATATGGATAACTTTTTTTTACATTGATCCATGTCCCCTGGGGCAGGACCTGGGTCCCCAAACACTTTTTATAACAATAACTTGCATATTAGCCTTTAAAATTAGCACTTTTGATTTCTCCCATAGACTTTTAAAGGGTGTTCCGCAGCATTCGAATTTGCCGCAAACACCCCAAATTGTTCACTGTTCGGCGAACTTGCAAACAGCCAATGTTCGAGTCGAACATGAGTTCGACTCGAACTCGAAGCTCATCCCTATCCCTTAGTTCCTTTAACCCCCACCACACTGGAAGATTACAGCATGGGGGGTGTATGGGGCATGGACAGAGGAGGATTTCAGAACAAGGGGCACATCCTACTGACTGTAAGTTGTGTCCTTTGTGCTGATTTTTATTTTTTTGGCAGTACTTTGGCTTTAAATTATGCTGCTGTGCCCAGTTGTACATCCTAGTTAGTTCAAAAGCACATATAGTGTGCAGGAAAACTTTGAGCTATGTATTCATTTATAGAGCATTTTAGATTTTTAACACACAGTTGAAATCATCTGCATAGCTCTGCCTGCTATTCTTTTTTTTTGTGATTGAAAAAAGACATTTAATACATAAGAAGGCAGTGCTCTGTTCCATTGTGTTTCAGTGATGGTCTCATTATTTCCTTCTGGCCAACTGTCTTTAACCTCAATGTCTGTACTACTATGGCCAAAAAAAACATGATAAAGGAATGCTTGTTCTGGAATTAATAGACGTTTATCACAGTCTGCATCCCTGTTGGGTAGCTTTCTTTTTGTGTTCTCTCCACTTCTCATTAGAACAGAAGTGAAGGGAGATCTCGCTAGTCTTCAACGGGGACACAAAGAGCGATTAAAACACATTTTTCTTGCAACATGGAAAAGAGTTTTTTATTGACGTATATGTCCCCTATAGGTGGAATTTGATTCTCTTTCTGTCCAGGTGACATTCTGCATGTTATGGAGTGACCTGGGCTTCCTCATAACAGAAAAGTGAAAACAAATCTCTGTGCGAAAATGGAAAAATGTTTTGGCTGGAGTTAGATCTTAACCACTTGCTGACCAGCTGCGGCAGTTTTACTGCGGCAGAATGGCACGGCTGGGCAAAACGAGGTTATGTAACGTCCCTTCGCCCTGTGGCCACTAG
Source organism: Aquarana catesbeiana (assembly GCF_042186555.1). NCBI lineage: Eukaryota > Metazoa > Chordata > Amphibia > Anura > Ranidae > Aquarana > Aquarana catesbeiana. The sequence continues at coordinate 73,923,018 of NC_133334.1, read as the reverse complement.
GGGCTCATGCGCGCCCGCTGGTCGACCCCGGAGCCGATGCAAGTTCGACCGCCAGGCTCCCGCGATCGCTCGTGACACACCATGAACCGGGATCTGTGTGTGTGTCAGAGACTGACCATGTGTTCATACAAAGTATGAACAGCGATCTGTCATCTCCCCTAGACAGTCCCATCCCCTCTTCAGTTAGAACACACACTAGGGAACACAGTTAACCTCTTGATCGCCCCTTAGTGTTTAACTCCTTTCCTGCCAGTGACATTTTTACAGTATTCAGTGCATTTTTATAGCAGAGCATTTTATTTGTAGAAGCGGTATAACCTTTATGCAATCAATATACGCTTATTGCAATTTTTATTACCAAAAATATGTAGAAGAATACATAAACTGAGAAAAAATTAGCTTTTTTTAAAAAAAAATGGGGATATTTATTATAGCAAAAAGTACCAAATATTGTTTTTTTCAAAATTGTCACTCTTTTTTTGTTTATAGCGCAAAAAATAAAAACCGCAGAGATGATCAAATACCACTAAAAGAAATCTCTATGTGTTGGGAAAAAAGGACATCGATTTTGTTTGGGTGCAGCGCCTCATGACCGCACACTTGTCAGTGAAAGTGACACAGTGCCGAATCGCGAAAAATTCAGTCATTCAGCAGCCAAATCTTCCGGGGCTGAAGCAGTTAAAGGCTGCAATCAGTCCATTCAATGCTTAATTACCCACTTGCCAACCGCATACCTTAGTTATACAGCTGCTCTCCTGCGCCGGATCACATGCCAAGTATATAATCCGCCACTTCCGAGTAGGGGGCACAGGCCGTCGGTGCTGGAGCTGTGCTGTGATTAGCACAGCACAAGCCGATCAGCGGATGCTGGCCAATGGCCACCGGCACCCGCTGATCAGCGAGGAAAGACACAGAACAGAGCTCTGCAGCAGAGCTCTGTTCTGTCAGCAGGGATGTTATGGATTTTCTTTCCCTGTGAAGCAGGGGAAAAAATCTATCATTCCCTAAGTAAAAACAGCACACATAGTACACAAAAATACTGGTTAGGCACACAGTTAACCCTTTGATCATCCTCAATGTTTAACTCCATCTCAGCCAGCATCATTAGTACAGTGAAAGCACATATTTTTAGCACTGATCACTGGTTCCCACAAAGTATCAAAAGTGTCAGTTAGTGTCCGTTTGTCCAACGCAATATCGCAGTCCTGCTATAAGTTGCTGATTGCTGTCATTACTAGTATAAAAAAATAAACACAAGCTCTCCTCACTTAACTACCAAAAACGAGGAGACACAAGTAATCAATATTTTAAGCATTCTTACCTACTGTACTGTACTGTATTGTGAAAAAAAAGGTCTAAACACAAAACTCCAGCTTAATAAGGTTGTTATAATTTGCATAAGTACAGAATACAAATGAAAATTCTGTACTGTACAATACAATACAATACAATGATGTACAGCATGTCGTTAGGGTGGGGAGAGCTGGTTGAAAGTCCAAGTGGTCGTTAAACAGATAAGTCATTAACCACATGCCGACTAGCGCACAACGATATACGTCAGTACAATGGCATGGCTGGTCAAATGGGCATACAGGTACGTCCCCTTTAAGAAGCAGCATTGTGGGTGCGCCTGCTGCGTGCTCCGTGACCGTGCCTGCTGGTACAGCGGACTCGATGTCCACTGGGTGCCCCTGATCGTGTCATGGAGAGGAAGAACGGGGAGATGCCTTTGTACACAAGGCATTTCCCCGTTCTGCCTTGTGACATGACAGAGATCACTGTCAATATTTTAGTGAAAAGCATCAACAAGTTTTTGGAGGCATTACTGGATCAGAAATTTTTCTTTTACCTTGATACAGTATTAAATTAATCTTTGTACCGTAGGTCCAGTCCTCTATAACTACATTATTGGGTAACTGGTAACTGTATCCATATAGGGTGTTGTTTGTATGTTGTTTATATGTTTTTTAATTATGTTGTAATAAAATGTATACTTTTTTACTGATTCTCTCTCTCATTATGTACCCACAAAGTCCATTAATTTTTTGACTTGGTCAATCCTTGAATAACTAGCTATGAAATTATAGGTATTAGAATTTCCTTTCAAATGTGGCTGTTAGTGAACGTAACGAATACAAATTTATCCACAGTTATAAATTACCTGAAATACCGTTCGGAAAACGCATTAGTAATAAATTATAATAATAATAATAATAATAAAACGTTTTTATTATTATTATTTATTATTATTAATGCATTATGTTTCATTCGTTTAGATGTGGCATTTGTTATTTCAGATAATTCGTAACTTCCAATAAATTTGTTACATTCGCTAACAACCAAATTTGAAAGGGAATTCCAATACCTATAATTTAATAGTTAGTAATAGTTAAATTATTATTAGTTAGTTATTATTTCGGATTTTCGAATTTACGAATTTTTGAATTTACAAATTTATGACAAAATTTGTTAAATGGGTTTTCGTTAATTCGGATATATCCAAATGAACAAATTTGTAGACATTTGTTAAAAAAACTAATTCAGAAAGAAATGACTTGCACATGTCTAAAATTGACTGCCTGGTTCTATCCCTGCATATAAATATATAGAGATAATGTACAGGGCTACAAGTAAACACGGATAACAGGACATATAAGTATTTTATTCATAGTAGAAAAGCTAGTAGAAGATTATCAATTTTTAATAGGAAAACATATCAGCCTCTCTCTGCAATTCTGAAAACATTGAAATCATATCCCAGCAACAAGTACACACCGTATTAATTTGTCAAATGTTTCTGCAGCGATATGTCTTACTAGTTAAATTACTTGGGAACTATGTGATACCTTCCATGGTAGAAGTTCTTCCAAAGCTAATGAAAGTAGGATTTTGAAAATATGGCAAGCAATGCAGTTCACACAATGTACTGGCATCATTCAAATCTTAAATATAATAAATCCGCTTCCGAATTCGGGACATCTCTTCACTGTCTGTAACTGAGATTAAAGAAGCGATACGTGCCGTAGACAAAAATAACCTAAAAAATAGGTTGAATGGAATGCTTGTTTTTTTTTTTTTTTTCTAAATTCCATTTAATTTGCAGATACCCAAAATTCAGATGTGGATAGCGGTGGCAGAAGTTCTGACTTTATTCAACAACTGTGGACCTGATAGGGAAAGTTTAAAGTTGCATATACACTAGAAGAATTTTGTTCAAAATGTCACATTCCTTTTAAGAACATTCGTCCAGTTCTACTAACCGTTAGTGAGGTCAAATCGACATTTGTTTTCAAACATAGTGGCGAGAAATTATAAAGCAGCAAGATGGACCTTTTTTCTTAGAACAAATACATTTCTAACACTGAATGTGGCTTTCGCTCAGGATAAGACATTTATTACAAAATCGAAAGCAAACAAAATGTTAAAGTACTTTCAGATGTCATTCATCAAATCATTGAATGTACTGAGAAGGTTTGCACAAATGTTCTTATGAATATTTTGAATATTCGCATATACCTTATTATGAAAATCTTAAAGTGGTAGTAAACCCTTAAATACAGTGTATCCAATGAAGTGACTGGCTTCAGGTGATACACAGAGATGAAAAAAATCCTCCTATATAAGCTGTACCTGTTTATCTGTCACCCTCTCTTCTCTACAGCCTCCTAAAGCTCAAATTTTATACAGAATTCCTTAGCTCGAGAAGGCAGAGGGCAAGGAGCTGATGTCACATGCACTGCACGGCATAGAGCGAGAAGCTGAGTGTAATCTGAGACTTTTGTGAGATACTAAACATGGATATGGGAAATGATTATCCACAGGAACACACACACACCCACACAGGTTGAACTGGATGTACTAGAGTCTTTATTCAACCTTACCAACTATAAAACTATTAGAGGAATCCATTGTGGAGTGGAGAAAAGTGGAGAAAAGTGACATTATTTGCATTTCATAAACCCACTGTGCAAATATACTGTGACAGAATTGGACTGGTTTTGTGGTTTTAAGTGGTTAAAAAGCTTGAAAGGGTTCTTTTTGTTATAAAATAACAAACATGGTATACTTACCTGCTGTGTGCAATGGCATTGCAAAAAGCAGCCTGAACCTCCCCTTCTGAGGTTACCTGTCTGCGCTCTTGGCTGCTTTTCTTCTCTGTGTGCCAACATAGGAAGCAGCTTCCTATGGCGGCTCACATGCAGACTCACTCCCGAGCCACAATGGAAACACAGAGTGATGCTCGGCCCTGCCCAATGCTCTCTGCTCACGCCAATGGCTTCTGCTGATGCCTCTTTGTCCTGTGAATGCAGGGGGGGGGGGCTGCTATACACTGTGCTAGATCAAGTGAGGACTCAGGTAAGTATTTGGGGGGGGGTATTGCACAAATACTGGAACATTTTTTTACATTAATTCAGGGAATGCATGAAGGTAGAAAATGTTAAATTCTTTATTTAAATTATACGACAGCAAAAAAAATTTGCATCATATAAAAAATCACAGTATTAATCTCAAAGTATTGACATACATTTAACTCCCAGAAATCCTGGAAGATGGATACATCTTGAATTAGTGGAGGCTTTTATTTATATGTGGCTGAGACCCCTTTATATATCATAATACACAGAGATTATATGTATTGGTTTTCACATTCCTACATGATATCTCACCCAAGATGTATAATTGTTTACTGTAATTGTTTATCTGTGATGATATTGCAAGGCCCATGTTGAAAATTAGGAGTTTGCAGCTGCAGTTTACCTTTTAATATTTTAATTTTATAACATGCATGAATGGGGAGAATAAACAATTAAAGCTGGGTCTCAAATTGGCGGCCCTTCAGCTGTTGTGAAACTACAAGTTCCATCATGCTTCTGCCTGTGGGAGTCATGCTTGTAACTATCAGCATTGTAATGCCTCATGGGACTTGTAGTTTTGCAGCAGCTGGAGGGCTGCCCATTTGGGGCCCCTGTATTAAAGTTTATAGGAGCAGAAGTTGAGAGGTGAGCTGTTCTACCCATGATGGGTAGGAGAGGGATAAGGAAGAAAGCAAAGTGACAAGGTAAGCAGAGAGGAGGAAAATGGGGCAGGGAGATGGAAGGGGGATTGGAAGGATTGGAGTGGGGGTGAGAAGGGGGCTACTGGTTCCCCTTTCCCCTCTCTGTATTTGCTAACAGCTTTCCTTGATAAATGTGAGAGGCACAATGGATTCCTCTAATAGTTTTATAGTTGGTAAGGTTGAATAAAGACTCTAGTACATCCAGTTCAACCTGTGTGGGTGTGTGTGTGTGTTCATGTGGATAATCATTTCCCATATCCGTGTTTAGTATCTCACAAAAGTGAGTACGCCCCTCACATTTTTGTAAATATTTTATTATATCTTTTCACATGACAACACTGAAGAAATTACACTTTTCTACAGTGTAAAATAGTGAGTGTACAGCTTGTATAACAGTGTCAATTTGTTGTCCCCTCAAAATAACTCAACACACAGCCATTAATGTCTAACCCGCTGGCAGCAAAAGTGAGTACACCCCTAAGTGGAAATGTCCAATTTGGGCTCAAAGTGTCAATATTTTGTGTGGCCACCATTATTTTCTAGCACTGCCTTAACCCTCTTGGGCTTGGAGTTCACCAGAGCTTCACAGGTTGCACCCGGAGTCCTCTTCCACTCCTCCATGACGACATCACAGAGCTGGTGGATGTTAGAGACCTTGCGCTCCTCCACCTTCCATTTGAGGATGACCCACAGATGCTCAATAGGGTTTAGGTCTGGAGACATGCTTGGCCAGTCCATCACCTTTACCCTATCATGTTGGAATACTGCCCTGCGGCCCAGTCTCCGAGGGGAGGGGATAATGAAGAAGAAGGAAAATCTGGACAGCCGCACTGCAATATACGCCTTTATTGTAAAAATCATCAAAGTTCATGTAACAGCAGAAGTAGGGGCAAAGTAGCTGACGTGTTTCACAACATTAATGTTGCTTAATCATAGCTAAATGACCATATATTACATACATACCATCATAATGTATGGTCATTTAGCTATGATTAACCTCCCTGGCGGTATGATTATTTCAGATTTTAGGTGCTGAAAGCAGTACAATTATTTTGCACAGAAATTTGGCGTTTTATATTATAGGCCTGTAATTCTTAGGAATAATTCACCTAAATCTGTCCAAACAAGAGTCTAGTAGACATCCCAGGTATGATAAAGTTTGAAAAACGAAATAAAAAATTATAATATAATAAATAATTATAAATAATTATAACAAATAATAATATAATAATAATAATAAAAATTATTTAATAATGTAAGCAAATCAAAAACACTGAAATTTGCTCAGTTGCAGAATTGTCGCTTTCGTTATTTTTAGTGTTTGGTGACGGATTTCCCCACAAATCACTATTGCTCAATTCTGCAAGTGATTCTAATATATTATCGCTGTTTTCTAGCTGGTCTAAAGCCACTTTTGATGTAAAGGGACAGTTTTGGTTGCTATGGACAATCTCCAGTTTCCAGGCAGAAAGAACAGTTTTTATAATATAAAACTGCATGCAGGGCACTTGACAGACTACTAGGGACAAAGAGGATGTGTAATTATTTGATACAGTACTGTAATCTGTAAGATTACAGTATACTGTATCTGTACTGTGTGGTTTACTTTTTGAATTTGGCGCCGAACTCCATCCCTGTGCGTCGCAACGCTCGCAGGGAACGGAGCTCGGCACTGTGAATCGAGCGAGACACGGCGGCTTGCAGATCACAGTGGGGAGACATCGCAGGATCGAGGGGACAAGGTAAGTATCCTCTGCAAGGATCCTGCGATGCGATCCCGAGTCTAGCTCAGGGATACCGCTTTTGGTATTGAAAATCCACCCCGAGCCAGACTCGGGAATACCGCTAGGGGGGTTAAGCAACGTTAATGTGAAATGCATCAGCTACTTTGCCCCTGCTTCTGCTGTTACATGAACTTTGATGATTTTTACAATAAAGGTGTATATTGCAGTGGGGCTGTCCAGATTTTCTTTCTTCATTATTGTTTGTGCTGAGCCAGCACCTGTTACTTCCACATTGAGGAGGGCGTCATTCTCAGTGAACCACCTGGAGCAGTTCAGCCCTTTCCTGAGAAGGGAGGGGATCATGCTCTGCATTTAGTATATCACAGTACATGTTGGCATTCATGGTTCCCTCAATGAACTGTAGCTCCCCAGTGCCGGCCGCACTCATGCAGCCCCACACCATGACACTCCCACCACCATGCTTGACGGTAGGCAAGACACACTTGTCTTTGTACTCCTCACCTGGTTACCACCACACACGCTTGACACCATCTGAACTAAATAAGTTTATCTTGGTCTCATCAGACCACAGGACATGGTTCCAGTAATCCATGTCCTTAGTCTGCTTTTCTTCAGCAAACTGTTTGTGGGCTTTCTTGTGCATCATCTTAGAAGAGGCTTCCTTCTGGGAGGACAGCCATGCAGACCAATTTGATACAGTGTGCAGCGTATGGTCTGAGCACAGACAGGCTAACCCCCACCCTTTCAAGCTCTGCAGCAATGCTGGCAGCACTCATACATCTATTTCCCAAAGACAACCTCTGGATATGATGCTGAGCACGTGCACTCAACTTCTTTGGTCAATCATGGCGAGGCCTGTTCTGAAAGGAAACTGTCCTGTTAAACCGCTGTATGGCCACTGTGCTGCAGCTCAGTTTCAGGGTCTTGGTAATCTACTTATAACCTAGGCAATCTTTATGTAGAGCAACAATTCTTTTTTTCAGATCCTCAAAGAGTTCTTTGCCATGAGGTGCCATGTTGAACTTTCAGTGACCAGTATGAGATTTACAAAAATGTGAGGGGTGTACTCACATTTGTGAGATACTGTATATTGTGTTTGCTAAGATGTTGACACCATCAAAGAGAGTTCCACATCCTTATTGCCCTGACCATGAAAACCCCCCTACACAGCATAAGGCTAAAGAGCTTCTCCTCCAATCTCATTGTGTGGCCCCATGTCTTCTTACACTCCCTGAGACTAAACTTGTTTCCTACCTACACTGAGATCACCACTGAGGTATTTGTATATCACTATCATGTCTCCTCTCAAGCACCTCTTCTCCAGGGAGAATACGTTTAATGCTTGTAGTCATTGTTTATAATTGAGGTTCTCCAATCCCCTTATTAATTTTGTTGCCCCTCTCTGGACTCTCTTCAGTTCCAGCACATCCTTCCTGAGGATTGGTGACCAGAACTGGACGGAATACTCGAGATGTGGCCACATCAGAGTTGTGGCAGGATTATAGTTTTATCTCTAGAGTAAATTCCCTTTTAAATGCATGCCGATAGACTTCTTGCTTTGCTTGCTGCGGCTTGACATTGCATGCTATTGCTCAGTCTGTCTTCAACTAGGACCCCCAGATCTTTCTCCATCCTGGATTGCCCCAGAGGTTCCCCCGACTGAATAACTTGTGTTCATATTTTTGTACATTTTTCAATATAGTTGCGCACTCCATTAATTTATTGAGGTATTTTTGTAACATTTCTATGTCCTGCTGTGATGCTATTGGCCTACTTATTTTTGTGTTGTCAGATAGAGTTGTTTGATCGTAGTGGAAAAACCAAGGAGTCCAGATATTTGTCTTCTTGGTCCTTCATGGCCAAAGTTAGGTTCTCCATCTGCTGGATTTCTGTGATCCTGGCCAACCATTCTGCTTTTGCAGGAGGTGAGGACTGTTTCCATATGGCTTGGATGAAGGTCTTGGCCACATTAATGAAAGCCCCCTTTAACTATCCTGGATTCCTTCTTATGTCAAAAAAGGCTTGTCATTAGCCTACTTTTACAGAAAGAGTAATCTAAAACATTGAAAGCATTTACAATTAGTGATGAAATATACAAAATGAAAAGAAAAAAAAAACATACAGAACACTAAATGAAATAAACTAAATTATCCTAAATATACCCATAACAAATCCTCAATATGACAAGAAAGCAAATTTTCCCTAAGCAGGTCAATGAGCAAAACAAAATGTATTTGCTTTCAAAAAATTATGCAGATGGCAAAATTGGTCATTGCAATTTCAAGGTTCATCGTTGCCAAATACATTCTATTCATCAGTAATCCTTGCTTGGGTTGAAGATGCTTGCTTAAATCAGATAAAGAGATGATGGACGTGATCCACTTTTACCAGAATTAACTTCAATCAGGTTGAAATCTATACTATTTTGTTGTCACTTGTGCTTGTGTCATTTGCAGACCTCTACATCTTCCATGGCATCCCATCAGAACCATAAAATAGCTTTCCTGCATACTCTGCAGCCAGGGAACAGAGATGAAATAGAAAGTTCTTTAATGCTGTGGAGATGTAGCAGGGAGAAATAGAGTAGCAGTGACTGCTCCTTTAAGGCAGTTTGGATCGGTAATCTGCAGGAGTTAATGTTACCCCCTGTGTTATTTTGCAGTTAGGGATACTGTCCAATCCATGCCACTTCCTAACTTGTTTATGTTTATCTTAAATTTGGGGCAGAGGGTTTATTTATGGTAGTTTAGTTTATTTTTCAGTTTTCTTTGTATTTATGTTTTTACTTTTTTATTGTATTTGATTATTTAATCATTAATTGATTAATGCTTGTTTGCTTTTGCAAATATGTTACCTTTTTATTTCTTTTTTGCTGGCCATTGTTTTCTTTCTGTTGGAAAGAAAGTAATGAGATTAGGGACAGAGCAGATCCAGAAAAGTTGAGAAGATTTTTTTAATTCATTGCATCCTTAAAATCTACCAACTTTTGCAAACATTTCAGGGAAATTGAATTTCTCATTTTTACCCACCCTAAGCCCCTGTTCGCACGGGTGTGACTTGTCATCCGTTTTGATAGTTTCAAATTGCATGACAAGTTGCACCTAGGGTTGCCACCTCATCCCTTTAAAACTGAACACATATTAATTACACAGGTTCCGTGGCTGATTAACCACTTAAGGACTGCCCCACTCAGATATACTGTGGCAGGGCGGACCCCCTGCGTGAAATCACGTACCTGTACGTGATTTCGTGTACAGGGCCTGGGGCCCTGGACACAGCAGGAGCCAATCAACTGATCGTTGACAGTAGAGGCAGAACAGAGGTCTGTCAGAGAGGAAAATGGAGATCTTGTGCTTCTGCTAAGCAGAAACACGAATCTCTGTTTTCCTCCAGTTAAGCCATCCCCACACAGTTAGAAAGCACTCCCTAGGAGCACACTTATCCCTTTGATCGCCCTGGACCTTAACCCCTTCCCTGCCAGTGTTTACTGTTGGCTTTTTTTTACCCTAACCTTAGTCACTTTAGTGCCAGTCTGTTTGCCGAACTGCTAATTAATTGCCAGTCTGCAATTAATAATGTAGAATAATGAATAAGTATATTCAAAAGTTGCAGCTGATAAAAACAGTGCTGTTCACTCCTGAAAAAGAGCTTACTGTACATATTTTTGGTAAAAAATACCAATAAGCTTATATTAATTGGTTTGCGTATAGTGACTACAAACACTATGGGATATTTTTATTTTTTTACTAGTAATGACAGTGAACAGCAACTTATAGTGGGAGTGCGATATTGCAGCAGAAATTTTGACACTAATTGACACTTTTTGGGGACCAGTGACATTAATACAGTGATCAGTGCTAAAAAAATATGCACTTTGACTGTACTAATGACACTGGTTGGAAAGGGGATAACATCATTGGCAATCAAAGTAGTAGCTGTGTGCTTGGCCAGTGTTTTTGTACAGTGTGGGAGGTGCTTGTTTACATAGGCAGACCGCCGTCCTGTCTCTGCGGGATTATTGGCAGGTGCCATGGTACCCGCTGCTGGGCTCCCACTGTGTGTTTGCAGCGGGAGTGAGCTGCCAATGGTGTGCATCCTACCTGGAAGAGCCTGATCACACATATATACAGGTGCACAGCTGCTACCCTGTAGCAGTAAAACTGCTATGCGGCAGACAGCAAGTGGTTAAGACTTAGAACAACTCATCTTCTCTTTGAAAAGCAATGGTGACTGGCTAGCTCATGTGTCAGCATACTACCAATGCTTGTGATATGGTAGCTACCTTTGTGTACTCCTTCTTGACCCAGCTGAAATCTCTGATTTACATGTGCATGACCCGGCTTGTTCCAACCCTGCTATTCCTTGCTACTGATTCTGTACTGGTTGAACTTTGATCTACTTGTGTATGACCCAGCTTGTTCTGACCCTGCTCTACCTCACTGATGCAATACCATTTGAACTCTGATCTACACTAGTATGGCCCAGCTTGTCTAAACCACACTTTTACCTGACTCTTCAGTGTTACCAGGCTAACCACTACAACTTGGCTGTCCTGGCCGGCTTCTGCTTTGCATCAGACTCTTGCTGTTCCACCGACATCTGCAGCGGTGCACCAGCGAGGTACCAGCCAGCCTGCTCTGTTTACTCCACCTACTTCTGTCCTGACACATATATTGGTTTTCTTTGTCCCTTCAAGAGTGCTCTGATATAGTTCTCTAGAGCAGTGGTCATCAACCCTGTCCTCAGGGCCCACTACCAGGCCAGGTTTGCAAGATAACTGAAATACATCACAGGTGATATAATTTGCTGCTCAGTGATTGCAGTATTCTAGTCCACATCTCCCCAAGGTAATACATAAAACCTGGCCTGTTAGTGGGCCCTGAGGACAGGGTTGATGACCACTGCTCTAGAGGACATGTATGTCCTCTAGACCAGACACTTCTCTTCATCCTTTGTTTGAAGCCTTAAGATGACATAAATTGGATTGGCCATTGTCAGGTGGTAGGGCATTCTTAAAAAAAGCAAGTGTTTCCACCCTAACCAAAAGCCTTGGCATGTTATATCCAGGCAAAGGGGGAGATTTCCTGAAACTGGCACACACATAATCTGGTTCGGCTGTGCATAGTTACCAAGCAGCTTCTAACTTTAGCTTGTTCAATAAGGCTGATTGGTTTCTAAGTGGAGCTGCACCAGATTCTGTGTGCACCAGTTTTAGTAAATCTCCCCCAGAGTGTCTCAATGTAGTACAATTAAACATACCTGGATGCTGAATGACAAATACACTTCTCCATTGCATTACCAAACTCAGCTTGCAATCTACATTCTACATAGACCTGCATCAAGAAACAGTGTTTTTGAATGCTTCACAAAATCCAAATACAATTATGCTTCATTGGTATGTATTACAAGTATCAAAAATGAATTTAAAACTGATTATGTAAGAATTTTATTTTACCTCCTGGATTAAAAGTAACAAGACCATTTAGCAATAGAAAAGCAGATGTTCCCATTCTGTTTTTCTTGTGTGTGTAATTGCTATTGAATTGCAATTAAAACAAATACAAGTAAACTAAACATTAATTCATAGATCACCATCTGTTTTTTTATTGTGTTTACTTTCATATATTTTATTACTGCTGCAGTTGAATATATTGATTTGAGGCTTCACACACTGTTTGGTTTGGCAAATTATTGTTACTCTTTTAGTGCCGGTTCACACTGATGCGAGTTCATAATGAATGCGATGCGTCAAAAGCAATTTAAATTCGCATGTCATCCCTGAAGTAATTGTTTTCAATGACGGTCGTTCACATACATGCGTTGCGATTCCTCTACGAATGCGATGCGATCAAAAAAAGGGTCTTGTGCGAGTTTACTGCGTAGCGTTGCGAATTTAGTCTCTATAGACATCAATGTAAATCGTTCTGGAATCGCATTTGATGGTTCACATATGTGCGAATTCCTAACCTCCAGCTCCTCCTCCCAGTACTGCCCCCTCACCTCTCCCAGTACCGCCCCCTCACTTCCTGTTTCCTGTCTCATGCCCCCTCACTTCCTGTTTCCTGTCTCATGTCCATATGCAGACAGATAAGATGGCCCCCCGGCGTCGGAACTCCATCGACAATGAGGAGCTCATCAGGCTTGTTCGTGACAGGCCATACATATGGGACAGCCGTATACCCGAATATAAAAATAATGCCCAGAAGGGCAGAGGCTGGGAAGAAATATGTAAAACTTTATATTCTGACTGGGAAGATTTTACTCCACAAGTTCGCAAACATAAACGTAAGTACCTGTTTATTCATCCCACTGACCACCAATGTAAGGGCATCCATCCCTCTGACCACCAATGTAAGGGCATGTATCCCACCGACCACCAATGTAAGGGCATGTATCCCACCGACCACCAATGTAAGGGCATGTATTCCACCGACCACCAATGTAAGGGCATGTATCCCACTGACCACCAATGTAAGGGCATGTATCCCACTGACCACCAATGTAAGGGCATCCATCCCTCTGACCACCAATGTAAGGGCATGTATCCCACCGACCACCAATGTAAGGGCATGTATCCCACCGACCACCAATGTAAGGGCATGTATCCCACCGACCACCAATGTAAGGGCATGTATTCCACCGACCACCAATGTAAGGGCATGTATCCCACTGACCACCAATGTAAGGGCATGTATCCCACTGACCACCAATGTAAGGGCATCCATCCCTCTGACCACCAATGTAAGGGCATGTATCCCACCGACCACCAATGTAAGGGCATGTATCCCACCGACCACCAATGTAAGGGCATGTATCCCACCGACCACCAATGTAAGGGCATGTATTCCACCGACCACCAATGTAAGGGCATGTATCCCACTGACCACCAATGTTAGGGGCATGCATCCCACTGACCACCAATGTAAGGGCATCCATCCCACAGACCACAAATCCCACAGACCAGCTGTGTAATGAGCATTGTTCCCACTCACCACCAATAAATTTGTTATGTTTTATTTGTTTACAGAAGCACTCGTACGTACTAGGTGGCGAAGCCTGAAGGATACGCTACAAAGACACCAGAGACTGGAGCGTGAAGCACGAAGTGGGTCTGGTGCCGCCCCAAAGCGTCCCTATTCGTTTGCTCGATACCTGGACTTTCTCAAGCCAGTGCTAGAATTAAGGAAGTAAGTTTACATACAAGAATACTTCACTCTACCATCCCTCTCCTGTCCTCCCCCTAACCTTCACTTCTACCGCTATCATCTTTAGTTAGAATTTCAAGTATCAACTTTTGTCTTTCAGCACAGAAGCAAGTTGGGAAGAGGAGGAGGAAGAGGGAGAGGAGGATGCTAATATTGTTGATGTAGATGAGGGAGTTTCATTCGCTTGCCAAAACGTAGAGGAATCATCATCTTTTGAGGTAGAGGGTGACGCAATCGATGTACATGAATCATCGACTCAGGAGCAAGAAAATGAGTCTACGGACATTTCTACACCTTCCAACAGACGGAAAAAGCTAACATCTAACTCACGCAGGAAGCGAAGCAGCAGGGCAGCAGAACAGGTGGAAGAACAAGATCAGACAAATCAATTGCTCAGTATTGTATCAGGGATCACTGAACAAATGGATGTTCAGAGATGCCCTCATACAATGTTTGCCCTAAGTTTGGTGCCTCTGCTCAAAGAGGTATTGCCAGAAAAGTACTTTAACATGAGGATTGCAGTGCAACATTGCATACATTCCTTCACTATTCCAAGCCATGTTTCAGAGCCAACGCAAGAGAGTACTAGTACTCAAATAATTACACCCTTTTCTGTTGCTCAAAATCCTGCACCAAACCCTTATCCTTCCAGTTTTTCTGACTACCCAAGCATATATGAGACCCCCAAATCAAAAAACCCATATCCGGTTCCTCCACCAATTGCTTCCTTAATCATCCCTCCAACTAGTACCCCTGGTATAACAAGGGCAATGGAATTGAGACCACGCGAATCAATTCCTCACCATTTACCACAACAAAGCAGAGTGCCACAGCTCTACAATCAAATGCCATCCATGCCAAACCGCTATACACCTGTGTCAAGACCTATGGAACAGCACAAACAAATCAATCCTAGTCCTTATCCCTATAGAAATCAATCACTTGAAGATAATTTAATCGAGCCTCCCACAAATGCACAATATAGGCCCCCGAGTGAACCACCGGATAGAGTGATATCCCCGCCTGTGCATTTGAGGCAAGCAACGCCTGAGCAACAGAGTGTTACAAAATATTTGAATTTATAGATTTAAATTTATTGTAATACTCTGCCTGTAGCCTACCTGTTGAATGGCACTGCCACTTTCATGTTGTTAATCCAAATTGGATTTGTTTAGGTTATGTTTTCTATTTTTTAGAGTATTTGCATCCCACCAGACGACCGATTGGTGGTCACACAAGCCCTGACATTGGTGGTCTGTGGGATTGCCTGTCCACAAATGCCAGGGCTTGTATCCCACCTCTGACCAAAATGTCAAGGTCTGTGATGCGGTTATGCTATATCGGCCTGCCACGAGTGAACCACCGGATAGAGTGATATCCCCGCCTGTGCATTTGAGGCAAGCAACGCCTGAGCAACAGAGTGTTACAAAATATTTGAATTTATAGATTTAAATTTATTGTAATACTCTGCCTGTAGCCTACCTGTTGAATGGCACTGCCACTTTCATGTTGTTAATCCAAATTGGATTTGTTTAGGTTATGTTTTCTATTTTTTAGAGTATTTGCATCCCACCAGACGACCGATTGGTGGTCACACAAGCCCTGACATTGGTGGTCTGTGGGATTGCCTGTCCACAAATGCCAGGGCTTGTATCCCACCTCTGACCAAAATGTCAAGGTCTGTGATGCGGTTATGCTATATCGGCCTGCCACGAGTGAACCACCGGATAGAGTGATATCCCCGCCTGTGCATTTGAGGCAAGCAACGCCTGAGCAACAGAGTGTTACAAAATATTTGAATTTATAGATTTAAATTTATTGTAATACTCTGCCTGTAGCCTACCTGTTGAATGGCACTGCCACTTTCATGTTGTTAATCCAAATTGGATTTGTTTAGGTTATGTTTTCTATTTTTTAGAGTATTTGCATCCCACCAGACGACCGATTGGTGGTCACACAAGCCCTGACATTGGTGGTCTGTGGGATTGCCTGTCCACAAATGCCAGGGCTTGTATCCCACCTCTGACCAAAATGTCAAGGTCTGTGATGCGGTTATGCTATATCGGCCTGCCACGAGTGAACCACCGGATAGAGTGATATCCCCGCCTGTGCATTTGAGGCAAGCAACGCCTGAGCAACAGAGTGTTACAAAATATTTGAATTTATAGATTTAAATTTATTGTAATACTCTGCCTGTAGCCTACCTGTTGAATGGCACTGCCACTTTCATGTTGTTAATCCAAATTGGATTTGTTTAGGTTATGTTTTCTATTTTTTAGAGTATTTGCATCCCACCAGACGACCGATTGGTGGTCACACAAGCCCTGACATTGGTGGTCTGTGGGATTGCCTGTCCACAAATGCCAGGGCTTGTATCCCACCTCTGACCAAAATGTCAAGGTCTGTGATGCGGTTATGCTATATCGGCCTGCCACGAGTGAACCACCAGATACTGTGAAATCCCTGTTTGTACCTGAAGCTAGTAAGACCTGAGAAACAGAACTATATTTCAAATTGATAGATGCCTACCTGTTAAACGGCACAGCCTCTTTCATGTTGTTAACCATATTGCATTTGTTTACGTTATGCAAAATTTTTTGGGTCCTACCAACTTTTCAGGTCAGCGTGGATTATGCAGTGGGGTACTTGTACTAATTTTGGATGAAGAGAGAGTGTAAGGTGGAGGTTGAGGTGGGAGGGTCAGAGGAAGTGAGAGGGTCAGAGGAAGTGAGAGGGTCAGAGGAAGTGAGAGGGTCAGAGGAAGTGAGAGGGTCAGAGGAAGTGAGAGGGTCAGAGGGAGTGAGAGGGTCAGAGGAAGTGAGAGGGTCAGAGGAAGTGAGAGGGTCAGAGGGAGTGAGAGGGTCAGAGGGAGTGAGAGGGTCAGAGGAAGTGAGAGGGTCATACTAGAAAGAAGAGATCAAGTGAGGGGGAGAAAGAATGAAGGATGAGAGAAAGGGAAGTAGGAGACAGAGTATTATCTCTTGGTTATGTGGTTCTTCATAATGTTTGCAGTTTGAAGTATGATTATTTTCCAAAAAATATTTTCAAAAGTATGTAATTACTTGAAGATTACAAATGAAACAAATAAAAACCATTTTTTTTTGGAAGAGAACAATGGTGTGATCTCTGTCTGCATTGCTTCTATTGCTTACTATGGCACAAATCATCCATCTCATGTACCGATTACCTCCTGGAACCTATAAACCCATTATAACTATATTGCTTATCACTGTGTATTTGTCTATTGATTGGAGACGTCAGGGTTAGGCTACATTGTACGGCTACACACTCTTTATATTTATTCATCCCACTGACCACCAATGTAAGGGCATGCATCCCACTGTCCACCAACCCCACTGTCCACCAACCCCACTGTCCACCAACGCCACTGACCACCAATGCCACTGACCACCAATGTTGTTGAATGATATTGCATGGTCTGCATGTTGACACAGAAAATGCCACAAATAGATGGACACACTGTCGAACAATAAAACTTTATTGCAGAAAAAAGTACAGATCGTACACGATGCAGCATTGACAAAGAAAAAATGATTGGTCTGTATTAAATGGAATCAAGCTGCCATGATACTTGACCGGCAGGACTCATAAAGAAGTCAGTATATTGCTCACGGATGCTGGCCCCCCTGTAATTGCCCCTTGTATGTGTCCAATCTGCGCCTTCCATCTCATCCATTAAAGAGTCCTCGAAAAGGTATCCATCTCTTTCGCGGACAAAATTGTGGAGTGCACAGGCAGCTTTTACGGCAATTATGGCGTTTTCCATGTGTAAACTTATTGGCGTGTGGAGAAAACGCCATTTGTTTGCCAGAATTCCGAAAGTACACTCCACAACTCTGCGTGCTCTTGTTAGCCGATAATTAAAGACCCTTTTCTCCACAGACAGCGACCGGTTAGCATATGGCCTGAGCATTTTTTCTGAGAGAGCGAAAGCCTCATCACCGACAAATATGAAAGGGAGACAGGGTTCTGATGTTCCAGGGAGTGGTCGTTCGTTTGGGAGGTCCAGTGCGTTCTCCCGAATCATTCTTCCAAAGGTAGAGTGGGAAAAAATGCTGGAGTCAGAACTGCTCCCATAAGAACCAATGTCGATGTAGGTGAACGAATAGTTTGCATCAGCGACTGCCAGCAGAACGAAAGAGAAATATTTTTTATAATTAAAAAATTTTGACCCACTACCGACTGGCCTCACAATTCTGATGTGCTTGCCGTCTATGGCACCAACACAGTTAGGGAAGTTGCAGCGCTCCCAAAACAACTCAGCTTTGGTGTTCCATTCATCTTTGTTTGGTTTTTTCATGACCACATCTCTTAGAACCTCCCAGATGGCGATACAGGTGTCACGCACAATTGTGCTCACCGTAGATTTTCCTAATTTGTACTCATAGTGTAAGCTGGCAAATGAAGTTCCAGTTGCTAGGTACCTGACAAAAAATATCAAATAAATTAGTTATGTTTTTTTTTTATTACAGAAGGACTCGCACTAGGTGGAGGAGACACTTCAGAGAGTCAGAGGAAGTGAAAGGGGCAGAGGAAGTGAGAGGGTCAGAGGAAGTAAGAGAGTCAGAGGAAGTAAGAAAGTTACAGTAAGTAAGAGAGTCAGAGAGTCAGGGGAAGTTATAGAGTCAGAGGAGGTCAGAGAGTCAGAGGGAGTTAGAGAGTCAGGGGAAGTAAGGGAGTCAGATTGAGAGTCTGGGGACGTTAGAAAGCTAGAGAGTCAGGAGGTCAGAGAGTCAGAGGGAGCTGGATTGTTTCCAAAATATTTCATGCCAAGTATGTAATCCAAAAAATTTACATATTAAGTTTTTTAAAATAAAAAAAAAAAAAATTTTTTGGCAAACAATTTTGTTGTCATATCCATCTGCATTCTTAGCATTCCTTAGTATAGCTTACTATGGTGCATAGCATAAAATTACAAAGTATATCTATATTTTACCTTAATGTAACAAGCAACCTTTCCGCTGGCTCTACACTATTCCGAAAGGTGGTGTTCTGATACTCCAAACGTGTACCAAGCAGACGAAGCAATTCATCAAAACTAAGAAATAAAAACACAAATTCAATGTAAGTGACAGGCTAAAGCCCATACACAAATTCAAATAAAATGGTAATAGGAAACAGTTTTAGTAAAAGGAGAAAAGCGATCAAAGGTTGGATTGGTGGTCAGTGGCGTTGGTGGTCAGTGGCGTTGGTGGTCAGTGGGATTGGTGGTCAGTGGGATTGGTGGTCAGTGGGATTGGTGGTCAGTGGGATTGGTGGACAGTGGGATTGGTGGTCAGTGGGATTGGTGGTCAGTGGGATTGGTGGTCAGTGGGATTGGTGGTCAGTGGCGTTGGTGGACAGTGGGATTGGTGGTCAGTGGGATTGGTGGTCAGTGGCGTTGGTGGACAGTGGCGTTGGTGGACAGTGGCGTTGGTGGACAGTGGCGTTGGTGGACAGTGGCGTTGGGGGTCAGTGGGATTGGTGGTCAGTGGCGTTGGTGGACAGTGGCGTTGGTGGTCAGTGGGATTGGTGGACAGTGGGATTGGTGGACAGTGGGATTGGTGGTCAGTGGGATTGGTGGTCAGTGGGATTGGTGGTCAGTGGGATTGGTGGTCAGTGGGATTGGTGGTCAGTGGGATTGGTGGTCAGTGGCGTTGGTGGTCAGTGGGATTGGTGGTCAGTGGGATGCATGTCTGTGATAGATAAGAAGGAGGGAGGAAGGGTACAGGTACTAACCTATTTACTGACATCCGGGAATAGTTGAAGAACTTCTCCTCATGCTGCCTGAGATCATTGTAGAGGATCCTGAACTGGCCTCTCTCTTCCCTATTTTGAATAATTGGATGGACCCAATATCTTCTTGTACTCATCAGTCTCTTCCTCATCCTCCTCCTCCTCTTCCTCCTGGCTTTGTCCATCAGGACTGCAGCAGTAGCAGTAACAACTGCTGCTATGATCAACGGCATTTGATGAAACATAATGATACTACTCACAGACAAACCACACTCCTCAACGACAATACTCCCCCACAAAGGAAAACAAGGAAGAGCACAGGAAGTTAACACCCATTTTTTTTCTTGCCTTTTTGATTGGCCTGAGCACAAATCGCATCTGTGCCTAATTTACATGTACAGCGCATACAATTCGCATACAATTCGCATTGGATTCGCAATACAATCGTGCTGGAAATAATCAAACACGCAATGAAAAAATTTGCATCTAAATCGCATCGCATCAGTGTGAACCGGCACTTAAGATGTTGTCTTTAAGACTGTGTTATATAAGTAGAGTGTTTTCACATTCATTAAGACCCCATTCACACCTTGGCGTTCCTAGAAACATGCACAAAACACGCCTAAAGGCACATCATGTTTGCATGTCAATAATTCATATTGACAACCCAAACGTGGGTAGCAGTTACTCATTTTGTCACGCAACAAACCGCTCTAAAATATGTATTTCAAAACATGCGAGGCTTATTGTAGAAACAAGGTGCTGGAGCTACCTTGGCGTATTTGTCACATTTAGGGCAGCCCGTTCACTTGAACGGGCTGCCCTATGCTGTAGAGCGACAAACACACAATAAAAGTGATAAAAAATGAATTGCATTGGAATGGGGAATACAGTAGAATCATTAATACAGTAGTACCATAATGCACTTATGGTCCTGTGCCCAGGGTAGCAAGTCAAGAGATGCAACAGCAAAGACCAGCTTAAAACCTATGGTCTTTGTCTGCAAATCTAGATAACTGTGAATAAATCCTGCAGCAGAAATAAAGGGAAGGAGCTGTAGATAAAAAAAAATGTCTGGAGAAATCCCACACACATACAACCATCACCATTCATGTCAAGCATCTGTGGTAGTGACCCCTTGTAGGTCGCCAGTTCAGAGTTCCCCAGTGTGTGGAATCTAAGCCCCAGCCTGCTTCTTCACCAGAGCCCCTGATGGTAAGGATGGACTTTCAGCAAGCTGAAACCAGGTCGCAGTTCCCAGGTACGCCCAGCTGAGGAGGCAGAAACCACTCGCGTGTGCAGAATACAAGTGGCAGGAGACAAGCCAGGTCAGGGCTGGCAGCAAACAAGCACAGATGGTATACGAAGCCAGGGTCAGTACACGGGTAGTCAGGCACAGGATACACAAGTGACCACGAGTTCAAAGAACTGTGAAGTTGCTCAGGCAATGTGGGTTACACTGAGCATGTCTTATACAGGCAAGCAAACTAGAGGACGGGCCAGTAAGTGATGGAAGGGAAGGAAATAAAAGCCCACAGAATAGCAATCTATGCCCATAGGTGAGCACAGCCAAATCACACAAGTGAAAGGGATCAGAGTAGAAGAAGAACTGCAGCAAGGAGGTAAGAATACACAGGCAGGAAACTGCAGGCTAATTTGTGGCAATCCAAACACTGAGTCACACACCGATGATGCCACACAATAGATTTAAATTAGCCATCCTAACATATAGAGTGCCACCATTAACAGACTGCCCCACTCTCACGTTCCACCCAAACATTCAACAATGTCTTTCACTGCAGGTTCCTGATTTACTGTGCAATCCAGTAGCTGCTGTGCATATACTAACTGCACATAAAGGGAAATGTGCATGCATTCCAGAGATGTACTGCGTATATTTATTTTTTATTTTTTAAGTTTGCCATGACATACTTTAAAGCCCAATCTCTTGAATTTTTTATAATAATAAAACGGGCCTCCAGCCAATGTACAAAATAAAAAAAGCTCAGGCTCCAATGCTCACCTTCAACCTAGAGTTGTGCAGATTGTAATATAATTATTACTTCTTTGCCACAAGATGTCTTTAGTCTTTTGAGTTGAATGTTGCTGGACAACATTCAACCTGGAAGACTGAAGACATACTATGAATACAGGGTGCATACTGTCTCTTGCGGAAATATCACTGCAGAGCCCTTCCTTAGTATTTTAATGATGCAGAGAATGGCACTGATGGTATCACAACAATGCTACACTTTGCATCATCACAGGGATACCCTGGGTGGGTCAGAAAAGAGGGGAAAAGAGGGAAGACCCAGTTGGGTTTAAGGCAAATAGGCTATTCATGTTTTAACTTTGCAAGGGAGCTTGCCCTAGAGCTTTGAGAATGTGGTGAAGTTTAACTTGGCAAAGAATTCAAATCATGTGCCTTTCCTATTGCTGGCCACCAGGCAAAGCCTGTTGTCTGCAAGTGGAAAGAGCGAATGTCAGCAGTGTCGAGGGGGAGAGGATCACATATGGAAAGACACAAGAAATATTACTGGATAATGATGGAACTAAAAACCACTGGGAAAAAAAAGGATGTTCAACTTACAGCAATTCTTGAGCTTTGGTCCTATGGACAGGCTAGGCATATTGGACAGGCAGCCATTGTGCACACACAAGTCTTATGCCTTAAGAACGGCAAGGCCTTGTCCTCCAAAGTCAATGGCTTTATTTGATGCTCTTAGCCAATAAACATTTATGATCTTTCAACGACATGAACTTTTGTATTAGGCACTCCTCAATATCCAACTCTGGGTAGATCACATGCAACGAAAATACAATAGAAACAGCATTTTTGCTTGCACATGATAGGATGATGGAAGTCAGCAGAACCTTCGTCTGACAAAGCTCTGGGCTGCAAAATCCCTTACAAAGTGCAATTTCCCTTGCTAAGTTACATAGTAAGGGAGGTTGAAAAAAGACGCAAGTCCATCAAGTCCAACCTATGTGTGTGATTATAGGTCAGTATTACATTGTATATGGACAAGGAAAGATTACTCCTGCACTTGTGAGGGCGTGTTAGGTGTAGATTGGTAGTATTGCAAACTGTAGAAGGACTGGAAGGGATGGTGTTGCGTGTCCCGCTGCCCCAACTGACCCCGGGGTGGCCAGAGTAAAACTATATGGAGGAGGGTGGATGGAGAGTGAGTGATCAATTGCTCACATCAAAGGGTTCATAATTTATTCATATATAATGAAATAAAAACAAATAAATAATAACAATACCATGTTTCATGCAAACAGGTAACAAAATATGCAATAAGAGGAAAAAATAGGTTAAAAATAACACAAGCCCATGTTAAGGTAAGTGTTTAAAATCGGCTGATGCGTTTCGAGGATAACCTCTTCATCAGAGCCTTGAGAACCAGAACACAGTCTGCATAGGCCAGTAGGCCAACATGTGTACATAAAAAGGAATGGCTAGTTAGTAGGTGTAGCCTGTGATGAATAGTTAGTTATTCTGCTATTCTTCTGTTATTGTGTTGTTTTTAACCTATTTTTTCCTCTTATTGCATATTTTGTTACCTGTTTGCATGAAACATAGTATTGTTATTATTTATTTGTTTTTATTTCATTATATATGAATAAATTATACACCCTTTGATGTGAACAATTGATCACGCGCCCTCCATCCACCCTCCTCCATATAGTTACATTGTATATCCCTGTATGTTGTGGTCCTTCAGGTGTTTATCTAATAGTTTTTTGAAACTATCGATGCCCCCTGCTGAAACCACCTCCTGTGGAAGGGAATTCCACATCCTTGCCGCTCTTACAGTAAAGAACCCTCTACGCAGTTTAAGGTTAAACCTCTGTTCTTCTCATTTTAGTGTCTTATTAAACTTCCTTCCGCAAAATAGTTTTATCCATATTGTGGGGTCACCAGTATGGTATTTATAAATTGTAATCATATCCCCTCTCAAGCGTCTCTCCTCCAGAGAGAATAAGTTCAGTGAACAATCAATGTGACATTAAAGCGGACCTTTCTCCCTTTCCCTAAAGAAAGGGTGCTAATGTGAAATCTCCTGACTTTTTAAAAAGTTTTTTGCTTTAATTACTTTTTTCTCTTGCACTTTCTGGTTTCCCTGAAAATAGTGGTGACATAGGCCTAGCAACACAGATGTCCCCTGGCAAGGCGATGCCTTTAGGCAAATCCCATACCTAAACTGTTAGATCTTGCAGCATTGTCATACTATGCATGCACAAGATTAATCACATGATGGTATGCACTTCGTCTTACATGTGTCATGCAAAATTACAAAAAAGCTCCCTGAGATCTTGTGAGATTTTAAGAAAGGGTTTTCTTTCCCTAGCAGATGCAGGTAGTATTATACATTGCATGACATCATGCACTTCATCTTGCACATGCACAGTATCATGGATATTTTCAAAATGGCAGCACGAGAACGGGGACCCAGGCAGAGCAGAGGCAGGACCAAAATCGGTAAATAAGAGGACAAAGTCACAAGGCTATAGGTAAGTATGATAATTTATTTTGTGCCTATTCACCTATACAGGTTTATAGAGTAGGGTGGGGGTAAGGATCACTCTTGAAGGAAGGTGTGGAAAGAAAAGCTGGTGCAGGGCAGATATGGATGCGAAGTCAGGGAAAGATACAAAAACTGAATGTGACAATTTCCTTGTAGTTTTTTCACTTAATGGTTCATATGTTACAAAACAGTATTTCTGACACATACTGTACATAGTGTTTGAAACCTATTCTACGTTAACTTGAATGCTTCTTCAACACGCTAGCTTTTTGTTGTTTCGCACAGAGTACCAGATGTTCTACCTAGACACTACATATAGATGAACATCTATATTGTAGAGACTGCACGGGAGTATTCAATGCCTTTAAGAATGCTCTTTTAATACTCTGTGATTTGCTGATAAGCACCTTGTATAATAAACACTTTTCCACATCCTTGAATTCCGAATTGCTATTCAAACAGAACATTTTATTGTGCTGAACACCAGCTTATGTTCATCTTAAGTGCAACTTCTTAGAAGTGGGAGTGGTACAAAATTGTAAATGATTCCCTGACTTAACAACAGTCACTAGTGGGATTTTGAATCTGAAACTCCACTTAAAGTGTTCATATACTGTAGCATTACTAGTTTGTAATAACTATATATCCATTTATCTGGTAATATTGCCTTTCTTGAAGGGCGATAATCCTACTCTAAGGGCTTGTTTACAACATTTCAGAGTGGTAATGCATATTACATGCATTGGTGCAAAGCGGTTACATTTGTTCAGAATCTTTTTTTTTTTTGAAAAATATTTATTGGGTTTAATGGCATACAATAGTATAAAACTGAGTGTAACAAAGGTTACAGAGCATTAGTTGTTACAAATTGTAAAGAACAATGACTTCTCATAGTAGTTGAAATAAAGGCTTGTCATATCAGTTAGAACAAAAGAGAAGAAACAGAAAACATAAAAATAAAAAGGAAAAATTAGGGGAAGGGGAGGTCAGGGGAGTTCATGTTTGCCATCTTATCAACACTATGGAGCGTAACTTTGCTCGACATATGAAATCTTAACATCTAGGTATCTTCAGGAGTGGAGGCAGCGTGTGTACATATCTGGCTGAGCATGGTATATATTGGTCAGGGTATAATAAATAACCTGATTGATCTCACTATACTAAGAAATATTGAGTAATAAATGTGGGGGGGTGGATGTTAAGGAGCACAATGGATTTGTGGATATCCTACGGTGGCTTAAAAGTAAAGGAATCCGGGGTGGGGGGTATTTTAAGTCGGCCAAGAGAGTTGGAGAGATCTTTTGTCAAGTACCATTTCGTGTAGCGGAATGGGTGCATTATATCCATCAGTGCCTGTGGAGCGAATGTAGCTTCGATGTATTTTATCCATCTTTTGAAAAAACGGGAAGTCGATCGGAAATTAAGGGTGATGGTGTCCAATCTCTCTAGATGGAAAAGTGATGCCAAGGCCTTTTTAAACATTGTTAGGATAGGTGAAGTAGCTGATATCCAGTGAGACATAATAGTCCTGCGAGCCACTAGAAGACACAGGTGAGCCCAATGTGGAATATTTTGTGAGACCCTCGTAGGTGATGAGGGTGAAGGGGGTATGCTAAACAGGCATAATAGGCGGTCCTTAGTACACTGAATTTTGTGGACCTCGTTGATGTAGGTGATCACCTTAGTCCAATAAGCATCAATCTTGTTACAGTCCCAGAGCCTATGTAGCAAGGTGGGGCGAGGCAGGTTACACCAGTAACATTGCGCTTGGGTGGGGTCCTCCTTGTTGAAGCGGAATGGAAAATAGGCCCTGTGAATGATCTTGAATTGTGTTTCCCTCCAAGATTCGGAAGCAGTAAGATTGCGGACTGTTTTGTATCCCTCAAGGATTTTTTCTGGCAGAGACTCGTCTTCTAATACGTGTGACCACTTTTGAAAGGGTTTGAGGGCATATTTCCGTGTTTGATGTTGTATGAGACAGGAGTAAATATTGGAGATGGAGTAGTTATTGCTTTTGATGAGAGTATCAATGCAGGATGTTTCAAGTGGATTGGTATTGGGGCCAGAACATGATTTGAGATAGTTGATGAGTTGGTGATGGAAGAAAACATGAGTTGGTGGTAGGGAGTACTCCCGCATCAGGGTTTGAAATGGTTTGAATTTGCCCGGCTTGTTGAGATAGAAAGACGAGACATCCGTGAGGCCTTTAAGTTTCCATTGGCCAAAAGCTTTATGGATGATAGATGGAAGGAACATAGGGTTGCCTTGTATTTTGAGGTATTTGGAGATGCTGGATGGCAATTTAAGCAGTTTTCTTACTTCTCTCCACGCAATGACCGTATCCTTAATTAGTACACTTGTTTTGAGGTGGGGGGGTAATGTATTGGGATTGGAATGGAGGATGGCCGAGAGGTCATATGGGTGTACCATAGCCTCTTCTAAGGATAAGTTAGAATATTTAGAACCACCAGTTAACCAGTCTAAGCCCTGTCTAAGTAAACATGCCAGGTTGTAGAAACGCATATTGGGCAGTCCCGCCCCGCCCTCGCCCTTCGGGAGACATAGTTTCTGCAGCGCTATGCGAGGTTTCTTGCGAGACCATATGAAGGCAGTTAGGGCCTTCTGGAGTTTTTGGATATCTGAATGTTTAATTAGAAGAGGTATGGTCTGCATTGGGTAAAGCAAGCGTGCGAAAGATACCATTTTGAAAAGGTGGCATCTCCCAAAGAGCGAGAGAGGTAGGGCCCCCCAAGCCTCCAACTCCTTCACAATTTTGGTTATCAAAGGGGGGTAATTCAAAGAGTACAGAGAGGATGGTTCACGTCCTATTTTAATGCCCAGGTATGTAATATGTTGGTTGGCTATGGCCAGGGGGATAGGTGTTTCCATTTACTGTAAAGATGAGGGTGCAATGGTAGGATCTCACTCTTATCGAAATTGATTCTGAATCCCGAGCAAAGTCTGAAGTCTGAAAAAAGTTGTTTGAGTCTGTCAAAGTCTGCTATAGGGTCGGTAGAGAACAATAGTATGTCGTCTGCAAATAGCGCCGAACGAAGAGTGTGGTTCTCTAGAGTGATGCCACTGATTCCATCAACTGAATTTAATATTCTGGACAGGGGTTCGATTGCTAGATTGAACTGGAGTGGAGACAGGGGGCAGCCCTGTCTCGTTCCTTTTGTTAATGGAATCGTGTCTGATATAAAGTCAGGGGTGACAAGACGTGCGGTAGGGGATGCGTACATTTGTAGAAGGAATCGCATAATCTGTCCTGAGAATCCAAATTGTGTCATCACTCTAAAGAGCCAGGAGAAGCTGATGTTGTCAAAGGCTTTTTCCGCGTCTAAGGACATGATGGCAATGTCTTGGTTAGGGTGGGTTTTGGCATACTCTAGAGCCATTAATACTTTGCGAATGTTTAGGGTAGCTGATCTTCCCGAAACAAAGCCAGATTGGGCTGGGTGTAATAAAGATGGCAGTAGGGGAGCTAGGCGCGACGCAATTATTTTGGATAGGTTTTTGACATCGACATTAATTAACGATATCGGTCGGTATGAACCCGGTAATAGGGGATCTTTCCCTTTCTTAGAGATTAGTTTGATGTGGGCCTGTGTTCCCGTAGGAAGATAGGGCCCTCCGTCCCACATGGCTGCGTATACATGTTTTAAGGTGTCCGGAATAAATTCCCTGGTCATTTTGTAGAATTCGGCGGTGTATCCGTCGGGTCCCAGGGCTTTGGCCGAGGCCATGTCTTTGATCGTAAATCGAATATCATCAACCGTAATGGGGGCATTAAGTGTCTCCAGTTGTGTGTGGTGGAGTTTGGGTAGACGTATTTTGTCGAGCAGAAAGTCAGTAGTAGGTAAGTCAGTCAGGTCAGCTTTGTATAGATTAGTGTAGTATTCCACAAGTAGGTTGCTTATTTCAGCTGGGGAGGTGACCAGAGAGCCTGTCTTAGCTCTAAGAGCAGAGATACGTGTAGGACGTCTAGTTCCTGAGCACATCTTGGCCAGGAGCCTGCCAGCCTTGTTGCCAAATCTATGGAAATGTAGCTGAGAGTACGATGTTTTGGCCACTTCATGCTGTTCTGCCCAGAGGTCAAAGGTGCTTTTAGCCTGTCTCCATTTTTGTATGTTCTCTATGGTGCGGTTTAATGTGAGCTGTTCATGTGCCAAGCGTAGGGCTTCGCTTGACTTACTATATTGTTGCTTGGCTCTTTTTTTGAACTGGGTTGTGTATGAAATTATTTTACCCCGTAAGAAGGCCTTACCTGCTTCCCAGAAGAGGTTAGGGTCTGTAATGTGAGCTCCATTAGTGGAGATGTATTCCTCCCAGGCGCAGTATAGTGTATGTTGGAAGTCCTCATTGTCAACTAGATAGGAGGGGAAGCGCCAAGTAGGGGAGGGAGATGAATGAGCCGTTTGGGTTAGATGAACCACAATTGGGCTGTGGTCTGAAATCACTGCGTCTTGTATGTCTGGTGCACTGATTACGGAGCTTAGGGCCGGGGAGGCAAAAAAATAGTCTATACGTGAGAACGTATTGTGAGGGGGCGAAAAAAAAGTGTATTCCCGATCCGTTGGGTGCATTAAGCGCCAGACATCCACAAATTGCATGGAGGCGACGGATTGTGACAGTAGGGTAGATGCAGATGATGAGGGGGTACGGGTGTGTGTTCTATGTGTAGGGGGGCCTGTGCGATCAGCTAGGTAGGACATGACTGAATTAAAATCCCCACCCATTAGGTGTAACGTCTCTGGGGTAGTTAGCACCCATTTCACTAAGTCTTGAAAGAAGGAGGTTGCAGGAGAATTGGGAGCATAGATGTTAGTAAGTGCTACAGGTTTGTCGTCTATAGTCAGATGTAGAGTCATTTTCCTTCCTTCCGAGTCAACCTTGACATCCCTAACAATGTGCTGTAAATTCTTGTGCAGAAGGATAGCAACACCCGCTTTACGGCCTACTGCCGGTGAACCATAAACAGAGCCCACCCACAATTTACGAAGACGTTGCAAGTCGTCTGCAGCCAGATGTGTCTCCTGAAGTAGAGCCACATCAGTCCGGAGATGCCGCAGGTGTCTGAGGATGGACATGCGTTTGTTTGGGGAACGCAGCCCCTTAACATTCCACGAGACAAACCTTAGGTGACTCCCATCTGCAGACTGTGAAATGGTTGGCAGTTAAAAGTGGTTTGGTTTAGGGGTTTGTATAAGAACCCCTTTGTAGATGTGTTATCTACCTTTTGGGAGCCACCAAAGCGCCTCAGAGCCCCTGAAGACATATGAACTAGATTGGCAAACATGAACTTAAACTTCTCTAAGCAACAATAAGTTATAAACATTAATAAGGCAGAATATCGGATAAGGAAATATATAACGTGCCTTGTGGACTTCTCTTTTTTCCACATGAGGTCCCACCTATCTAGTTAGCATAGCTCTCATTGATTGCCAGCTCCTCACGTAGGGGCAGGGTGTTAGCAACGGGGGGTGAGGATAGGGAAGGTAGGGGAGAGGAAAGGGGGATAGGGGGAGGGAGGGGGTACCGGATAGGAAGGGAGGGTAGTCTAGGGGGGATCCCCTCAGGAAGCAGTGCAGGTTTAAACTAATCAATGGCGAGGTAGGCTAAACACAGGGGAGGGCCCCCCTCTTTAGATTAGGCTTAAACAGACCAGAAAATAGAAAATATAAATAACAAAAACATTGCAAGTGTCCCTGAAAAGGAGGGTCCCCCAGGTTATGGGGGGCTATCTCCGTTATTGAGTTACATGACCATATCACTATAAATGTATAACTTTTAGCTACCGGCTGGTAGGGGTAGTGCTCCATAAAGAGCATGTACGGCAGTTTCTAGAGGCAACAAAAGCATCCTCATTTTAGGGATAAAAAATTAAGAAAAGAAAAACGTATGAGATGGGTTGATACTACCCGTTCGTAGATGGCGAGGTGAAAAAGGTGGTGATGTGGAGTCCTTCAACGATTCCCAGAGCGATCTTCCTGGTTGGTGAAACGGCTGCATTTGTATGGAGGTTTGGTCGGGCTTCGGGGGGTGTTTAGGGGGTCCATACGCGTGCTGTGAAGATGTCGATGGTGAGCCCTCTGCAGCAGCGTTGTGTTCCATTTCGGAGCTTCTGTTGGCTAGGTAGGTTTACGCCTCTTCAGGTGTATTAAAGGTGAGTTGCTCCCCTTCAGGTGTTTGAACGCGGAGGACAGCTGGATAAGCTAGGGAGAATCGGATTTGATTGTGGTGCAGAGTGGAACATACCGAGGAGAATGCCTTGCGTTGTTTCATTACCTCTATGGAATAGTCCGCAAAGAGCAACAGTTTTGCGCCATCCACCACCAGTGAGCGCGTGCGACGAAATTTTTGCATTATGGCGTTCTTGTCAGCATAGTTCAAATATTTCACTATCACATGCCGAGGTTTAGCGCGTGTGTCAGAATATTGACCCATACGATGCGCTCGTTCAACAGTGCAGGGTATACGGAGGCCAAGTTGCTCTGGGATGGTTTTTGCACATATATTTGTAAGGTGTGAGGCCGGGATCGACTCTGGCAAGCCAATTATGCGCAAGTTGTTCCTTCTTGAGCGATTTTCTAAATCGTCCAGCTTGTCCCATATGTCTCTATGCGAGGCAGTGATGCGTGCAAGTGCTGTAGATGAGGCTGTGCAGTCATCTTCAAGTATAGAAATTCTCTCCTCCACCTGAGTGACGCGCTGGGCCTGAGCCTGGAGCTCTATGTGCAGCTGTTCCAGCCCTCTGTGCACCGCTGCGTCCACAGTGGCTGTTAGGGATGGCCCCAGAAGTTGTACTACAGCCTGGGCAATGTTAGCCGGGGATGTGGGGTCGGTCTCTGCCATAGCAGGGGCAGGTTGTGGCTGCTGCTGAGGCCGTTCTGCTGTGTCCGGAGCGGCCGCCATTTTGGCTGTGTCGGCCGCTATGTCTCCCGCCGGCGGAGCTGTGGAGGGGGGCGAGGACAGCTCCACGAAGCGATCCATGTCTGCCTGGGATGGAGCAGAGGCAGTAGGGGTCCCCCCGAGGTTGTGGCTGATTTAGATGCCGATTTTGTGAGGAGCTGTGCAGGAGCTGAGGCTGCTTACCTCCTCCCCATGTGGCGCCGGAACCGGAAGTAGAATTGCATCTTAATGCACTTTCTTGGTGCACTTGCGTTGCAGCACAGCGCAATTCGTGACAATGAACATATGTTAGCGTGTGCTGCCCTGCCTGTGTTGCTCTGTACTGCATTCATGACTCGGGTAGGGCTGAGAGGGCAGAGTGATACAAGGCTTTTTTTCAGCTGGAACTTCTTCAACCTCTGGCTGAGGCCCTTTGCTCCCTACTCACCACTATCACTTGTAAATACAGAAGTCCAGCTTCTGTGTTTACAAGTGACAGCTTGTCTTCCAACAGCTCCCATAGATTTGATCTCCTCAGCGGCTCCCACTGACTGCAGGATGGGGACCTGGGAGATGTAGGTGCCCGGGGTACAGTGCGGATGCTAACACCCCCACTGGATGATCTCCCTGCAAATGAGAGAGGCGGAGCCACCGTCAGTGTGCATGGAGGTAATAGGGAAGAAGAGGGGGGAAGGTGAGATGTGGATGGAAGATGCAAAGATGAGCAGCCGTGGAAGAAGGCTCTGCCCTCTGTGTAGCACACCCCGGAACTATGCACTATGTATGTAGCACAACCCCAAACTCTTCACTCTGTGTGTAACCCTACCAAACTCTGCACTATATACGTAATGCACTCCTGGAATGTAATGCCCCTTTAAGACCCTCTCAATATTAGTATGATTTCACCATAACCACTATTTGATGTGGTTTGGAGGCTGTGTGTGTGAGGGGAGGGGGTTTTGGGGGTTATGGTTGAGTTTCTGCACCTATAAAAAAAGGCCTGGTGATACTTAACATTAAAACCAAACATCATAAATAATGCAATGGGATTGATTTACTAAAACTGAAGCGTGCAAAATCTGGTGCCACACTGAATAGAAACCAATCGGCTTCCAGGTTTTATTGTCAAAGCTTAATTTAACAAGCTGAATTTAGAAGCTGATTGGCTACCATGCACAGCTGCACCAGATTTTGCACTCTCCGGTTTTAGTAAATCAACCTCAATGTGAAAAATATTTTCATTGGAGTGTTATGGCCATAGTTTTTAATAAATAGATAATAACAGCAACGTAAGTAAATAGTGATCAATCGGCGCAAACAAATATCCTAACCTAAAAAGCCGCTATAGCACTCAAGGTCCAAAATACAAATCCTCAGTAAACTTTTAAAAACATAAATAGTGCAGCGCTAAATCAAAACTAGACTAAATCACTTAGGATTAATAATTGTATGAATTTAAAAACTTCAGAGAGAAAGTCCATGCGTATAAATAAGTAAATAGGGAGAAAGGCAGATAAAGTCCTCAGCTGTGAACACTTGTGCTGGTAAAGATGCTTTTCAATCTGGTGCAGATTCCTGAAAATACCATCACCAACAGAAATACAGGCCGCTCACCATGCCTCTGATGAAGTCCCGCCCACTGGGATGATACGCGTGCAAGAGGACCTGAACGCGTCAGCAGCAGCCACCCTCCACTTAGTCTCTGTAAAACATGCTTGCAGCTTGCAGCAAACAATTTCATTCTTAGCACTGGGATCACAGTGCTTCACTTGTGAGTAGTTTTACTTTTGGATTTAAATAAAATGTACTGAGTTTATACAGAGAGCACTATGGATATCTCATTTTGATTTTACATGGTACAACGAGGTTTGTCTGTAACAACATTGATTGTGAGATCTGATGAGCGATTTGGAGCAGTGGATGTGTAATGTGAGTTGGATCTCTGGAAAACATCTTTACCTCTTTAACCCCTTGTGAGGGGAAGGCTTTTGTAGACCTATCTATTAGTTCAGTAGGTCCACTGTGTAAGGTGAGCGGCCTGTATTTCTGTCGGTGGTGGTATTTTCATAAATCTGCACCAGATTGAAAAGCATCTTTACCAGCACAAGTCTTCACAGCTGAGGACTTTATCTACCTTACTCTCTATGTACTTATTTATATGCATGGACTTTCTCTCTGAAGTTTTTAAATTCATACAATTATTAATCCTTAGTGATTTAGTCTAGCTTTATTTAGCGCTGAACTATTTATGTTTTTAAATATAACAGCAACATAATTTATGACACAGGTTCTTTAAAACATACATGACATCTAATACAGCCATAAAAGCCAGGTCCTTGACAATGCCACCTAATATCATGTCCTGTTGCCAACCCGTACCAGCCACCAGTCATTCACAACCATCTCAGTGGGTACGTAAACCTGGAATAAACCTTAGTAATTACTTATTTCATTAACCATATAATCATACAAATTTGTGTCCATTAAGGTTAAACCATTGGTCCAAACATTACCAACAATTTAAATTTTTGGCACCATTAACCATTTTTTGACCAGCCGCTGTCGTTATAAAGCAGCAGGTTAGCTCTCCTGGCAAATCGCTGTAGCTGTAATGCAGCCTTTTAACCACTTGTCGACCTGCTCACGCAGATATACGTCGACAGAATGTCTCTACTGTGCAAACTGACATACCTGTACGTCAGTCCGCAAAAGCAGTATAGCACACGTGCATGTGTGCAGGATGTCCACTGGCGGCTTGCGATCGCAGCAAGGAGAGGCAGAACAGGGAACTGCCTATGTAAACAAGGCATTTCCCTGTTATATAGTTACATAGTAGGTGAGGTTGGAAAAAGACACAAGTCCATCAAGTCCAACCTATGTGTGTGTGATTATATGTCAGTATTACATTGTATATCCCTGTATGTTGTGGTCGTTCAGGTGCTTACCTAATAGTTTTTTGAAACTATCGATGCTCCCTACTAAGACCACCGCCTGTGGAAGGGAATTCCACATCCTTGCCACTCTTACAGTAAAGAACCCTCTATGTAGTTTACGGTTAAACCTCTTTTCTTCTAATTTTAATAAGTGGCCACATGTCTTGTTAGACTCCCTTCTGCGAAAAAGTTGTACCCCTATTGTGGGGTCACCAGTACGGTATTTGTAAATTGAAATCATATTCCCTCTCAAGCGTCTCTTCTCCAGAGAGAATAAGTTCAGTCCTCGCAACCTTTCCTCATCATAACTAATATCCTCCAGACCCTTTATTAGCTTTGTTGCCCTTCTTTGTACTCGCTCCATTTCCAGTACATCCTTCCTGAGGACTGGTGCCCAGAACTGGACAGCATACTCCAGGTGCGGCCGGACCAGAGTCTTGTAGAGCGTGAGAATTGTCGTTTTATCTCTGGGGTTGATCCCCTTTTTAATGCATGCCAATATTCTGTTTGCGTTGTTAGCAGCAGCTTGGCATTGCATGCCATTGCTGAGTCTATCATCTACTAGGACCCCCAGGTCCTTTTCCATCCTAGATTCCCCCAGAGGTCCCCCCCCCAGTGTATAGATTGCATTCATATTTTTGCCAACCAAATGCATTATTTTACATTTTTCTACATTAAACCTCATTTGCCATGTAGTTGCCCACCCCATTCATTTGTTCAGATCTTTTTGCAAGGTTTCCAAATCCTGCAGAGAAGTTATTGCCCTGCTTAACTTAGTATTGTCTGCAAATACAGAGATTGAACTGTTTACCCCATCCTCCAGGTTGTTTATGAACAAATTAAATAAGATTGGTCCCAGCACAGAACCCTGGGGGACCCCACTACCCACCTCTGACCATTCCGAGTACTCTCCATTTATCACCACCCTCTGAAATTGCCCTTGTATCCAGTTTTCAATCCATGAACTCACCCTATGGTCCATGCCAACGGACCTTTATTTTGTACAGTAAACGTTTATGGGAAACTGTGTCAAATGCTTTTGCAAAATCCAGATACACCACGTCTATGGGCCTTCCTTTATCTAGATGGCAACTCACCTCCTCATAGAGGGTTAATAGATTGGTTTGACAAGAACAATTCTTTAAGAATCCATGCTGATTACTGCTAATGATACCATTCTCAGTACTAAAATCTTGTATATAGTCCCTTATCATCCCCTCCAAGAGCTTGCATACTATTGATGTTAGGCTAACTGGTCTAATTCCCAGGGATGTATTTTGGGCCCTTTTTAAATATTGGTGCTACATTGGCTTTTCTCCAATCAGCTGGTACCATTCCAGTCAGTAGACTGTCATTAAAAATTAGGAACAATGGTCTGACAATTACTTTACTGAGTTCCCTACGTACCCTCGGATGCATGCCATCTGATTTATTAGTGTTAAGTTTCCCAAGTCTAATTTTAACTCTGTCCTCTGTTAACCATGGAGGTGCTTCCTGTGATGTGTCATGAGGATAAACACTGCCATTTTGGTTACAGAAGCCCCCTGATTTCCTCATAGAGACTGAGGAGAAGAATAAATTCAATACCTTCGCCATCTCCCCATCCTTTGTAACCAGATGGCCTTCATTCTTTATGTTGCCAATATGGTCTGGTCAAAACACGGATTTTGGTTCACAATTATTCCTAATGTGGATGTGTGTAATATACTTTCACACCTGTATTGCAACCTTGACTTTATTCAAATACATTTTGGACTATAATTATTTAGCAACATTATTGCTTGTTATGTCTTTGGTATAACCATACACCATCAATTGGTTTATATCTAGTTAACTCGTTTATATTAGTATTTTGCACCTTTGTTTCTTTTTAGTGCTGCTACAATTTTTCTCATTTTATTCTGTGTGTGTATCTCACTTCTAGTGGCTGCTTATTGTTATTATTTATTTATTTTTTAGTAGCGCGGTATTTTTCTTACTGAGTATTATGGGATGTGTATGTAGATTAGCTGTGAGATTGGTGGGGGCGAATTCCTCCAACAGCTCTCACTGCTGATTGGACAGTCTACCCCGCCTGAATGCAGCGGTGGGGGGATTGAGAGAATTAACTTTGTACCCGTGTTTTCAATAAATGGTCCATGTTCAGCAACAACAAGTATTGTCTTGTTGTGTTTGTTGTTAGCAGTTGGAATATCTGATATCTTTTTCTATATTCAGACCGGGAGGAAGTAGTATATGAGGAAAGCACTCAAGTGGAGTGTAGGACATTTCGTAAAATTTTTTTACACTCTCTATCCCTGTGATAATCATCCCTCGGGAGCTCTACCCATAAGGATTCCACCTCCTCCCTAGCTCCCTTAATGACGTCATCTTCCACATTCACTTGTACATTATTCCTGATATATAGGCATAACTCTCCTCCTTTTTTACCCTCTCTATCCCTGCGATAAAGGGTATACCCTTGAATGGTTGCCAGCCAATCATGAGAGCTGTTAAACCAGGTCTCTGAAATTCCCACAAAATCCAAATCCTCCCCGTACAACAGTATCTCTAGTTCACCCAGCTTGTCCGCCGGGCTCCTGGCATTGGTGAACATGCCACATAGTTTAGACCGGTCGCATACTATCCTCTTATTGGGTGTTCCAAGATTGTACCTAGGACTTGTTACTATACTTACCTTGGGTTTATGTGCTTTAGTCAATCTACCACTAATGCCCCCAATACTACCCTCTGGAATATGTTCCGTGCTGACTATCTCAACCTCTAGGCTCTCCCCCCATCGCCTAGTTTAAAAACTCCTCTAACTTTTTGGTCAACTTCACTCCCAGCAGATCTGCACCCTCCTCATTTAGAGACTGCCTAGTGACATGACAGAGATCTTCTGTTCCTTGTCATTGGGAACAGTGATCTCTGTCATGTTTCAATAAGCCCACCCCTGCCCCCCCACAGTTGGAACACACCCAGGGAACACACTTAACACCTTGATCACCCTCTAGTGTTAACCTCTTCCCTGCCAGTGTCATTTTTACATTGATCAGTGCATTTCTTTAGCACTGATCAATGTAATAATGTCATTGGTCCCCAAAAAGTGTCATTTGGGGTCAGATTTGTCTGCCGCAATGTCGCAGTCCTGCTAAAAATCACAGATCGCCGCTTTTATCATTAAAAATAATAAAAAAGTCTCTAAATCTATTACATAGTTTGTAGACGCGATAACTTTTGCGCAAACCAATCAATATACGCCTATTGTGATTTTTTTTTACCAAAAATATGTAAAAGAAAATATATCAGCCTAAACTGATGAATAAATTTGTTTTTTTATATTTTTTTGGATAAGTATTATAGCAAAAAGTAAAAAAAAAAAATTGACGGTCTTTTTTGTTTATAAAAATAAAAACCACAGAGGTGATCAAATACCACCAAAAGAAAGCTCTATCTGTGGGAAAAAAATTCTGTTTGGGTACAATGTCGCACGACCATTCAATTGTCAGTTAAAGCGATGCAGTGCCGCATCGCAAAAAATGCTCTGGTCATTAAGGGGGTAAAACCTTCCGGGGGCTAAAGTGGATAAACAACCTTAGCAGGCGCGTGCATACCCAACACGTATTGTAGCAGCTGATGTATGTGCCTGGCGGCTGCAATGTCTGCCGGGCCCCTGCGATCGCTCCTGAGAGAGACAGAACGAGGGATCTGTCAATGTAAACAGACAGATCCCTGTTCTGTCAGGGAGAGAAGAGAGATCTGCTGTTCGTAGTGATTAGAAACAGCGATGTCTCTCTACTCCCAGTCAGTACACTGGCCCCACAGTTAAAAACACATCCCTAGGACACACTTAACTCTTAGCTCTGATCACTGTATAAATGTCATTGGTCCCAAAAAAATGTCAAAGGTATCTGATCTGTCCGCCGCAATGTCACAGTCCTGCTAAAAATTGCCATTGCTAGTAAAAAAAAATTCCTCAAATCTATCCCCTTTCTTCTAGACGCTATAACTTTTGCGCTAACCAATCAATATACGCTTATTGCAATTTTTTTACCAAAAATATGTAGAAGAATACATATTGGCCTAAACTGACAAATAAATTAGTTTTTCTTTAAAAAAAGTTTAGATATTTATTATAGCAAAAAGTAAAAAATTTGGGTTTTTTTTTCAAAATTGTCGCTCTTTTTTTGTTTATAGCGCAAGAAATAAAAACTGCAGAGGTGATCAAATACCACCAAAAGAAAGCTCTATTTGTGGGGAAAAAAGGACATCATTTTTGTTTGGGTACAGCGTCGCACGGCCACGCAATTGTCAGTTAATGCAGTGCCATATAGCAAAAAATGACCTGGTCATTAAGGGGCAATTTCTTCTGAGCCCGAAGTGGTTAAGGACTGTCCATGCTGTGACAAAAATTACAACATGTTCCACAAGTCTCTCATCCTATTCTCATACCTAAATTGTCCAAACAATTGAACTTCTATTTATAGCCATATCCACACTGTTACCAAGAGGATGGGCAAGTGTGCCAAATTGCACACCTCACTGGCTTTTCCTTGAGGTTTTTAAGTTGTAACCACCTCCTCTCTGCTCTATACGTCAAATCCTTAATCCATTCCCAATCCATTCCTAACCCTTTTCCTGTCTTCCAGACCACCCTGTCATGTGCCATTTCTCCTTTGTGTTCCGAGCAGCCTTGATTTTCTGTCCTTTGTGGTACAATTCAAATGAATGGGCAGCTGTAACACAACCCACATCAACATGCAATTTGGATTGGTGTGAATGGACCGTAAAACTCAACTGTAGTTCTATAAAATGTCTTAAAATGCATGTTAACTTAAAATTTACATTCCACTATGTTTCACATGATGCCACAATGTGTGCAGCTTTCTTAAGAAAATAGTTTTTTTGTGAATTTGTTGCATAACTGCAGTAGATAAAAGTTTGACTTAGCAGTTATGTAAAACAGCTTGATCCCTTATAGGAATGAGCCAGACAGATCTATGTTCAGTTCAAGGAGATTCGGCTGAACATATCAGACGTTCAGATGCCAAATCCAAACCCTATTGAAATCGATTAGCCAAACTGAACCATTGAGCCCTTGAGCAAATGTGTCAAATCAATTTTCTTCATCTTTAAGGATAATAGCCTAGGGATTGGCAAAAAATGTATACATACATTGGGGCCCCCTGAAAACTAATACCTACTAAACCATGTTGATATGTTGATGAAGACAAGGGTCTCTTCCCTATAACCTTGGCTCAGTGGTTGTGGGGGTGCAGGTGGGACTTTAGGATAAGCCCCCCTCCCCCCAATATCATCCTCTCCCCCATGTGAATGAGTATGATGCACATGATACCCTACTCAGTTAAAGTGTAACTCTACTTTTGTTGAGAAAAAAAACATTCCCCTCTGGGTGATTTATGTACATTGCAAGAGTTATAACAACCTTTGTTGCGGATTCCTAATTTTTGTTATTCTGAAGAAATCACTGTTTGTTCTTCTGTGCTGAGTGGGTTTAATGGGAGTGGTTTCATAATTATCAGTCAGCTGTGCAGCTGCAGAGCACTAATGAGGAAGGCTGCTGGACCTGCATCCCTTTAGATGTCATTTCCTATTGGAAAATGCCATTTTTGTTGCAGAGGATAC
This sequence comes from Aquarana catesbeiana, assembly GCF_042186555.1. NCBI lineage: Eukaryota > Metazoa > Chordata > Amphibia > Anura > Ranidae > Aquarana > Aquarana catesbeiana. Next base: position 73,883,292 of record NC_133334.1, on the reverse strand, counting down.
CTGAAATCTGACTTATATTTTAGGCAGACTTCTGGGAAAATGGATGAGCCAATCACACAAGCAGAAAATTATGTTTCTGGGGGGTGGTCAGTACACACTCTGTGTACAGAACAACACCAGGTTAGCCATATTGCATTGCATTTTCAGAAAATTACAGTGGCTGCAGATTGAAAAGGAAAGGTAATTTTTAACAACACTCAATTACAATATGACTTGTGTCACAATTGCATAGGCTATATTATATTTTCTTTATTTGCTAATGTTTTTCCCCACGAAAGTGGAGTTACCCTTTAAAAAGAAGCCAGTTGTAAATAAGCACACACACATAAGTCATATATATATATATATATATATATATATATATATATATATATATATATATATATATATAAATCCAGTGTTTAAAAGTCAGCATCAATCACAATAAACATAACACATCTTTTATTGAAAAAAAGGAAACTGTTGATATGCTGAACTGCCCTTAGTTGTATATAGGGATGAGCCGAACACCCCCGGGTCGGTTTAACCAGAACATGCAAACAGGCAAAAAATTAATACGAACAAGTGAACACCATTTAAGTCTATGGGACATGAACATGGAAAATCAAAAGTGCTCATTTTAAAGGCTTATATGCAAGTTATTGCCAAAAAAAGTGCATGGGGACCCGAGTCCTGCCCCATGGGACATGTATCAATGCAAAAAACAAGTTTTAAAAATGGATTTTCAGGAGCAGTGATTTTAATAATGCTTAAAGTGAAACAGTAAAAATAAAATATTCCTTTAAATATCGTGATTGGGGGGTGTCCTTAGTATGCCTGTAGAGTAAAGCATCTTTCCCGTGTTTAGATCAATACCACAGCAAAATGACATTTCTAAAGAAAAAATCTAATTCAAAACTGCTCGTGGCTGTAATGAATTGTTGGATCCCGGCAACATAGGTAAAAAATCATTGAAAAAAACGGCATGGGGACCTGGTTTCTGCCCCAGGGGACATGTATAAATGCAAAAAAAACCCTCTGCAGCAATGCTGGCAGCACTAACATGTCTATTTCTCAAAGACAGCCTCTGGATATGACGCTGAGCATGTGCACTCAACTTCTTTGGTCGACCATGGCGAGGCCTGTTCTGAATGGAATCTGTCCTGTTAAACTGCTATATGGTCTTGGCCACCATGCTGCAGCTCAGTTTCAGGGTCTTGGCAATCTTCTTATAGCCTAGGTCATCTTTATGTAGAGCAACAATTCTTTTTTTCAGATCCTCAGAGAATTCTTTGCCATGAGGTGCCATGTTGAACTTCCAGTGACCAGTATGAGAGAGTGAGAGCGATAACACCAAATTTAACACACCTGCTCCCCATTCACACCTGCGACCTTGTAACACTAACGAGTCACATGATGCCGGGGAGGGAAAATGGCTAATTGGGCCCAATTTTGGCATTTTCACTTAGGGGTGTACTCACTTTTGTTGCCAGCGATTTAGACATTAATGGCTGTGTGTTGAGTTATTTTGAGGGGACAGCAAATTTCCAATGTTATACAAGCTGTACACCCACTACTTTACATTGTAGCAAAGTGTCTTTTCTTCAGTATTGTCACATGAAAAGATATAAAAAAAATATTTACAAAAATGCGAGGGGTGTACTCACTTTTGTGAGATACTGTATATATATAAATGTGTGTTTTTTTTGTTTTTTTAACAAAGGGACACAAGTAATATTGTAATTATATGGTATTAAAAAATGATCTTTCCATTTCAATCTGCAGCTCTGTCATGCAATGCAGAATGTGTACAGAACGCCCCCCAGATGTCATTTCCTGCTTGTGTGATTGGCTCACTGATTTTCCCAGAAGTCTACACTAAGATACGGGTCAGATTTCAGGCATCCCCTACAACAAAAATTTCATTTTTTCTGAGATACTCTGAATAGGAAATCAAATCTAAAGGGATGCAGACCTTGCAATTTTCCTTATTTGAGCCCTGCAAGTGCAGGAGGTGGTTCATAATTATGAAATCAGTCCCATTAGTTTCACTTAGCACAGGGGCACAGACAAACACACAGGGATTTCTTCAGAATAACAAAAGGTAAGAATCTGCAACAAAGTTTGTTAAAATCCTTGTAATGTACATAAGTCACCCAGAGGGGGATATTAATCTTTAACTGTAAACATTGATGTTTTTACACATGACTGGAATTCAGCTTTAAGATCAAAATTCTGCAATTTATAGTTACAGTCTGAACAGTTTCTCTATTTTTTTTTAATCAGAATAAAAGCCTGAAGAACAAACTACTATCTGGAAACAAACTTTGTGGTCTCCGTGCTGAAGAAGTGAGTAAGACTTTCTTTAAATGGCTAAATGCTAACTAAAATGTTTATGAAGGGATCTGACCTAGAGATTCTGAATGAAAATATAAGTAATGCATGTTTCATCAGACTTGACATTTCTCTGTGTTGATGTTCAAGTAGTGTATTGTATTAGAACAGTAAGCAGATGTACAGCTCTGTCTTTTGACACTAATACAAATGTATGCTAAAAGGCAAGTATTTTATGAGGCAAGTACAATGTCTGCAATGAAGGTTGAAGATGTTAAAGTGCAACTCCACTATAAACACATTTTTCAAGCCAGGGGTAGCATCTAGTTAAATAAATAAATGGATGGAGTTTAACCTCCTGGTGAGTGTTGCAATCTTCCAGGGTTCTAGCTGGAAGCTCCCTTTGACTTTTTTTAACTTTTAGGCTGGGTTCACACTATCTTCGCATGCAGCTCACAGCAGGGGTCCTGTGCGTCCCCGTTCACAGTTTCAGGTCCAATTTTAGCCCGAATTTTGGACCTGAAACTGACCAAAAGACACACAGGACCCCTGTGCAAATTTGCACTGGACCCGCAGCGGAGATATGTGAACCAGCTTCATAGAGAGCCGGTCAAAATCTCCTGCTGTTGCAAATTGGATGCTGGGAACCCGCATCCAATTCGCAATAGTGTGAACCCAGCCTTAAATGTGTTTTATTGAAATGACGGTAAGAGAATAGTATTACAACTGGTGTAAATGCATACAAAAGAAATAAGTACAGCAGACATATAAGGACAGCATGCACAACTGCTCCATTAAAAATAGATAATATGAAAAAATAAACAAAAAAAACAAAAAACAAACTTGTCATCCTCAGGGTTAGGAAAGAGACCTAACAAGCATAGTCTGGGGTCGACTGTCATAGGTGATCCCATCTTGTCGTGGAGGAATTGACTCACTTGCGGCCAGTAATCACGTATGACTGGACAGGACATTCCCACAAAATGTGAAAGAAGGCCCCCCGGGGATCTGGGCATCTGGGACATGTGGGAGAGTGAGAGGGGAGAAATCTGACAATAGGTACTGGGGTCAGGTATGCTCTATGCAAAATATGAAGCACTGTGTGGCTATCTGAAGCCTTGGGAGACACCTGTTTACATGCATCTAGTATTTAAGCCCAATCCTCATCCTCTACTTCCCCAACATCTTGTGACCATCAGGATTTGAATTGATAGGCCAGCTTAGTGGCAGAGGGAGTAATAAGTTCAGTAAAGAATATGGTAGGTCAGTTTCTTAGGGTCTGAACCTAATATTGTGTCCAGGATGGGGAGTGTCGGGAGCTGAGGAGGAGGGCCAGGGATTTGAGTATGTTGGCAGCACTCTTTTTTTGATTAAGCTTCTTTTTGGGAATTCTACTTTAGAGAATGTACCTGGGTGCAGGTTGCAGAAATGTTTTCTCTTATGCTATCTGGTGGTTGCTTAGTTCAATTACACTGCCTGAAGTAAAAACTTGAGTTCATGATTTTCATGACTTTTCAAGAAAAATGATCACCCTGACCATACAGGGCAAGATGACATTAGGGTTGATTTACTAAGGGCAAGTAGACTGTGCACTTTGCAAGTGCAGTTGCACTCTAAGCTCAAAGGTTTAGTAAATGAGGTGAAGCTTTACTTTGCAATCACATGCAAGAAAATAAAAGAAAACAACATTTGTGCTTGCATATAAGTCATAAGCCAGAAGAGCCCCCATTAACTAAGCTCTGGAGCACATGCCCTCAGAGTGCAACTGAACCTGTCTATTTGCCTTTAGTAAATGAGATCTATTGTCTCTAGAAAGGGTAACCCCTTATACACTTCATTGCAGGTTCTTGCTCCTTTGGTGCTAAGATTATTTGTTTTAATGACACAAAAAGCAGTGATGTCACTCTACCAGTCACGTGTCAGTCTTTGAGCCTAATAATTGGTTGCTATGTCTAGACACCATTATAGGGGGGCAGTCACATACTCCTCTATAAGTGTTGAGTACTCTTTTCAGTGTTTCTTCATTATATATACAAGCATAAAAAAGCTGTTCTATATGCCTCCAGGGATTTAAAATAATGTTTTTGATGATCTGATTTGCCAGGAATTTAAAATAACTTCCTGGGTCACTTTGCTGACGATCTGCTTGCATTGTGCACAACCACCCTATAGCCTGAGAAATCACTCTATTTTCATGATAATATGAAAGATATTGTACAATATTATGAAATATAGACTGAAGTGCATGAAATAGGTAGAGTATTCCAATTGAATTGCCTTGCTTTAACTACTCAATGAAGTAATAAAAAAAAGTATTAAAAAATCACCCTGCAAAAGAAGATCAGTAATGCTTTCCTGTCCAGTGAGTGGTAAATACTACTTCAGTAATGAGATCCTACAGTGCTAATTAGGAATCTACCAGCTCTTATTCTTAAGTGAAGTAGGTGTGTCAGAAACAAACCAGTCTTCCAAAAGGTTTGTGGCAAAGTACAACAAATAGAAAAATTCAGACAACACTCAAACTGTAGCCCAATAGTATATCATCCTTCCCAATAATGTGTATACTTACTTAATGTTTGCTTTTGCATTAAAGCAGAGCTCCACCCAAAAGGGGAAGCTCAGCTTGTTCGCACCCTCCCCCCTCCGCATTTGGCACTTTTTGGGGGGAGTGGATACCTGTCAAAACCACTTCCAGGTAAGATCACCGCACAACGATCTACTAAATTTCCGGCCCCTCCTTCTTCCACCCGCTGCCTTCTGGGAGACACACAGGTCCCAGAAGACAGCGAAGCCATTCGGAAAGTGCAGCGCAACTGGCGCATGCGCAGTAGGAAATCGGCTGTCAAGCCACAAGGCTTCACTTCTTGTTTCCCGTAGTGAAGATGCTGGTGCCTGCACCCAAAGCCGATTGACTAATCAGCTATGGGTGCTGACATTGCGGGATACCTGGACAGGTAAGTGTCCTTATATTAAAAGTCAACAGCTGCAATATTTGTAGCTGCTGACTTTTATTTATTTTTTACTTTTTTACGGGCTGGAACTCAGCTTTAAGTATACTGACATTTGATGGCTGTAGCAAAGTTACAGCTTGCAGGATAAGTAATATGAAATCTTCTACAGGTTTTTATATTGTCTACTGACCAGGCACAATGGTGAGTAGCAGCATGAAAATACACCACTGCTAAGATGAAAAAGAAAATAAATTACTGCTCTACTGTTGACTTTACCCCTTTAAGATTACATCTCAAATGTGACTGAGTAAGTGGAGCATTTTAACTGTTCCGTTTAACAAGGCCATTTGAGCACCTGTCAAGTATGGTGAGTCCTCTTGGCTCCTTTGCCTGGGGGACACTGGTCAACATCAGACACAAATGACTGGTCCATACAGTGCAGATGGAACCCTTATGGGGGTGGGCAGGTATCTGACACAGTTCAGCACCTCATATGTTGAATGCTGAAGATCCTTCAGCCACTGTGCCCCAGGTAAGGGACTCACTGGATTGGAGAGGTAAGTTTTAATTGATGCTTTTTGAAGCATGGTATTTATCACATTTTATATTAGTGACAGATTCCTTTTACAGGATGAGTTTTGTGACAGACCGAACTAGGACAGAGGCTTTTGGAGGGGACTAGGGGCTTGCCTCCTATCTACTGATTATGGCTCATGGAGGAGACTGATGATTTTGTTTGCTTCTCCCAGTCAGAGCATGGAAAAGAGCTCAGTTTAGCCTCTGATCCCATAGAGAGCAGATCATCCTCTAATGATTGACAACAATATGATGAACGATGAGACCGAGCCTTAGATTAATTCTCTAAATAAGGACAAGAAAGCTTCTCTTCTGGAGTGGATGGAAAGATGTAATATTAATCTTGTACAGTTGAATGGTAAGAGGGAATATGCTAGCCCTAACACAGACTAGGTTGGAAAAGCTCCTTCACTTGCGACATAAATATTTATCAACAATATCCCTCAAGAAATGTATGAAAATAAATGAATTTCACGTTTTCAGACTGCTGGAACAGTGTCTAAGTTTTGTCTCATAGACAGTTGTAGACTGGTGTTGAACAGTCTGTGATCCCTGATTTATCAAACCATTGTCTAGGTGTGAATTCCCATTGTTAATTGAGTTAATTGAGTCACCTATTGTTTCTGTCTGTTGGCTAATTTTGTTAAGTCTTGGCTGTTCCTACATGATGGGATTAGCCTTGTGTCAACTTTACCTCATTATCTAACCTATGTGTGATGTTTGGGGTAATATTTTGTTTTATTTTTCATTTATTGAATAAGGCTGCATGTGTTAGCAGCCAAACCGACCTTGCAGGGAGATAAAACGTGTCATAAATAAAGCCAGCAACTCATATTTCTATATTGGCTCACAGGGTGTTCTTATATCTGAACACTCCAGCATAAAGGAGAAATCGTTGTTATACCAAATCCAACTACTAGATCATAGTCTCGATAAGCCAGTGCATTTCTATTAGCATATAAATTATTAAAAAGATTTCCATGAAGACAGCACTGAATAGAAAGAATTTGTCACTCTACTTTTAGACAGTCATTCATTCCTGTGTCTATGAATTTCTAATACTCAGATGAAATATTGTCAGAGCAATATTGCTTTTCGTTTTTCAAATAAAAGTAATTTTACTAAGATGATTGTATATATTGGTTGATCGGTAGGTTGGTAAAAAGCTTGACCTATTGTTATACTGAATAGTATATCTACGTATATGTTTACAGGGAATTTAGTTTATTGATAAATTGTCTTTTTTTTTTTTTTTCATTTTGTAGTCAAAACGCATACAGGCCCAGCTTAAAGAGCTTCGGTATGGGAAGAAGGATTTAGTTTCTAAGGTAAGTCAACATTTTTAGAGTAAGATGAAGTATTATGTCTAGTGCCCAACAGTAGATACAAGGATTACGTGACAAGTTTTATAGGGTTCATGATCTATAGAAATACATTCAAATTCAGTGATTCAGTTAGGCTATTGCAAAATGTATGGCAAAAGGGGTCTTTTTTGACACAGACATGGAACAAATATACAGGTTTGCATCACAGTTAGAAAGTCTGGTTGGACAGAACACCATGTCTGAGAGCATAGACAGACATCTAGCATCGGGGAGAAAAAAATAGTGTATTTTTTTGGACACCGAAGATGAAAATGAATTTGAAAAAAATGGTCCTACCTTTTTTCATTTAATTTGTTTTTTATTGGAAGTTTCTTTAGTACATAGCAGTATACAATTATACAAAGCAGTACAAAATAAAATAACGCTTTTCACATTCATTGGTTATGGAGTATGCTAACAGTGCACAGAGTACTGCTGGAATAGAATAGTAGAAATATTGTGTTATTGTATTGTAGAAATATTGTGTTATTAAAAGTACATAATAGTGTACACTATATGAGTTTACAAAAGAAGTAACAAAAACTACAGAACATGTGGAACAATTAGAACATTAAAAACATTTAGAACAGTATATGCCAAATTATCCTTTATAAGGTCAGACATGAACACAACACCATTCCTTGATCGCCACTTTGTATCTCATTTATATATACTGTAGATAACCATACATTCCATCTAGCATAATATATCTGTAACGACTGGTTGGTACCTGTGAAAAATTTCTCATAAGTACACTGAGTGTAAACTCTATAACTCACTTTGGACAAATTTGGGGCCAAAGAGTGTTTCTATTTGCAAGTAACCATCAGCCTTGCGGCTATTAAAATATGGGAAGCTATGGTAAATACTGAATTGGAAACCTTCCTATCGGTAACACAAATAGGGCTAATAGAAGGTATCTCCGTCATTTGTAAAATCAGTGTAAATGCAGGTTTAAGTTCAGATGTTTGGCAAATCAGATATTTATTAAACCAAAAGATAGTTTTTGTTAGAGGGCAACAGGAAGTTATAGTATTTCCAAACTGCGTTATTAATAAGCACCTGCATGACAGGTTAAAGATTAGGAAAATGTTGAACCTGGGCCACATTATGAAAGTCTTCCTTATCAAGGGTTCTTAGGGCCTCTTTGAGATTTATATGCCCTTGTAGTGACCAAGAGGCTACAGAGAAGGAAGGTACAAGAAATTCAAAAGCTTACAAAGGAATATCCATTTCTCTCTTATCATGGGGAGGTACTGATTGTAGAGAATAATTCCAGGATCCTAAAGAGGCTTGAATGGATAAGACATTTGGAATATATATTTTCTATCCTGACTCTGAGGCAAAGAAGTCAAATCTTGGTCATTTAGAATCACTCTTTTGATAGCTACCCAACAATTGGGGGGTTCTGGTTCAAACCATGCTTTTAAGTGTTCCAATAATACCTCCTATTGATAAGTCTGAATATCAGGCAGTCCAACCCCTCCCTGTGATCTATGCTTAATCAAAGTATCTCATGTAATCCTAGGTCTCCTACTCTTCCAAATATACAGATTAAGATCCCTGTATAACATTTGAAAAAAGCTGGGATTAAGAGGGATCAGGATAGTGCAAAAATAATATAAGATCTTCAGGAGGACTAACATTTTGAATGTCGCTATTCAGCCCATCTACGATATCTCAAATTTGCTGTAGCTATTTAAATTTTGTAAAACGATTTGTAATAGATAAGCTCCACAAACTGCAACCTCCGTTTCTTTCCCTAGCTGCCAGTTGTATCAACAATCCTCTAGAATAAGTCTTATGTGTGCACCAGATATTGAATATGTCAGATTAAGGTGTCAGATTGCAGTGAAAAAATAATTTAAGCTGAGTAGTTAAGTCTTTCTCTATGAGTCCTATTAGTAAATAAGTATGTACAGTATAACCTTGGATTACGAGCATAATTTGTTCCAGAAGCATGCTTGTAATCCAAAGCACTCGTATGTCAAAGTGAGTTTCCCTATAGGAATCAATGGAAACTCAGTTAATTTGTTCCAGTGTAACTGCTAGTGTATACAGTACCGCATGTGGCCAGAGGTGGGGGGCGCCAGAGACACTTGGAAACACTCAGAGACCACTCGGAGACGCTCGGAGACACTCCAAGCATCTCGGAGCATCTCCAAGTGTCTCTGTGGGTCTCCGAGTGGTCTCCGAGCATCTCTGAGTGTTTCCGAGTGTCTCTGATGCCCTCCCTCCTCTGAGTGTCTCTGGTGCTCCATACCTCTGGCTACATGCAACACTGCACACCCCAGAGGCTTGAATCCTGCTTGTTTTGCGAGACAACGCTCGCAAATTAAGTCAGGATTTTTTTTTAAAAACAGCTTGCATTGCGTAACGCTCGTAAACCGAGGTTTTACTGTATTAATATGCCAAAGACAGGTTGGTAGTGTCTTATAAGCCTCTGTCAAAGTCAGAGATATCAGGGCATGGTCAGACCATGTAATGGGTAATATATCTGTGCTATGTACTTTATGCAAAAGGGTAAGATCTGTCAAGAAGAGATCTATTCTTGAATATGACCCATTGTGTGCAGAGTTGAAAGTATAATGTCTCTCTGCTGAGTGTAGACATCTCCAAGGGTCATTCAGGTTTATGTAAAAAGGGTTGAAGGGTCTGTCATGTGCATGGTATAAAAATAGATTTAAATTAAAATCCCAGACTAATAAAAGAAAGCCTTTTTGAACCGCCCCAATTTTTTTCAGGAGGGCAATGAAAAGTTGTCCAGAGTTAGAGGCGTACAAATTTACTATTGTGTATGAAGCATTATTAATTTCATAAATCAAAATAATGTACCTTCGCTCTGAGGAAGAAGGTGTTGCCTTCAAAATGCATCAGCCAGTAAGGACCCGAGTGAAGGCCTTGTACTCTTGAGTCTGTTGTACCTAAGCCTATAGGGCTATGGATGAGTAGCTTGATGAGTGATTTTAATTGTTATTTGTGTGAGTATAATTTATGAAGATTATTTCTTATTAAATATTTTGGGATAATGCACAGACTGGTGTGCCTGCCTTTGTTCATGTTTACACCAGTAACAAAGAGATGACTCCTGCCCCCACCTATAACTGGCCTTCACAGCAAGGAGCACATAGAAGGGCAAACACACGAAAGACAAAACCAGAGTAAATTCCCAGCTCAACTCACCAACCAGTCTGCTTACCAACTGAATTAACCTGTCCAATAGTCTGTGTTAAAAAAAGGGTTTTAGTTAGCACTGGAGTAAAGTTGGTAAGGAGACACAGTGGACACTTTTGCTGCCATTGGATTTATGTTCTGTGTGTTCAGTGTGCGCTCTGTGCCTGTGAGGAGGACTGGGCTAGCTTCAGGCCCACCTGCCCCTTATTTATCCGTTAGAATGCATGTGCTTCCACTGTGGAGACGCTCATAAATTTAGTAGTGTTAGGACTGCAAGCAATACGCAGGGTACCATGAAGAGGCCTTGCAGCTTACGCATGCGTTTTCAAATGTGTGCTAACTAAACCTCTGTTTTTAACGCAGACTATTGGACAGGTTAATTTGGTTTTTAAGCAGACTGGCTGGTGAGTTGAGCTGGGAATTTTCTTTGGTTTTGTCTTTGTTCATTTTTTGTAGTGGCTCTGGGACATCGCCAGTCCGAGAGGGCAGCAAGGCTTTCACTGGGATATCACACTTTTGCACAGGAGTCTTATTTGTTGCTTCTATTATGTGAAAAGTGAACTTTCACTATTACATCCCAGGGGAGATGATCATCAATGTAAGGTGGCTTAGGGAATCTGTGTGCTCTGTCTATAATGGACCCCTAATCAGGAACATCCGGTAGCAGCGTAGAGATCAATTGTTGTACATGGCGCTTTAGATCACCCAGGGGTATCATCTCAGCTAGTCCCCATAGCTTAATATTGTTCCTCCTCAATCTATTCTCTAAGTCAGCGATTTTAAGTTTACGTTGTTGGGTTTCTTCTTCGGTGTCGTTATGGGCATCCACAAGTTCACTGTGGGCTACAGGAAGCTTGGCCATCTTAGTTTCCATGTGGCTGACTCTAACACCCTAATCTGTGACTTCAGCTTTAACTCTTATGACAAAAGAAAGCATTATATCATAAGTGCGGCACTTATACAGTGTTATTAGTCCAAATGTTTAAAGAATATGACATCTCATATATATAAAAAAGTGAAGGTATACACAGTAAGGTGCTGGGAAGGATCTGTCACCAAAAGGAAAAGTTCGCACTGACCCTTGCCCCAACATGTGGACCACTTAATCAAAAGCAGTCAGAAGCGCTTATGAATACTCTACTGCAGCTCTCCACACATGTAAGATGATGGGTTGTTTAAGAAATGACACAATCCTCCATGCAGTATTACTGACAAAGATATTTATTTAAAAATAAGAAAGAAGCCAAATTACTCACATAGTGGTTAAAGTTTGCATATCAATCCTCATATCATAGGTAGGGTTTGCAATGGGTAAGGTGGCCGACTATCAAGTATGGGGACATCACGTGACCAGACTCCTCCCAATGCATTTCATAACTCAGACACCCGCTTGATGTCTGTGAGTGATGAAACACGTTGGATGGAGTCTGGTCATGTGATGTTGTCACGCTCCATAGTCAGACATCTTACCTCTAGGAAACATTGCCTATGATATGAGAAATTATATGCAAATTTTAACCACTATGTTTGTGAGTATTCTGGCTTCTTTTTAGTTTTAAAATAAATACCTTTGTCGGTAATAATGTACAATGAAGTCTCTTCTTGCCTATTCCCATACATTTATGTTGTGAGACTTTTCCCAAGGAGGATTGTGTCGTTTCCTAAACAACCCATCATCTTACATGTGTGGAAAGCTGCAGTAGAGTATTCATAAGCGCTTTTGACTGCTTTTGATTAAGTGGTCCACCTACTGGGGTAAGGGTCAGTGTGAACTTCTCCTTTTGGTGACGAATCCTTCCCAGCACCTTTCTGTGTGGACCTGCACTTATTGGACTTAATATATATATATATATATATATATATATATATATATATATATGAGATGTCATGTTCTTTGAACATTTAAACTATTAACACCGTATAAGTGCTGCACTTATGATATATTGTATTGTTTTGTACGCCAGGAGAATTGTGCTAGCAGCTTTTCCATACTATTTGTGATATTTTATTATTTCATTGAGTGGGAGTGATTTGTGTTTTTTTTTTACAAAAGAAAGCATGTCTGTATGTAAAGTACCCCATAGGGAGACAAGCATATCTTTTAGAGTTGTGTCCACTATTGGATTACCAGCAGTGGGAAAGTTTTCAATGGGATCAATAAGCTCCCTTGTATCTTCTAGTATACTGTACTCCTCATTACAGTCTCCCATATCCAACAGTATAGAAACCTGTCTGAAGTGGGATTTCTGTGGGCTGTGTGATGAGGAAGAGTTACAGTAAAACCTTGGTTTGAGAGTAACTTGGTTTGAGAGCGTTTTTCAAAACAAGCAACGTTTTAAATCAATTTTAACTTGATATACAAGCGATGTCTTGATTAAGGATGAGCTTCGAGTTCGAGTCGAACTCATGTTTGACTCGAATATTGGCTGTTCGCAAGTTCGCCGAACAGCGAACAATTTGGGGTGTTCGCGGCAAATTCGAATGCCGCGGAACACCCTTTAAAAGTCTATGGGAGAAATCAAAAGTGCTAATTTTAAAGGCTTATATGCAAGTTATTGTCATAAAAAGTGTTTGGGGACCTGGGTCCTGCCCCAGGGGACATGGATCAATGCAAAAAAAAGTTTTAAAAACGGCCATTTTTTCGGGAGCAGTGATTTTAATAATGCTTAAAGTCAAACAATAAAAGTGTAATATCCCTTTAAATTTCATAGCTGGGGGGTGTCTATAGTATGCCTGTAAAGGGGCGCATATTTCCCGTATTTAGAACAGTCTGACAGCAAAATGACATTTCGAAGGAAAAAACCCATTTAAAACTACTCGCGGCTATTGCATTGCTGACAATACACATAGAAGTTCATTGATAAAAACGGCATGGGAATTCCCCACAGGGGAACCCCGAACCAAAATTTAAAAAAAAAAATGACGTGGGAGTCCCCCTAAATTCCATACCAGGCCCTTCAGGTCTGGTATGGATATTAAGGGGAACCCCGGCCAAATTAAAATAAAATGATGTGGGGTTCCCCCTAAATTCCATACCAGACCCTTCAGACCCCCACAACCACCGGCCAGGGTTGTGGGGATGAGGCCCTTGTCCTCATCAACATGGGGACAAGGTGTTTTGGGGGGCTACCCCAAAGCACCCTCCCAATGTTGAGGGCATGTAGCCTGGTATGGTTTAGGAGGGGGGGCCGCACTCTCGTCCCCCCCTCTTTTCCTGCGGCCTGCCAGGTTGCGTGCTCAGATAAGGGTCTGGTATGGATCTTTGGGGGGACCCCATGCCGTTTTTTTTTTTTTTGGCACGGGGTTCCCCTTAAACTCCATACCAGACCTGAATGGTCTGGTATGGAATTTAGGGGGACTCCCACGTCATTTTTCTTTTTTAATTTTGGTTCGGGGTTCCCCTGTGGGGAATTCCCTTGCCGTTTTTATCAATGAACTTCTATGTGTATTGTCGGCAATGCAATAGCCACGAGTAGTTTTAAATGGGTTTTTTCTTTCGAAATGTCATTTTGCTGTCAGACTGTTCTAAACACGGGAAACATGCGCCCCTTTACAGGCATACTATAGACACCCCCCCAGCTACGAAATTTAAAGGGATATTACACTTTTATTGTTTGACTTTAAGCATTATTAAAATCACTGCTCCTGAAAAAATGGCCATTTTTAAAACTTTTTTTGCATTGATCCATGTCCTCTGGGGCAGGACCTGGGTCCCCAAACACTTTTTTTATGACAATAACTTGCATATAAGCCTTTAAAATTAGCACTTTTGATTATTCATGTTCGTGTCCCATAGACTTTAACGGTGTTCGCATGTTCGAACGAACTTTTTTCCTGTTCGCATGTTCTGGTGCGAACCGAACAGAGGGGTGTTCGGCTCATCCCTAGTCTTGATATACAAGTAGCATCACGTCACAGCTGAGTATAAAAGAGACTCCTCTAAGTGTAGCAATATGGTTACATTTAATGAAGGTACAACATTTAACAACTCATATGATTGATGATTAAAACAGGCTCATCTAAGTATGCAGGCATCCGGGGTAAAGCTGTCGCCGCCATCGATGTGGTCCCTTCCACGCTGTGCTCCACGAGCGGTTCAATTGCTCTGCTGCAGGGTATTCTTCCCAGTCATGATTGCAGACTGACATCCGTGAGAGCAGGTGGTGTGGGGGATGGTCTATGTGGACAGCTTTACCCCAGATGCCTGCATACTTAGATGTGCCTCTTTTAATCCTCAACCATGTGAGTTGCTAAATGTTGTACCTTCATTAAATGTAACCATATTGCTACACTTAGAGGCGCCTCTCTTCTCTTTTATACTCGGTAGCTCCTGCTGGAGTTTGCTTCTATTCACCTTGTGGATGGACATGTTATGGTTACACAACCTATCACATTGCTATAATCTTTTTATATGGACTTTAAACTGAAGGACTTATGAATAAATGGTTGTGGAACAAATCATTTAAGTTTCCATTATTTCTTATGGGGAAATTTTCTTTCATATGCAAGTGCATTGGATTACAAGCATGCTTATGCTCACAATCTAAGGTTTTACTGTAGTTAGTTAAGGCAGTGGACTGGGTCCAGCGTGAAGAAGTCAGTGAGCTTGCAGGGGACCTTACCTTGATTTTCGTTTGCCCTGAGGGTAGCTGCTGTCACCCTACTGCAATTCAAGCGATCTCTGCTGCTCCGTGTCGCTTTGAGCTGTTAAGAGCTAGAGGTCTGTCCGGGAGCTAGATTACAACGTGTCCATGTTCCTGGTTGCTGGCCACACTCCCGGCCCTACCTTTTGTGTCAGGGGTTGGAGAGGGCACGCAAACTTCAACAATACCGCCACAGGAGCCCAGTTCTGAATGACTTGGAATTTTGGCAGAACATAGAAGAAGTATAATTGATTTAATCTCAGACTCATGTAATCCTCTGCGTATCACTAACAGTAGGAGAAGAAGGGCCAGTACTCAGTTGGGGTTTTGTTCTTATAAGGAACATTTGTACAAATTGGGAGAGCAACTGAATGGCCCAATCAGTGTGCTATGGCTGCTATTGTGCCTTTATATTGTGGCTAGGCTCTTGGAGCAGGCCGTGTTGCCAATTAGCAGTGTAGTCGGCATGGAGGTCCAACCTGGCTGTGCTCTCTGACAAAGGTGCCTAGATCACAAGATCTGCGTAATGGATTCACTAAACTCCCCACAAGCAAAACCATTGACATACATGTATTCCAGTTGTGTATTTACCTTTTGCCTGGAGTTCAGCTTTACATTTGGATAAGAAACAAGAAAAATACACCAGAAGAAAAAAATTGTTAAACAAGGCTTAGGAAGGCTTAGGAAACATATGTTGTGTAAACAGTTGTAGCGAGTGTGAATCATTCAGGTGATTAAAGAAAAGAATAGCTCCAGGACTTAAATAAGTCAAAGGTTGGGGAGTGATAAACAATGAAGTTTCCTTTGGAAGGGGTTGAAGTCAGCACACTGAGAGCCACTCTGGGGATCAATACATTGTTTTGAAATGTAAAAGGCAAAGGAATAAGGCTGAAAGAAAAGAAATAGAAAGTGAACAGGAAAAAAATTGAAGAAAATAAAAGCAGGGAACAGGTAGAGTAAAAAGATATGGGGTTTGGTTCTGGAAATCTATAAAATTACTTAGACATGGGGTTATAAGCTGTAGATAGTTTTTTTATAGCCTATTATGTTTCAGTCATTTAGAATTTTTTTTTGCACTCAACATAAAGCCATTGATATGCCATTTGATTTCTGAGAAAATTAGGTAAAATGGTTTCCACAAGTTATAGTTTGTTTAATTGATGTTCTGATATTTTAATGCATTAATGTGAGAATATTCTTACAGTTAAATATATTTGACAAGGATAGTTTTAGCAGTGAATCATACACAAATTATATAAGAAATTGGGGTTCATAACTCTAATACAGCCTATTCATTATAAAGGGTTTAATCTGATATCACAAAATACTCTATTATTGGAATTATTAAAGTGTCCAGTACAAGCTAAAATAATGTTCTCACACTTATGACAACCAATCACAACTCACTATTAGCTTGCTAAAACAATTCAGTACTATGTCTAATATTCAACAAAAACAATATTTTACATGGTAACTGATATAATTACTAGACATTATCACACTAAACATGTAAGTTGGGCATTAAGCTTTACAAATTGTGAAAATTGGTAATTACATTACATGTAAACTAAAGAAAATATTGTATTAAAGTGTCACTAAACCTATTTGAAAAAGTTTATAATATTAATCATTTTAATCTGATCACAGCTATGTGCCTGAAAATAGCAGGGTCAGCTAGCATATCCCCAAAAATAAATTTTTAAATTGTCTTGCTGAAACTTCTGCAGTCGGGACTCGGGAGTGTGTCTTATATATAGTGGAGATTCTGATGATATCATAGATAAGCCACAGAATGGTATGTTAAAGTCATTTGCATTCTAAAATATAGAAAGAAAAAAAAATGTTATGCTTTCATTAAGGGTGCTTTAAATTCTTCATTAAAATCTCACCGAAATACTGAAATGTAGTGCTATCATAACACCAATAACCATAAAGTGCATATATTTGCTTAAGAAGTTCATAAAGAACAATTCATCACGTATATATACCACAAAAGGTCATCAAATTGATAATAAATTAATAAATAATTAAAAAACAAAGTTCATAAAATTTGTGCTGTCATGCAAGAAGTCTAAAGTATTGCTTAAAATTAGTACTGCTAGGACTGGCAGTTCCCTATTGCCCGTTTGCCACTATCTGGACACTGGGGACACTGGGCCATGTGGTGCTACCCTGACACAGAATGTTATTGTAGCTGGCATCAGATTAAGTCCTCATGTACACTGCTGCTGGTTAATGGACGTTTAGGAGAGTTGGGCATTTTTTTCAGCTGCCCCTGAACTCTCCTCTATGTTAACTTATCAGTACATGTACATGGGGATGTTTATAGTAGTTTCTAGGCAGTTGAGTTTAGAAGCATTTTTTGGAACGCAAAAAAATGGGTTCAGAGGGATGTTCAGAGGCATTTGAAATGCAAAATGCCTGTAACAGCCTGCAAACGCTGCTAAATGCGGTAAATCGTGTTTAGCAGCAAAAACACTTCTAGAAGCAAACGTGGCTAAACGTGGCATGAAAACGCGGCTAAACGGATGTTTTTAGACACCGGTTTCTAGCTGTCAAGTTAAATAGTTCAGGAGAAGTTAAACAACGTCCCATTTACATGAAGCCTTACAGGTGGCCCGCCTGGATCCCTATTTTGGGAACTATTTGAACTCGGAAGCTCCACCCTACATGTTTCATCGCAAGACTACATCATGACCATATTTGATCAATGGCATTGCCCAGGATCTATGGTCAGCTTGTTTACATACAGCAACTGACATCCAGAATCAATGGCTGGTTTGTTGACAAGTAGGGATGAGCCGAACACCCCCCCAAGTTAACTTCACAGCAGAACATGGGAACAGGCAAAAAATTTGTTCGAACACATGAACACCGTTAAAGTCTATGGGACACAAACATGAATAATCAAAAGTGCTAATTTTAAAGGCTTATATGCATGGTATTGTCATAAAAAGTTTGGGGACCTGGGTCCTGCCCCAGTGGACATCAATGCAAAAAAAAGTTTCAAAAACGTCCGTTTTTTCAGGAGCAGTGATTTTAATAATACTTGAAGTGAAACAATGAAAGTGAAATATTCCTTTAAATTTCGTACCTGGGGGGTGTCTATAGTATGCCTGTAAAGTAGCGCATGTTTCCTGTGTTTAGAACAGTCCGAGAGCAAAATGACATTTCTAAAGGAAAAAAAGTAATTTAAAAGTACTTGCGGCTATAATAAATTGTCTATGGGAGAAATCAAAAGTGCTAATTTTAAAGGCTTATATGAATGGTATTGTCATAAAAAGTGTTTGGGGACCCGGGTCCTGCCCCAGGGGACATGTATCAATGCAAAAAAAGGTTTAAAAATGGCTGTTTTTTCGGGAGCAGTGAATTTAATAATGCTTAAAGTGAAACAATAAAAGTGAAATATTCCTTTAAATTTCGTACCTGGGGTTGTCTATAGTATGCTTGTAAAGTAGCACATGCTACCCGTGTTTAGGACAGTCCGAGAGCAAAATGACATTTCTAAAGGAAAAAAAGTCATTTAAAAGTACTCGTGGCTATAATGAATTGTCGGTCCCGGCAATACACATAAAAGTCATTGAAAAAAACAGCATGGGATTCCCCCACAGTCCATTACCAGGCCCTTTGGGTCTGGTATGAATATTAAGGGGAACCCCCGAACCAAAATTTAAAAAAGAAATTGAGTGGGGGTCCCCCCAAATTCTATACCAGGCCCTTCAGGTCTGGTATGGATATTAAGGGGAACCCCGTGCCAAAATTTAAAAAAAAATGGCGTGGGGGTCCCCCTCAAAATCCATACCAGACCCGAAATATTTTAAGGGGAACTCTGCGCCAAAATTTAAAAAAAAATTGCTTGGGGGTCCCCTTAAAAACCATACCATATCCTTATCTGAGCACGCAACCCAGCAGGCTGCAGGAAAAGAGGGGGGATGAGAGAGCACCCCCCCTCCTGAACCATACCAGGCCACATGCCCTCAACATGGGGAGGATGTCCCCATGTTGATAGGGACAAGGGCCTCATTCTCACAACCCTTGCCCCGTGGTTGTGGGGGTCTGCAGGCAGGGGGCTTATTGGCATCTGGAAGCCCCCTTTAACAAGGGGACCCCCAGATCCCACCCCCCCGTGTGAATTGGTAATGAGGTACAATGAAAAAAAAAAAAAAAAACATAAATAATGTCTAAAAACGCACCACAAATGCATAACAAATGCATGTAAACGTGCATGTGGAACTGCACACTAAAATCAGAGATTGTGGGAAACAGGGGCGTGGTTTAAATGGAGATTGTGTTTGTATACAAAAGGGTTTTATGGAACAAGCACATATGTTGTAATACAGAAACATTCATTACAGGATATATGGTATATAACATGTTATTTTAACAATTGCAATTCTAGAACATTAAATATCTTGGTGCGATTCAATGGTGAGGTGTATAGGGTGGAGGTTATTTCAAATATGTCAGGAACTTCTTAGTGTCTAGGAGTCTCAAGTTTTGAGAAAAAGGCCTAGGAGTTGGATGTCCAGGGGGTCGACTTGGGTCCATATATGTGTCGTGTAAATTTTTGTCTGCGCGTGTGTATGAGACTTAACGGGTAGATCGTAGGTTATGGGTAAGAAGTCACGGGGAGGGGCGTATTTTTGTCCAACTGAGTTGGAGTGTCTTGTTAGGGGTTTGTTTAATGTAAGTAATATTTTTCTCAGTAGGGTGGCGGGTTTCTGTGTGATGTAGAGCAAGGCTGGGTTCCTTAGGAGGGGGATGAGAGGGTTGGGGTGGAGGGTGAATGTTGGGGATGGAAAAAGAAGGGGAAAGAGACAGAGGCAAACAGGATGGGGGGGGTTAGGGAAGAGAAGGGTGTTGGATATTGAAGTGGTTATAGAGGGGTGTGCAAATGAAATGGAGGGGGTGGGTGTCCATCTCTCTCCCTCCATTTAAGTTGGTAAGTAGGTTGCTGGCTTTTTAAAATTAGTATTTGTTAGTAGGAGAATGGTCTGGTGATGTGTATTTATCATTTGTTTTAAGTTTTGGGACTGATCCTGGGGTATTCTAGATTGAAGTATAGTAGTTGGGCTGCAAGCAGTGATAAGGTCTTGGTATTCTGCTGTTGACTGGAAGTGGGTCCAACAGGCCCATTTAGTTGAGGGTGTGTCGTGGGCGATGCTAATGAGGCATTCTATTTCAGCTATCTTGGAGATTCTAACTAACCATTCTTTGATCGATGGGGTCTGTGTGGTACCCCAGTGGACTGGTATGCATTGCTATGCTGTGTTTATCATCTGCATTGCTAGGGACTTAAAGTAGTTTCTGTGTGACAGAGTGGAGTGGTGTAGGAGAAATTGTGCTGGGGACAAATCTAGCTTGTACGTGGTTATCTTCGTAATGAGTCGGTACACCTCGGACCAATAAGCTTGAATAGTAGGACAGCTCCACCATATATGCAGGAGAGACCCTTTTTCAAGTTGGCATCTCCAACACATATCTGGGAGGTCTGGGCATAATTTGTGGATAAGGGTTGTGGTGCGATACCATTGGGCTTGAATTTTGTATCCGTTCTCTTGTGTGGATACATTTACAGATCCCTTGTGTATGCTCAGTAGGGATGAGCTTCGAGTTTGAGTCAAACTCATGTTCGACTTGAACATCGGCTGTTCGCCAGTTCGCCGAACATCGAACAATTTGGGGTGTTCGCGGCAAATTCAAAAGCATCCTTTAAAAGTCTATGGGAGAAATCAAAAGTGCTAATTTTAAAGGCTTATATGCATGCTATTGGGGACCTTGGTCCTGCTCCAGGGGACAAGGATCAATGCAAAAAAAGTTTTAAAAGGGCCATTTTTTCGGGAGCAGTGATTTTAACAATGCTTAAAGTGAAACAATAAAAGTGAATTATTCCTTTAAATTTTGTACCTGGGGGGTGTCTATAGTATGCCTGTAAAGGGGCGCATGTTTCCCGTGTTTAGAACAGTCTGACAGCAAAATGACATTTCAAAGGAAAAAAAGTCATTTAAAACTACTCGCGGCTATTAATGAATTGCCGGTCCGACAATACACATAAAAGTTCATTGATAAAAGCGGCATGGGAATTCCCCACAGGGGAACCCCGAACCAAAATTTAAAAAAAAAATGACGTGGGAGTCCCCCTAAATTCCATACCAGGCCCTTCATGTCTGGTATGGATATTAAGGGGAACCCCGCGCCAAAATTTTTTTAAAAATGGCGTAGGGTCCCCCCAAAAATCCATACCAGACCCTTATCTGAGCACGCAACCTAGCAGGCTGCAGGAAAAGAGGGGGGGGACGAGAGCGCCCCCCCTCCTGAACCGTACCAGGCCACATGCCCTCAACATTGGGAGGGTGCTTTGGGGTAGCCCCCCAAAACACCTTGTCCCCATGTACAAGGGCCTCATCCCCACAACCCTTGCCCGGTGGTTGTGGGGGTCTGTGGGCGGGGGGCTTATCGGAATCTGGAAGCCCCCTTTAATAAGGGGACCCCCAGATCCCGGCCCTCCCCCCTGTGTGAAATGGTAAGGGGGTACAAAAGTACCCCTACCATTTCACAAAAAAACTGTCAAAGATGTTAAAAAAAAAAGACAGTTTTTGACAATTCCTTTATTTAAATGCTTCTTCTTTCTTCTATCTTCTTTCTTCTATCTTCGATCTTCCTTCGGTTTCTTCCTCCATCTTCTTCTTCTTCTGGTTCTTCTGGTTCTTCTGGTTCTTCCTCCGGTGTTCTGGTCCGGCATCTTCCTCCGCAGCGTCTTCTTATCTTCTTCTCCACGGGCCGCTCCGCATCCATGATGGCATGGAGGGAGGCTCCCGCTGTGTGATGCTTCTCCTCTTCTGACGGTTCTTAAATAACGGGGGGGTGGGCCCACTCGGTGACCCCGCCCCCCTCTGACGCACGGGGACTTGACGGGACTTCCCTGTGGCATTCCCCATGATGTCAGAAGGGGGTGGGGTTATGTAACATGTGACCCCGCCCCCGCGGAGGAAGATGCCGGACGAGAACACCGGAGGAAGAACCAGAAGAACCAGAAGAAGAAGAATATGAAGGAAGAAACCGAAGGAAGATAGAAGATAGAAGAAAGAAGAATCATTTAAATAAAGGAATTGTCAAAAACTGTCTTTTGTCATTTTTAACATTTTTGACACTTTTTTTGTGAAATGGTAGGGGTACTTTTCCCCCCTTACCATTTCACACAGGGGGAGGGATCTGGGGGTACCCTTGTTAAAGGGGGCTTCCAGATTCCGATAAGCCCCACGCCCACAGATTTCCACAACCACCGGGCAACGGTTGTGGGGATGAAGCCCTTGTCCCCATCAACATGGGGACAAGGTGTTTTGGGGGCTACCCCAAAGCACCATCCCAATGTTGAGGGCATGTGGCCTGGTACAGTTCAGGAGGGGGGGCCGCTCTCTCGTCCCCCCCTCTTTTCCTGCAGCCTGCCAGGTTGCGTGCTCGGATAAGGGTCTGGTATGGATTTTTGGGGGGACCCCACGCCATTTTTTTGAGATGTTAGCGCGGGGTTCCCCTTAAAATCTATACCAGACCTGAAGGGTCTGGTATAGATTTTGAGGGGGACCCCATGCCATTTTTTTTTTTTAATTTTGGCCGGGGTTCCCCTTAATATCAATACCAGACATGAAGGGCCTGGTATGCCTGGTATGGAATTTAGGGGGACCCCCATGTCATTTTTTAAAAAATTTTGGTTCAGGGTTCCCTTGTGGGGAATTCCCATGCCGTTTTTATCAATGAACTTTTATGTGCATTGTCGGACCGGCGATTTATTAATAGCCGCGAGTAGTTTTAAATTACTTTTTTTCCTTTGAAATGTCATTTTTCTGTTAGACTGTTCTAAACATGGGAAACGTGCGCTCCTTTACAGGCATACTATAGACACCCCCCAGGTACAAAATTTAAAGGGATATTGCACTTTTATTGTTTCACTTTAAGCATTATTAAAATCACTGCTCCCGAAAAACGTCCATTTTTAAAACTTTTTTTGCATTGATCCATGTCCCCTGGGGCAGGACCCGGGTCCCCAAACACTTTTTATGACAATAACTTGCATATAAGCCTTTAAAATTAGCACTTTTGATTTTGATTTGATTTTGCCTCAAGTTCAACCCAGTCTTTAAGTTTGTTGTGGATATTCCAGTCCAGGATTCTGGACAGGCCCGGTAGTAATTTCTTAGGCCTGGCAGGCCTATCCCTCCTTTTTGCTTAAGTAATGAGAGATGTGAGTAGCTAATTCTCGGTCTTCGGTTACCCCAAAGGAATCTGGCACATAAGCTTTTGTAGGTCCAGAAGAAGGCTAGGGGGATGTGGATTGCGGCTACCTGTAAAATATAGAGGAGACGAGGTAGAGCATTAGTTTTTAGGATGGCTGCTCTGCCGAACCAGGAAAATGTGTGTTTATTCCACCGCTTGAGATCACTGGTAAGACTTTGTAGAATGAGTAGATATTTCTTGAGGTATATGTGTTTGAGAGATCTAGGGAGTTGGATGCCTAGGTAGGTTATTGCATCTTCTTTCCATTGAAAGGGGAAGCTACCTTGACATTGGGTAACAATTTGGTTTGGGAGAGATACATTCAGGGTGTGGGACTTAGAGAAGTTTATCTTGAGATTGGAGATTAACCTAAATTGTTGGAATTCTGAAAGGAGTTTTGGGAGTGAGATATGCAGTTCTGTGAGAAAGAGAAGGATGGCATCTGCAAAAGCAGCGAGTTTGTATTCTTTGAGGAGAGTATGAACACCTCTAATGTCTGGGTTATGTCTAAGGCTATGTAAAAATGGTTCTAGGGTGAGTACGAATAGTAAGGGCAGCCCTGCCTTGTTCCATTATGGATGGAGAAGGCGTTTGACAGGAGGCCATTGACTTGGACCTTCGCCGTTGGGCTGGAATAGAGATCCATTATAAAGCTTAATAGGGGTTCACCCAGGTCCAGGGTTCTGATAACTGCTTTCATGTAGTCCCAGGCCACCCTGTCAAACACCTTCTCCGCGTCCAGGGATAAGAAGAAGCCTGCTTGGTTGGAGGAGGTCAAATAATGATGTAGGTTTATGGCTTTAATTGTGTTGTCCCTGGCTTCCCTGCCAGGGACAAAGCCCACTTGATCTTTGGTTATAAATGAGGGGAGAAGAGGGAGCAGGTGGTTAGCGAGGATTTTTGCGAAAATGTTGATGTCTATGTTTAGTAGGGATATTGGTCTATAACTTGTTGTGTGGGTGGGGTCTTTACCTTCTTTGGGGATTACAGAGATGTGTGTTTCTAACATACCTGGTATGAGTGGGTTATCTGCAGAGAGCGAATTAAATTCTTTCAGAAAGGGGGTGGACAGTATGCCTGAAAAGGTCTTGTAGTAAACAGCTGGTAGGCCGTCTGGTCCAGGACTTTTTCAGCTGTGTAAGTGCTAAATCCCATTCATTTGATGTTATTTGAAGGTCAAGTTTGTCTGTGTCATCTGAAGTAAGTGATTTAGGGCAGTGCTTCTCTAGGAAGTTTTGTATAAGGGATGGCCTGGGTGTAAGTGTGAGCATTTGTGTTTCAGAGGTGGAAAGGTTGTAGAGATCTGCATAGAAATTTTCAAATTCTTGCGCTATGTCTAGACTACTTTTTAACGTGTTTCCTGATGAGGTTTTTAGTTGGTGAACTGTTTCTTTTGTTTTTTGGTACGTAGAACTTGTGCTAGTAGGTGGCTGCTTTTGTCACTATACTCATAGAAGAGCTTCTGGGACAGGGTGTATTGTCTCCTTATCTTCTGTACGAGTTCCTCAAGAAGAAGTTTGCACGTTTCAGTGAGTTCATGGTGTATGTGTTGGGCTAAGTCAAGTTTATGTGCCCTCTTCAGTGTTTGTATTTTGGCTATTAGGTCATTCTTGTTTTTCTGTTTCTTGCGTTTTAGTGCAGAAGCTAGAGATATAAGATGGCCACGTAGCACACATTTATGAGCTTCCCACTGAGTGAGGGTTGAAGTGTCAGGGGTGTCATTGTCTTGGAAGTAGTTGGTGATAATGATGCTGAGTTTATGGATTCTCTCTTTATCGGTCAGTAGTTTGGGGTCAAGTCTCCAAATTTTTGAAGTGTGGTTATATTCTGGGAAGGTTAAGTTAAGAGTGAATGGGTGATGGTCTAAGATGATCATTGGTTTGATTGTTGATGTGGATAGGAGAGGTAGGTCTTTTTGGCTGTGGAAGAAATAGTCCAGACGAGAATATTTGTTGTGCGGGGCTGAATAGTATGTAAAGTCTTTGTCGTGGGGGTGGAGGGTTCGCCATGTGTCATGAAGGGAGAGTTCTTGAAGGGAGAGTTGAATTTGTCACAGGGCATAGAATGGTAGGTGGGAGGTTCCAGTGGACGTGTCAATGAAAGGTTCTAGGGGGACATTAAAGTCTCCTCCTAGGATGAGAATTGCGGACTGAAATTAGGTTAATAGATGGATAATCGATTTGAAGAATGGGACCTGAGAGGTGTTAGGGCTATGAATGTTAGCTAGGGTGATCGGTTTGTCCCAGAGGGTACCTTTAAGGAAGATATAGCGTCCTTGTTCATCTGCTAGGGTGTCTAATATTTGGAGGGGGAGATGTCTGGATAGCAGAATAGATGTCCCCTTGGTTTTGGAAGTGGGGGATGTGGCGTGGTATACGTGTGGATAGTGAGAGTTTTCCAATTTGGGGATGGCATTTGCTTTAAAGTGAGTCTCCTGTAGGAATATGATATCTGCTCTTAGACTGTACATATTGGCTAGGATTTGTGACCTTTTTTCAGGAATGTTGAGGCCTTTTGCATTGAGGGAAACTATTTTAAGCGAGTGGGGTGTGGATGAGGTCATTTAAGGAGCCATGTTGAATTTAGCGGAGATTAAACGGATGGAAATAAATTTGGATGTATTAAGTAGTACGGTTTGGATTCGCCCTATAGGCGGGTGGTAGGGTAAATTGGGGGGAGAGAGAGATGGATGTGTAAAGTGGGAAAGGGAGGTGTAGGTAAAGGGATCAGAGAGGTTGGAGAGGGGGGTGAGAGTGGGAGGGTTAGGTGGGGGTGGTGATGGGGGAGGGGTGGGAGGTATGGAGAGAGAGAGGTGGAGGAAAAGGCAAAAGCAGGGGGAAGAGGAAGAGAAAAGGGTTGTGGGGAGATGTAGATTGAGGTGAGGATAGGCCGGGTAGCTCACCCTGGCAAGGGGGGGTCCGGAATGAGTCAGCGAGAACTACCATAGTTCGCTGGGTGTGGGCGTGGTAGATAGTCGTCTCTAGATGGGTGATGTCATTGAGGTCATATGTTCGTATGAGGAAGTATCTGGTAATGGTACAGTAGAGATAAGCTGAATGTAAAGGGTCCCCTGTGTTGGCTCTGTAGGGAGAGTAGTGGCATGATAAAGATGGTGGGTGCGATAATCGGGTCTCCCGTTATTGGGGGGTGGACATGTATGTGTCACACGTGTGGGTGTCCTTGTGGTGGATAGAGGCATGTATGGATGAAGTAGATGAGGTAGAGCTATTAGGTGTTTGTTAGGTTGAGTGAGAGAGGGTCATCTGCGGTGGGAATCTGACCTTTTTTGTTTTTAATTAATTTTATTTTATTTTATATTTTTCATAAGGTTGGTGGGAGGGTTTGTTCCCCTGGGGGGCAATAACAAGAAACAGGAAGGTAATGCAATCGAGGCTGTCTAAGGTTTGGTATAACAGTGTAGTTTTGTGGTCGAACATAACGTGTAAAAGATGTGTTTAGAACATGTTTAGGTAAACTCTTCATTGTAAAGAACAGGTAATAACATGTGAAAACGTTCCAACATATACTGGAGTATTTTGGAGAGCTTCCGAGGGGGGAATCAGAGGATGATAAGAGTAAAAGATGTATTTTGAGAGAGAGAGATCGCCAAGCGTATTGCTTGGGTCAGGTAATCTTCTATGTTTTTGGGCTAGCTTTTAGGCTTTAGGTCTAATAGAGATTAAACAATATTGATGGTTGGGGTTAATTGGGGTTTATGGGGTGTTGTGTATTCGGGATATCAAAACCTCTGATATTTTCCCTCTGAGTCTCTCCCAGCTTGATAGGCAAAGTGTGCATCTCAACGGATCCAGGCATGCGATGTGGTGGTCGGGAGAGAGTATTTTCTCTGGCAGGATCCTAAGTCCTCATGTTATATCTAGAGTAAACTGTTTGCTTTAGAATAATTAACATACTTACTGGTGGTGGAGTGTTTCTATATTGGAGTAACGAGGGGAAGGGAGGTTTAGAGTATAGAGAGTAAGATAATGGTTGATGAAAGAGGGAGGGTTTAAGTAGGTAGGGCAGGAGCAGAGAAGAGTATTATATAAGAATGGGCAGAAGTAAATGGAATATTCCACAAAGGTTGGTATAGGTCGAGGGCTATTACTCCCTTTGCTCATCAGGAGGAGGGAGGTTATTCAATTGGTAGGGGAGAAAATCCTCGTTCGGTGGTCTTTCCAGAGTTTGCAAATCCTGAAAGTGTGTAAGAGTTGGCGGTTAGTTGAGGTTTAGCGTGGCAAAGGTAAAGATGAAGAAGGTTCCTTCATGTGATTTCTCTTCACTTCCCTCTTCCCTGTTGCTTGTAGATGGTCATTCTGAGTAGTGCTTTTGGCAATGTTAGTCCCAGATGGGGTAGGCCCAAATAAGGTTTCAGGCTGTATGGGTAATGTCCTTCAATGAGCTAGACCATGTCTTTGTTAAGAGTGCTGTACTGTATTTGTAATGGGAGGACTTTTGGAGCTGTTTGTTAGATTTGTTAATGACTTTGTTGATAAGTTTGGAGTGTTGCAGATTTCATAGTTCTTCTACCGAGAGGGTCGCAGCTTTTTGCGGGTTGTTAGGGTATTAAGGCAGTGTATTGGGGAATACTCTCATAGAGATTGGGAGCAGGGGAGGTAAAGGGTTAGTCATTAGCGGGCAGATACAGACAGGCATAGAGATAAGGGTACCGACCTTGATCCATTGATTGCAGGGGGATAGTAGGGGTTTCCTCTAGTCAGAGAGATGGGCCTTTCTGTGCACTGGAGACGCTGCAGGGCTGTCATTTCTCTGAGCGTCTTGGGCAGCTGGAGCGAACGTCTTCAGCTTGGGCCGCACTGGCCTGCATTGCTGAGGTCTTCCATGGAGGAGGCAAGTCTCGTTGGTGGCAGATGAAAGTTGCTATACCAATCAGGTAGATCGATCGCAGGAATCTCAAAGGTGTTGCAGAAGTGGTCCAGATATTCGGGGACTCTTAAACTCACTGTGTGGCCTTGGTTGGAGGCTGAGAGGCAAAAAGGACATTTCCAATGGTAATTGATAGACTTAGAGCGTAGGAGGTCTAAGAGGGGTCTCAGCTCTTTTCTGCGTTGAAGGGTGATATTCAATAAATCTTGGTAGATTTTGACTTCTGCACCATGGGACATTATGCGGCCTCTGTTACGTGCTTTCCTCAGGATTTCCTCTTTTTGAGGGAAGCTGACAAGGCAGCATACTACATCCCTAGTCCCTAGTATAGAATTCACCCCTTAGTACAGACCCCCCATCAGTATAGAATACCCCCTTAGTGCAGACCCCATCAGTATAGAATCCCCCTTAGTGCAGACCCCATCAGTATAGAATACCCCCTTAGTGCAGACCCCCATCAGTATATAATCCCCCCTTAGTACAGACCCCCATCAGTATAGAATACCCCCTTAGTGCAGACTCCCATCAGTATAGAATCCCCCCTTAGTGCAGACCCCCATCGGTATAGAATTCCCCTTAGTGCAGGCCCCCCATAAGTATAAGCACCCCTCTCCCCTCCCATAGCGCCCCCCCTGCACATGTCCATCTACTAATCTACTTATACAGTGTACAGACCTCAGAACAGCGTGGCCGTGGATGTATACACACAGATGTGTGTGTCACTCGGGCTCCTCCTCCTCACTGGATGTAAACAAAGGAGGAGGCAGCTTCAGTCTGCTCCACGGGGGACACAGAGTGAGTGAGAGGCACCAGGCAGCGGGCGGTGTCAGCGGTTCTGCTATACACGGGTGTATACCCCTCTGGTGAGTGTCACCCGGGTGCGGCCTGCACCCCCCCGCCCCCCACCTTGCAATGCCACTGCCTATTGGGCTCAATACTTTCAGGCATGCCTCTTACACGTAAGTTGTGGTGCCTGCCACGGTTGTCGAGGTCTTCTAGGTGGCGGTTAATCTCTCGCAGATGTATGGCATGGGATTCGGTGACTTGTTGCACCTGGCAGAGAGTGGTGTCATGGCGGGCTGCTGTTCTTTCCACTTACCCCACTCTAGCGCTGATGTCATGTATATCTACTC
This sequence comes from Aquarana catesbeiana, assembly GCF_042186555.1. Taxonomy (NCBI): domain Eukaryota; kingdom Metazoa; phylum Chordata; class Amphibia; order Anura; family Ranidae; genus Aquarana; species Aquarana catesbeiana. Next base: position 73,853,980 of record NC_133334.1, on the reverse strand, counting down.
TGAGGTCGGAGATGGCTGCCGACATTGTACTCTTAATGTTGGCAGCGATCTCATGAAGGTCAGACAGGCTCAGGGTTCTTGTCTCTCTTATGCTGGGGGGAGCTGGAGCAGAGCAAGTGTCCTGTGAGTGGAGCGGGCCTCGGCTAGATGAGCGGGATCTCTGAGAGAGGGCCTGTGAGGCAGACATGTTGTCCCACTGCTGCCGTGTATGGAATAGCTCCGGGATATTCCCGCTGAGCTGGGTTTCCTGGTCCCTAGGTGATCGGGACCTGGTGGAAGATTCGCTGCGGTGTGTTCCCCCCGTCATTTGGTGAGAGATGTCTCAGTTGAATGGTAAGCAGGACCTCAAGATATCGGAGCTCAGGAGTTAAGCGGCCATCATGGACCAGGACCAGACCACGCCCCTATGTCTGCTATATCATAGCATCATACAGGTAATGCATTTGGTGTACTAAGCTATATGTAGTTTGTGCTGACATGAAGGATGAAATAGTTATAATGGTTTTGCAACTGTAACCCCAAATCATATACAATATATAATAGGTTTAAAGCAGAAATTGACAGTCAACATGGAGATACAAAGAGAGAGTGAAATAAAACAGAGTGATTTTCCAAAGTGGTGTAAAACAAGTCAGAGAGGCACTTACAAATTTCTTTTACACAGCCTCACTGAATATATATGACAATAGGCAACTCTTGCTTCTTGAAATGGACTTCATTTGAATTAATTATACTACTTTACAAGAGCTCAATCCATAAAACTCTGCCCTGCATGACTAGTAAGCTGTGATCGCACTGTAGATTTAATAGTATGTATAGATTATGCGGAATGTCTTTTGTACTGCTTACATAATTAGTGCTCTAAATGTAGGTGTTATGATTAAGGAAGGATGACGTACCGTATATTGCAATATACATATAAAAAAAAAGCCATAGGCAAAAAATGGCAAGCTCATATGTTATTAAAAAAAATAATTTATCTACACCCTACTGTCAGTTAAGGATATAATATAATAATATAGTATAGCAAGAGTGTCAAGGAATGTCATGCAGTATCTTCACTTGCTCTTCCTTCAGCATCGTCTGTGCTAGGTTACCATGTAATGTCTACTCCTTGTGAAATTCATATTACAGTCTCTCTCTAGTAGAGTTGGTCCCAAAATTCAGATGATGAGACTTAGAGCTATTTTCATTATGTCATGTGCCAAATGTGAATTTAAAGCAGTAGTAAACTCAGACCCTCCACAGCTCCTTTTTAAATAAAGTACAGTAGAGCTTTTTAAAACAGTTGGCATTACTTTGAAGCACCTCTGCATGTTTCTTACTTTTTTTAAAGTGTTACTTCATATCTTCGTTTCTGGGTGCAGCCAGCACATAAGTAAAGTCTTCTGCATCTGAGTAGCTCTGTACTTCCGCCCTTTCTACTTGTCCCAATCTCTAATCTCACGCATGCGCACGTGCTCTCATATGTGTGCTGAACTGTGTGGGCAATGTTTACACGCCCTGTGACATTGTGAGTCACATGGGGTTTAGCCAGGGCTTGTGAATAGGAATGAAGTCTTGCGGTATCTCGGAGCTGTGCCGTGACGGAGCCCTGGCATGTAATCAGAGGACTTACAACACGAATATTGTGCCGTAAAAAGAGGCAAATATGTGCATGCGCTAGTGATGTAGGCAAAAGAAACAGGATGGATTACATGCAAGAGAAAGAGGATGTAAATGTTTCACACACAGAGATCAGTTAAGTTTTTATTAGTGCTTGATATGGCGAAAATTCGTCAGTATGAGTTTACTACCACTTTAAGTGTTATTTTTGGCAACTAAAATTCCCAAAAGAGAACAAAGTCTGCTCTAAACATTATTTCTGTCTTATATATTCTACTATTGCCTGGGTGCCCTACACCTTTAGAATTTCAAATAATGCTAGTCTCTCGAGATTGCTAATCCACAAGATGACCAATGTCTGCTTTAATGGATTTACTACCCTGCAATCTTCTGTCCAAGTTACTGCAGACACTAAGATGCACACTTGCAACTTAGGTAGCTGCATTCGTTTTCACTTTTTTTAGTCTAAGAACATTTTAGCAAGTACAGAATATACCGGCTAATCCGTTGTTACTTCCTCTTAGCTGAACTAGTACAAAGATAGTTATCTACCTTCCCAACTGTCTTTTTTTAAACTACCAATTCCCATTTCCCCATGTAGTGGAGATTAATAGAGGAAAAACTTTTTGTAGTCCAAATTAGGAAAACAGTATGTGTGACAACCATGACTCTCATTTTTGTAAATATTTTGTTATATCTTTTCATGTGACAACACTGAAGAAATTACACTTTGCTACAATGTAAAGTAGTGAGTGCACAGCTTGTATAACAGTGTAAATTTGCTGTCCCCACAAAATAACTCAACACACAGCCATTAATCACTTAGTACAACCCTAAGTGAAAATGTCCAAATTGGGCCCAGTTTGTTATTTTTCCTCCCCGGTGTCATGTGACTAGTTAGTGTTACAAGGTCTCAGGTGTGAATGGGGAGCAGGTGTGTTAAATTTGGTGTTATCGCTCCCACTCTCTAATACTGGTCACTGGAAGTTCAACATGGCACCTCATGGCAAAGAACTCTTTGAGGATCTGAAAAAAGAATTGCTCTACATAAAGATGGCCTAGGATATAAGAAGATTGCCAAGACCCTGAAACTGAGCTGCAGCACGGTGGCCAAGACTATACAGTGGTTTAACAGGACAGGTTCCACTCAGAACAGGCATTGCCATGGTCGACCAAAGAAGTTGAGTGCACTTGCTCAGCGTCATTTTCAGAGGTTGTCTTTGGGAAATAGACATATGAGTGCTGCCAGCATTGCTACAGAAGTTGAAGGGGGGGGAGTCAGCCTGCCAGTGCTCAGACCATACGCCACACACTGCATCAAACTGGTCTGCATGGCTGTCGTCCCAGAAGGAAGCCTCTTCTAAAGATGATGCACAAGAAAACCTGCAAACAGTTTGCTGAAGACAAGCAGACTAAGGATAATAATGGATTATTGGAACCATGTCCTGTGGTCTGATGAGACCAAAATACACTTATTTGGTTCAGATGGTGTCAAGCGTGTGTCGCAGCAACCAGGTGAGTACAAAAACAGGTGTGTCTTGCCTACAGTCAAGCATGGTGGTGGGAGTGTCATGGTCTGGGACTGCATGAGTGCTGCCGGCACTGGAAAGCTACAGTTCATTGAGGGAACTATGAATGCCAACATGTACTGTGACAAACTGAAGCAGAGCATGATCCCCCTCCCTTCGGAGATTGGGCTGCAGGGTAGTATTCCAACATGATAACAACCCCAAACACACCTCCATGATGACCACTGACTTGCTAAAGAAGCTATGGGTAAAGGTGATAGACTGGCCAAGCATGTCTCTAGACCTAAACCCTATTGAGCATCTGTGGGGCATCCTCAAATGGAAGGTGGAGGAGCGCAAGGTCTCTAACATCCACCAGCTCCATGATGTCATAACGAAGGAGTGGAAGAGGACTCCAGTAGCAACCTGTGAAGCTCTGGTGAACTCCATGCCCAAGAGGTTCAAGGCAGTGCTGGAAAATAATGGTGGCCACACAAAATATTTGGACATTTTCACTTAGCTTTCACTTTTGTTGCCGGTGGTTTAGACATTAATGGCTGTGTGTTGAGTTATTTGAGGGGACAGCAATTTACACTGTTATACAAGCTGTACACTCACTACTTTACATTGTAGCAAAGTGTCATTTCTTCAGTGTTGTCACATGAAAAGATATAATAAAATATTTACAAAAATGTGAGGGTGTACTCACTTTTGTGAGATACTGTAGATACAGTGGAGGAGTGAGTGTAAGATCAAGATCAAAGGACCGGTTCAATAAAAGACTATTTTGTTTTGGCTTTAGATGCTTCAAAAAGTGATTGCAATATAAAAAAAAAGTGATTCAGTGGAGCCTGGGCTAGTAGCTTCATATGATAGAAATTAAACTTATAAGTGTGTAAGCTTGAAAAAATCAGCTCTGTTTTAAATGGAGGCACACTATTGCCTAGCCACAATGTGGCACATGTTGAGTGGATCATTTTAAAACCAGGCTTGATATACGCAGTGATAAGGAGGCCATATGTAATTTGTGGACATCTGTAATTGACTCACTATTCTTTACGGATTGATCATTTTATATCAGGTTTGCATTTTATGTGACTGCTTGGTGATTTCATATTGTTAAGAGTAGTGGTTTCTGATTGGTGGCATGGTAGGTGTATGGATTAAAAAAGGTACAACCTTTATTTGTGTGTATGTGTATAGCCAACTAGAAAACAAAGGTTTTTTTATAGAGTATGGAGGGATTAGAACCTCTATCAAGTATTTTCATTTTGCTGTTTGTGTCTGTGTTGAGGGGATTCGGTGATGGGAAGTCTAAAATTTTACACTTGCCACCAGAGTAAACGATGAGGAAAAATTTTCCAGTGGGGATACTGGTTCTGTCAAAAACTATCAATGAGGAGAATTCTTCTCACCATATTGAGATTTTCTCTGGCTTCCTGTCACATCTCTAGGGCAGTAAATTAAAGAAAATCTTCCTAATGAGACAGACATAAATAAAACCAAGACAGGTATGGAAGCTTTGAATAAGGAAACTTTGAAGGAGTTCAATAATTTATGGAGACCATGGATTACACAGTCTACCTACTTACTTTGAAAATCAAGTACTCTTGCCATGGTAGCAGACACTCTTTCATAGGGTTACAACATTATTTTATATAAGTAGTTATGCCTCCGGAATCCTTGTGCCCCCTATATCCCTTTACCTTTCCTACCTCTTATATTCCTTTTTTCTTTACAATTTTCTTCTTAATACTCTTACATACTGTATACTATTCATTATCAACAGGTATATTTAGATGACATTAATATCATTACAATTCTTAGTATTGTAGTTATACTTAATTCAGGAGGTCTGTACACATGATACTTCAAACACGAAAGAAACATGAACCTCACATCTAATTTGCAATAATTCTTTATATGTAAATCTAATCCACTAATAACATAACATAAGATTACTTTACCGATTTAACTGACATAAATTTTAACAAATATAGATCTTTTCTTTAATATGTCTAACCTCCATAACAATGTATCAACTTGTATTTTCTGTCCTACAAGAAATTGTTATATAACTCTTATTTGATATATTATAATTGTTGTTGTATGATGATCTTTCAATAAATATCTTTGAACGAGAGAAACCAAGACAGGTAATATATGAAATGTTAGCTCTAGGTAAAACCTTCATTTAGTTTTGAGTTGTATGAAGTATCCTTAGATTTTCTGCCAAGTTTTTATTAGGGCATGTGTCCCTATGGAGGAAACAAAAAATTGAGTGGAAATCCCAAATTTTAGAGCTGTCTTCTGAACAAGAGGTAATCTTCCAATGGGGGCATTTGTTTTAGGGGAGTATCTCCCACACTTTTGAAGAGTTCTTTTAAATTTATTTTGTATCTCTGGGACAAGAAGCAAAGAGAAATTTACCCAATGGTATGCAACAACAAAAGAATAAAATGACAACGGTTTTAACCCTTCCTTACTCCATTCAAAATGTAATTTAAAAAAGTTTTTCCTATATACAGTATACACTTTAAAGCCTAAGTTTACCTAACAAAATAGATTAACCATATAAGGGACATTACTTACCTTCATCCTGATGTGTCCCTTGTGCATTTGTCTTCTAGAAATATTTCATCCTCCGATGACCCCCCCCCAAACAGAGTTTATGGAACTGAGAAGCAGTCATAGGCTCTCATTAAACAGGATCTATGAATAGGGGAATGGGTGGATCACTTTTCATACATAGTAGCTATATTAATGGATTCTACAAATGGAGGTGCTGGGTGGAAAAGGGGGGGCATAGTCTGACACTCTTGATGAGAACCTGTGACAGCTACTTAGTTCTATTAAACCCTTGCTGCACCGGAACATTATGGTAGTGGGGTTGGGGATGCAGGTGGGTGTCAGAGGATGAAAGATTTCTACTGAACTAAAAGACAAGGGACACATTACTTTGAAGGTAAATAATATTCCTTCTGTTTTATATATTTTTTTTATTTTTTAAGGTAAACTTAGGCTTTAATGAAAGTTTTCAAAATATTGAAAATTACCTTAGAAATTAACTTTGCATCTTCAAGGTTATCAAAGATTTCAATGATTGGGTTTACGTGGACTTTAAGTGAAAAGTCAAGGTAAAAGTTTACATTTTAAGCCATTTTAATATTTTGCTATGCAATAACAACTCTATATGGACAATGTTTATGCATCCAACTGTTTTACCTTGAGCTACATTAAGGTGACTCATTTCAACTTGTAAATGTGTGACCTGCAAAGTGGAAATTCAAATAACTAATTTACAGCCACTGTCGGAGTCAGTGTGTCATTGCTTTGCCTCATACATACAAATTATTAAATATTCTAGAGTAATTGATTCTTCAATTAATCACTGTGGCTGTTATTCCTCACTCCCGCAATGACAAAAACATTTTGGGAGATCCTATTAGTGCTCTGTTGATATGGCTCATTAAATTGAATCCTCTATTGGTTGCTATATAACTGTTCACTCACATTATGCTTTTCACAAGTTTACAACTCTGTGTGTGTTCATTCCTCATCACTAGGCATCTAATGAAGAGACATATGGTATTAAAAGCTTAGTTTAACAGCCTCCAAGTTCAGTTTATGGTTGAGAAGCAAGATATGTTTCCTCTATTCTTTTTATACACATGCTGGAGTTTTCAAAATTCCTTTTTAATAGGCTGGAGTTGGAACATGTCTTTTTGTTGTTGGACACAAAGGCACACTGGGGAGATTCTCTGGTAGGTCTGGGAATTCTTCCTTGTGTAATGAAAGTTAGTGTGCACTAATCAAAGGGATCGCTAGAACTAGGTGACCATTTTTGTGAGTGAGAGATAGAAGTATGTGAGCAACTGTAACTGAAACATGTTGATGTAAGCACAAGGAATCAAATTTTGCAGGTGAAGCAGACAGTTCTTGCCAATCTTAAAGGCATTCTTTAAAGTGGACCTTTGCTCTCATTTTCTGGTTTACATAATACTGCTTGCTTCTTCTCCTTTCACAATTTTTTTTTTTATTTGTAGCTGGTACATCTGCCTTCCACACGTAGATAAGAATGCCACCAGCCTCCTGGGATACTCACGTCACACATCCCAGGAGGCTTCATGGCAATTTAGAACACAGGCACATGCACAAGGGGGACGGTTGCAAGAGACAGCCAGCTGGGCCAGTTGTACTGACAACTAATTCCCTGATGACATGTAAAAAGAAGATGGCAGCATGGGTCAGGACCTATAGGAAGAGTGTGGTGCAAGAGAAGGGAACAAGCCTAGATCTTCTGGGTTTATGCAGCATAGAAAGAAGACAAAAGGTACATAGCACTTTAACTGTATTTTTTTAAGGAAGAGTGTTGTTGCTCTTTAGGCACATTAAGTGATTTTGTAGCATAAGTGGCTAACAAGGATACAGGCTATATTCCATTAGGAGAAAAGCATCAACTCTGGTGGGCTTGTAAAAGAAGTATCAATGAGACCCTCTAAAGGTAGTGAGTGGAAACAGCTCTGTGCCATCTCACCAGTATTTCTTGTATCTGTCGATAGGAAGCAAAGTGAACCAGACGCATATGAAGCTGCATATAAGGAGAGATAAGAAAAGAGCATATGAAGCCTACTTACCCTATTGAAAACATTTGAGGTTTTGCAATTAAAGCAACCCCTAATTTTGCAATATTTACAGAAACTTCTGCCAAATGTGAACTATTAGACCTGACCATTGCCAAGTGGGTGGAGACAAAAGGTGACGCCAAAGCAGGAAGTACCTGCGCTTACTCTCTTAGAAATAAGCCCTGGTTCTTACAGTATGTAATGTTTGTGAGAAAGATATGCTGCAATCATTGATCGCAAAGAAGATAGTTTAAGCTTTTACTGTTCCATAATGTAAGAAACTTCAGAGGGGTGGCATCTAGCATTATACTTCACGTTTTATATGGGACACCAGATTATGAATATCTTAAATTTCACCTGTTTTGTATTCTGAGGCACTAAATGACAGCTGCGCCTTTCACATGTTATTTTATCTGTAATTTAATCTTCTTGGGCTGCCATGGTAACAAGCAAAAATCGAGTAAGTACCTAGGACTATAGTATGCTGTAACTGTAACTTATCCAAAATAAACTAAGTACATCTAATATTATGTTTATAGTCACAGTTGGACTCAACACCACTTTTACTGGATAGGCACATACCACTCTATATGGCTACATTCGCATAGGCATTTTGCCAAGGTACAATTGACAGAGGCAGGATCCTACTGATTCCTGCTGTTGTTTATGACAGCTGTGAGTGGCTAGTTGTATCCACATAGCCCATACACTATAACGACGGGTTGCCATCTGCCATAGCTATTTGAGGCTGTTCGAACAAAGCATGTCCAACAGCAATCACCCCAGGTAATCACTGGCTGTATGAACATGTCAGGGTACTCACCAAGGTCAAGATGCTGAGAGCGGCCCCCCTTGCACCTGAGCGCACTTTACCCCTGAAGGTGGTACAGAGGGTATAAGGCACAGAGAGACACAGGTTACCAGCAGGTAGGTGGGCCTTGAGTGGAGATCTCCTGTAGAGCAAAGATGCCGTGCAGGAGTAGACTTGACACCAAACTGGAGTACGAAGTCCGGCCAGGGCTCTAACCCAACAGACCAAAGGTAGTGGCTGGGACTGAGTCTCTAGGAGGAGGCTGGGGGTCAAACACCTGAAGTCCAGTAGAAGCAAGTCCTTAATACAAGCCAGGGTCATACACAGAAAGCAGGCCAGTAGAGTAGTCTTTAAACAAGTTGGGGTCATACACAGAAAGCAGGCCAGTAGAGTATCCTTTAAACAAGCCAGGGGTCAAACACAGGAGGCAGGTAAGCAGAGGAATCCTTTAAACAACCCGGGGTCATGCACAGGAAGCAGGTAAGTAGAGAAGTCCTTAGGGCAAGCCGGGGTCAAATTGCTGGAGAAGATCAGAGCAGGTCAGGGTCAATCCGGGTCACAACAGGTAAACACAGGTTAGCAGAACTTGAGACAGGAACACGGGAAGCTGAGAGACAAACCAGCAATTAGACAAGGGGCTGGTCGGCCTTTTATAGGCCAGCAAGGGGGTGTCACATTAATGCACGCTTCAGTGCACCATCACACTGTATTGCGCACCCGTGTGCGCCGTCCCGCTGTATCACACACCGGCATGCGCCAAACCACTATTCTATCATGCAGGCGCACAGGTAGGTGCTAATACTGGCAAGTCCGGCTCCTGCTATTTCTCTGACAGAAAAGCCAAGAATAACTGTGGATGCCAACACTCTGTCATTGACGTGTACAAACTAGGTGTATGAGTTTTATCAGGTTCTACAGTTAACTCACATCTGAAGGGATATGGGGAATTGGGGAACCACTGACTAAATGGTCCCATGGGGCCCATATTTGTAAGATTTTATCCATCCTGTCCCAGAGTCTGGCTGTCAAATCTTCCAACTTTTCAACCCCCGTAATATTGTTGATCAGGTCCATGTGCTGAAAATGTCTTGGAATATTTGGATATGCCATGAAAAGGGAGATAATGGATTGAGTTGAAGGGAATTCCACACCCAAGGGCTAGTTGTAACAAGTTGGCAACCCTTTTCTAATAACCCTTTATTAAGGGGCACAGACAAAAAAAGTGATGAAGCCTTCCATCCAATTGCCCACACTGCTAGAATTCCTTCTAGACAGATAAGTTGCAAGAATAAAGTACCTCTGGGGTTCTGTACAAGAATATGTAACATTTGATATAGTTTCATTAGGGGTTATACATATACAAAATGCATTTTCTCAGATCCCATCCTACAAGGGACCTACAAGCAGTAGAAGCACTTAAAGCAGTGTGGAATAATTCATCTTCAAATTTCACAACAGAAGCACTGAAATTAGAGCTCCTTTTTCTTCGCTTTCTATGGCGGGCAGGATCCTTGCAACCCGCCAGCCTTAAATTGTAAACACAACAGGTGTTTCTAAGCTGCTAGACACCAACCTTAGAGTCTTTGGAAATGTTTGAGGGTGAATTACTCCACAGAACACGCAGTTACGAAGGTTAGTGAGGGCTTGTTATAAAGCTTTTTTGTTTCTTAATAAAATGTGTAAATATTTAATGTCTATAGTATGGGCAAGGGTGCTACTAAAGTTAACAGCAGGGATAAAATGCAGGTACCTCAGGCCATGTATATGGTCCATATGTTTGCCTCTCAGTAGACAGATTCAAAGGGAGAATTAACAGCTATACAGTGATGTATGCACTTTTTCTCACAGGCATGACAGATACATCAGAAAAATTGCTATATATGAAAATGTCATATATTATATGCTTGCCTCAGTCATCTGTGTTTGTAAAGGCAGGTATTTTTAATATGCGTCTGCCATATAATCTTTCAATAAAGCATAGACATTGAAGTCAATTCATCGTACATGCAGTCGTGAATGTCTATGTATTGTTTTTCTACCATCCTGCTTGGGGGGTGTCTTTGGACTAAGCTTGCATATTGCACATAGGCCTGTAATGTGTAGCCACAAGCTGTTTTATTACAAAGTTATGGCCTGCAGACTTCCTTTAGGGAGCCAAATATTCACTAAAGAATTTATATGGGCCGGGTAATTGGATCACATATTCTGCTGAATATTTTATTGCCCTGCGATTTTCCTGAACTCTTTTATCTATCATAAATAAATAAATAAAGTAAATAAAAAAATGCATCTGTGTCATTTCTGAGATGACTATGAGAAAGGAATTAAATGCTTTGGTTTTACTGGATTTATTTGCAGGCTTGCGGCTATTTGGTACTTTCAATTCAATGGCATGCGACTAAAATGCAATAAAAACCCTTTTGTTTAAATTTTAACTTCGAGCACAAACACTTTCATTTAAGTATACTCCTCAATAGCCACAAAGGATATACACATAGGTGTGAGCAGCCTTTTGCTTTAGGGTGTGCACCCCAAAGCTCAAACATACATGCCTTTCTCCGCAGCCTCAGCTGCATTGGACAGTAAATGAACGGAATAGTGCTCTGTGCTGAGCGGCTTCCTGTTCATTCACAAACTGAAGCATAGTAAACACTGTATTATGCTTCAATTATGTAGGAACACAGTGAGTGTGTTCACTGTGTTGATTTAGAAAAGAAAGGGGAAGGTAAATAACATATGTACTAGCCCCTTCCCCCACTCTCCATTCTAAAACATCCCTTTCAGGAGCTGGGGGGAGAAGAGAGGAGGGAGGCCAGCAGCACTGCAGGGGGGGTGCAACACGGGGGAAGCCCAGGCAATAGGGGGGATCAGCACCACATGCAGTGATTAGGGTGTGCATAGGCACACCTGACACACCCCATGCACACACCTATGGATATACATCCACGTTGTGTGCACCAAAAACACTGTTAATACCTTGTAATTGTAGCAGTGACATCATCACTGTGCTCCACATTGCTTGTGCAGAGACAGAGCTGTGAAGGGACCCAGCAGGTCCTATCCACTGCAGACTGCCTATAGAAACTGCAATGGGGGATACAAGACCAGTCATCCTGCACAAATTGAGAGAGCAACAGTGACCAGTCTTTATTACAGGATGCTCCCACATAGAGGCAATGTTTTACACTGGATTGCACAGATCTGGAAAAAATACATAAAGGACAATAAGATTCGAGGAAGAATAAACATGATTCTTGTATTAAGAAAATATTTGCTTTTCCTGGAGTTCAGTTTTGAAGTGTGAGGAAAAGCAAGGGTTCATAATAACTTAGCCCTCCCCAACAGCTTATACTTACCTTATGTTTGCTCCTTCCCTGCTTTAATTAGCTGTCAGAAGGAAAGGGATGTGCAAACTATGAGTTGGAGCTATGGACGCCCCATGTAAGAAGACTGATTGGACCAGTGCTATCTCATGGAGTGAGTAATATTTCCTTTGGCTCCCAGCTCTGATTGAGAAGCAATGGGTAAGTATTTGTTGCTGGGAATAGGAGGAAAGACACCCTACCACTAACTTTTAAAAAATTGCAGGTAAATGCACAATCAAATCAAGTATTTTATTTTTGCTTGCAGCTTTTCTCCTTTCCATAAAATATTTTTTATTGACTTGCAATGTGCCTAAAAAAGTGTCCTCTCCAGGATAGTCAATTTCCTAGCACAGCCCTCTCCCTCCTTGCAACCCAAAGCCCTCTCCCCTTCTGGTAGTGTATAATTACTTTGTGTTGGCCCAGTTACTCTACCTTCCCTCACTTCCCGACATAACAGTTTATGTAGCAGATGGAGGAAGAGGAGTAAAATGGGAGTCTGCTTACATCATATTCAAATGGTGGCACCAAGCTGCAGTTTTGGGGTTTTTGGATGACTACACAAGAGGGATAAATAACACGTATTAAATATTGTAAATGCACACTGCATTTTATGGAAATATTGTTGTTGAAATAAATGATCATGTCCCTATAATGAAAACTTTTTCCTTTGAAGTAAATGGAAAAAGCACAGGTTTGTTTTGGGTTTAATTTACACATTTGCAGAGGGTTGCACACTGCTAAGAATCAGCATCATTGTGCAACTGGGATTCACAGATGATTATATTCCACCACAGCCAGCATTCGGTATCAATGGCTGAAAAAATGCTCTGGCTGTACACATGTATACATCTATGTGGTGACATGATATTAGGGATTGGCCCCCAGATTTCATTCAGTCTGCTGGAGCCACTCTGCAAGCCAGCAGAAAGATGTAGGATGGCTTTCAGAGGCCAAATAAAGAAGTGAAAGGTTTTCTGATAGGAAAGTGGCTGAGCATTTATGCTGAGAGTTGCAACACAACAGCTGGAGGATTGGCTCATCTAGCGTTGCCACTGACTATAGGGAAGTACAAGGAAAGTGCTAAAATAATCAGGTATTTATTAATAATACAAAGCTGGAACCCCATCATGTGGCAAGGAGCTAGCATTCTACACAAAAGCGTGAGGGAGCACAGGAGTGCCAGGGAGTTACAATGAAATACTGCTTCTTATGCTACAGGATGCCTTGTGTGTAGAAGTGACCCTGTAATGACGAGGTTAGGACTCTGTAATGACGAGGTTAGGAACTGAACCTTGTGTTTCAAGAGGGAAGCCAAAAAGTACCCACTCCCTCAAAATGTGAGCCCTTTGCCCTGATGGCTTTTCCATTCTACCAGAGGAGGACTGGAAACCTTTGGCCTGGAACTAGACTGTTTGTGGTTGGACAGATTTCTGTAGGCCAAAGAAATCTTGTTGTACAATGTGGGCAATGGTGCCACATTGTCTGGTGGGTGGAGTAAAATGTGCGTGTTTTGAAAGGGCATTTTTTTCTGTGACACACTTTTTCACATCCCATGGTATCAGTTCCCTTTGTGTCTTTCAAGATTTGGTTACATAACATCTCATAGCATCAAATGAATAGATGCTGGAAAACTTTACTCTGCCAATCACTGTGATAATCAGTCTGAATGGGGAGCAGGTAGCTTTATAATGCTCAACATGTGCCATGGACTTTAGGCCCTGTTCTGATCAATGTATTGATGATGAAGAATCTTCACTCAAGGTCACCAGCCTAACATATCTTATGAGCATTGCCCATGGGACAAATGCCCCCCAGCCCAGTCCTCTCCTGCCAATCCCAAGAGGTGGTTTAGGAATCAGTAGGCTTAAATCCAACTTACCTATCCTTGATAAAGATAGTCTAGGCCAGAGGACCCAATACGATTACCTTGAAACCAGGGGAGTTATTTTGTAAAAAACTACCAGATCTTTCCAGTGTCTCTTCAGTGTTGTTTCTTGATTTCCTTACCTGGCTTGGAGAGGAAGCCAACCATGTTTTGTAGTCAGTATGTAAACCATTCCTTCTTTCTTGAGTTCTCTCTAGATATAAGAAGGTGATGCATAATTCAACATATCAGTGCCCAATGAACACTACAATGTCAGTTATAGATGAAGCTGACTTAAAGTCCAACTCGCTTCCAGTCCCTCTGACAACAGGATAAAAAATTAAGAAAGCTGTTGTTACTGGAGCAAGAAGACACATACAGTAATATCCTCCAGAGGTCCCAGTCTTTCTAAATGTTACTAAAAAGGCATTTTGTTGTAGTCTGTGTTCCTTCTTGAGAAATGTTCTGTTCTGTCTAATACTCCTCAAAGTGACACCTAACAATTGCAAGTGAAGTGAGAAGAAATCAAACAAAGGTAAAAGGTTATATCTTTTTTAGGGGCGGACCGTCCATTAAGGGCACACGGGTGCGGCCCCCCTATCCATGGGCCTGGCCCCTTTTAGGACACCTGAAGCATGAATTACAATTGCGGGGATGTTTTTTTTTTTAAGCACCTCATTAGAGCCAGAAGCCAGGACAGGCGATTCTATTGGACACGTAGGAGGAGGGGAGGAGATGCACATCAGAAGTAAGGAGGTGGAGGAGAGGACACAGGAGCCACTGCCCGATGCTCGCCACCTGCCATGTAGATGGGGTGAGTACCGGACCGACCAGCAGACAGCAAGCGGGCGGGGGTGGGGAGGTTGAGGTGCCGCCAGCCGCCAGGGGGGTGATTGTTTGCTGCCCCACCAAAAAAATACCACCTGCCACTGATTCTTTTATACATACAAGCAGTGTAAGCATCTGAATGTAACCTAATATCAGCCTCTTGCAGGACTGGAGTGGAAGAGGAAGAAGTAGCACAAGGATCCAATCAGTTTATGTGCTGACAAGAAGTATGCTGATAGGAGGAGAGAGTAATAGGATAGAGGGAAGAGTTCATCACTCTGCTGCTCCTCTTTTCACTGTCCAGTCACATGCTGGGGTGTGTCCAGGACCACCTGGGCTCAGAGGAAATAGGATGAATGGTGCTGACCATCAGACTGAGGATAACTATTGGTAGAAAAAAAGTACTTGGGGGGAAAGATCTGGGTTGGAGGTGAATATTGTAGCAAACGTTGGATTTGTGATTTCATCTTTTAATGGGCTATTTATTTTTTATCTGATTATTTTTGGCTGGAGGTATGCCTTATTATGTAACTCTTCGTTTGCAATAGCTATTGTAGCTGTCATTTGTGTGACAGTGTCAGGAAAGGGTGGTAAAACACTGCTTTTAAGCCTCTTCTTTAATAAAAAAAAAAATTCTCAGAAGAATAACTCGACTCTTGTAGAATGAATAGCATGGCCTTTGTGCCATTCGTTAGACTGTCAGCAGATACAAAAGTTAATGCTTTGGTGAAAGTAAGAAATAAATAGTCTTCTATATGAAATGTCAGACCAACGGCTGCTCTAAATTTAGGGATTCTGATATAATGCAAAGGCAAGGGCAAATGTAATGGCATAAAACATATTAATGGTGTGGCAGCTGACAGCAAAGTTAGGAGGATGCCAATGTCATTGCATATATTTCATGTAATATTTTACAATTAAATGTTAATGTCATTTACACTCTTTCATTGTGGACTTCAGGCAAACTGCTAAATGCAGATAACATAAATATAAGAACTGTCTTGCCTATCACATGTTTTTTGTCCATCCAGTCCTCAGATTTTCACAGCTCTGCCACACGGCACAGCCCTATCTGGCAGGGCAAGAGATCTTGATTTTCAGTAGCAACCTTAGGTCTTCTATTCACCCCTAGCATGTGACTAGACAGTGAAAGAAAACACACAAATATGTCTGTCTCTCTATCATTCTGCTCTTTCTGCCTATCGGCATGCTCCTTATCCTGCAGCACAGCTGCTTCTCCCTCCCCTACTCTGAGCTCTGCTGTATTGGGACTGCAAGGGCATAATTCCAAATCAAACTCATGTACTTACACTCCTTGCTTTTAAAAAAAATAATTGAGGACGCCTGATGTAAGGCAGGACTCCGCTGGGGACGCCTGAGGTAAGGAGGGACTTTGCTGGGGATGCCTGAGGTAAGTAGGGACTTTGCTGGGGATGCCTGATGTAAGGAGGGACTTCGCTGGGGATGGCTGATGTAAGGAAGCACTCCGCTGGGGACACCTGATGTAAGGAGGGACTCCGCCAGGGACACCTGATGTAAGGAGGCACTCCGCTGGGGACGCCTGATGTAAGGAGGCACTTTGCTGTGGACGCCTGATGTAAGGAGGCACTCCGCTGGGGACACCTGATGTAAGGAGGGACTTCGCTGGGGACACCTGATGTATCCGGTGGCAGGCGACGTGACAAGTGACACGTTCAGGGCTCCCATTGATTCTGAATTATGGTGAGTTGAACTATTTCATTTTAAGGAGCTGAGGACGCCTGATGTAAGGAGGGACTCCGCTGGGGATGCCTGATGTAAGGAGGCACGCCGCTGGGGATGCCTGATTTAAGGAGGGAATCTTCTGGGGACACCTGATGGCATCTGGTGGCAGACAACATGACAAGTGACACGCTCAGGGCTCCCTCCCACTGATTCTGCATTATGGTGAGTTGAACTATTTCATTTTATATTACAATGTAATAAAAAGAAATGATGCGCTTCAATCATCCTGACACCATAACAACCATGGTGAAGTGATGATTGAAGAGCTAACACCAGGTGTTTCGAGTATCTTTATCTGCTGATTGTTAAACTTTCTGGCATACATATATTTCTATTGTGGTGTAGGATCTGTACCTACTGTCTGTCCATCCCCCTTTCTTTCCTTCCTTCTCTCTCCTTCCCTCCCTCTTTCTTTCTCCCTCCATCCCTCGTTCATCTCAGACTCGGACCACACACCCTTGAGCCACACCCAGTTAAGCCATACCCACTATTTCATTTAAACCACACCCATTTTTTGTCGCACCGTGCTACACGCTCCGCATTTTCCTTTTCCTTTTACACCACACCTTAAAACGAATGCCCCCCCTAATTATAATAAGACTCCGCCTACAGACAAATAAGTGTCCCTATAAATTTTGGGAGGGAGATTTCTGTTGCATATTTGGCAAGTACAGAATCACAGTATGTATAAAATAATATGCAAAGTGGTTGGAGGGAAGCTTCAGAATAGCAAAGATGTTTTTACTACAAATTATGTGAGCTGACTGAAGTTCCTCGTTAACCACTTCAGCAAATCGCCGTACCCGTACATCGGTACTTTGATGCTAAATACCGTTGTTAAGGCTGCAGGTAGCTGCCATAACCCAGGTATTTTCAGGAACGGTGTGCGTTTCTCCCTAGGATAAAAGTGATCTCTGTGGCGGATTTGCCGCAAGATCACTTTTATCGGTGGTGGGAGTGGGGCCCCCTCCCGCTGCCCTCCGGCCTTATCCACCGCTTACCAGAGCTACCGGTAGCGGTGGAGATGACCGCATCCTCTCTCCTCGATGCCTGGATCCCGAGTGAGGGAAAGATGGCCCCTGCTCGGCTCCATAGCATTGGAGGGCAGAAGCAATGTCCAATGTCACTTCCACCCAATGCTCTTTAAGGAGAATTTTTTTTTTTCAAATTACATTTTTTTTTATTGCATTTTAGTGTTAATATGAGATCTGAGGTCTTTTTGACCTCAGATCTCACATTTAGGAGGTCCTGTCATGTTTACATTCCTTGTAATAGGAATAAAAGTGACCCACATTTTTTTTTAAAAAGGACTGTGTAAAAATAAAAAAAACAAAAGGTAAAATAAATAAGAAAAAAAAGGAGAAAATTGAAAGTGCCCTGTCCCGTCAAGCTTGCGCACAGAAGCAAACGCATACGTAAGTCACGCCCACAAATGAAAACGGTGTTCAAACCACACATGTGAGGTATCGCTGCAATCATTAGAGTGAGAACAATAACTCTATCACTCTTCTGTAACTCAAAACTGGTAACCTGTAGACATTTTTAAACGTCACCAATGGAGATTTTTAAGTGCCAAAGTTTGTCGCCATTCCACGAGCGGGCGCAATTTTGAAGCGTGACATGTTGGGTATCAATTTACTCGGCGTTACATTATCTTTCACAATGTAGAAAAAATTGGACTAACTTTACTGTTGTCTAATTTTTACCTCAAAAAAGTGTATTTTTTTCAAACAAATTGTGCTTGTAAGACCGCTGCGCAAATACGATGTGACGTAAAATATTGCAATGGCAACCATTTTATTCTATAGGGTGTCTGAAAAAATATATATAATGTTTGGGGGTTCTAAGTAATTTTCTAGCAAAAGAAATTATTTTAACTTGTAAGCAACAAGTGTCAAAAAGAGGCTCGGGCTTTAAGTGGTTAAGCATTATTTTTAATGACTAAACAGCTCCATTATTATGTGACTTTTACATTTGTCTAGAATTCACCTTTAAAGCGTAAAGGAGAAGTACAGCCAAAGCTTGTTTGGCTGTACTTCTCCTGTGGATCACAGGAGTGCAGAAGGAACCTGTTTTCAGAAGGCAGTGGGCTGAAGCCCGCTGTCGACTGATGTTACAGAGCCGGTTCCAGGCTCAGGAAAGATCACGACCATATGGTTGGGATCCACCTACATGCCTAGACCTGCATCCGGCTCAGCCCCCCAGTGAGCCGTTGAGAGCCTGATCCAGCTGCTTCCGACCCCCTCCACAGCCCAGAGCTCCGGTAAGCGTGGGAAAGGCAGAGCAGAGAGCCGGTGACTAACGAACCGAGTGAACGGTGGTGTTTGATCACTTGCTTTTCAATGTTAGTGCTGGCGGGGGGCAGATCCACCTAGGTAGGTATCCCATACTTCTCCTTTTATTCACTTAGCTTAACAAAAAGCTAAGCTATAACAATCTTATTTGCCATATTTTCAGCAATGATATGCAAAAGGTGTTAAAAATAACAGTCACATTGCTGAAAATAATGACCATGATGGCAACTAACACAAATAATATTGCTTAGTGCATCAAGCCTGTTAAATACCATACAAAGGAAAAAGATTTAAACACTTTATTTTTTTTGTTCTCTTTTTAAATGGCAGTTGCTTATGACACATGGTTCTCAGCCTACATCTAAATTTCGGTACAGGTTTAATGATCTCAATACAGGTTTCTTTTAAGTAATGGAAAATTGTTGCTGCTGGAGTGATGCAAAGTAACTAGACTATACACTACAGACATAGCTGGACCTGGTACGTGGAATAATGTTAAAGTAATGAGACAAGATTAATGTGTATAAAACACCTGGGCCTGATGGCTTACATCCATGAGTGTTACTTAGGAAAAAATCACACTGTTATTTTTGGTAAATACAGCTTTTCTTGTGTTTGCCTTATTGCCAGTGGACAGGTTAAAACAGATGTGATACCTAGGATAAAATGGGAATTATGGTAAAATATCATTAAAAAGTGAAATACAGTTACATTTAATATGTTTTGTAGTATATTTACTAATATATATTACATATAATATATATATATATATATATATATATATTTACTTTGTAGTAGCAGATAAATTATGGTGAAAGCTTCTTATTTTATTGGAGACTAGCAATGTGCCTGTTCCAGAACAGGAAGGTTGAGGATATAACAAATATCACTAAAGAAAGGCCTTGTGAGCAGTATATGCCATTGAGGAGTGCAACGGGTATGTGACAGTGGGCCGATGTGCAGAAGAACATTTTGGAAGGCATGACGGTGGCAAAAAGAGTTAAGCTTTTTGACTCACAAATGGTGGTTTCTGATATTTTCATGATTGGCAACAAAATCACAAAAACATATGGTCATAGCTATACAGGTGAATGACAGAGGCAGATAATTCCAAAATGCATTTGGCACACATCTACAAAACTGCGTAATTATAGAGCAGCAGCATGGGAGAAGAGCTCTTCACACAGAAGGTTTTACAGAGGAGGAATAGAGGGTAAAATCAATGTTGGTGAAATGGGCTTGCTAAAACTGAAGCATTTTATTCTATGACAGTGGAGTTTGCGGGAATGGTGTCAGCAGAATCATGGACTGTGAAGGTAGTGGGGAGGATATTACAACTGGAACAGGAGGAGTGTAAAAGAAACAAGAGGGGAGGGAGGGGTGGCAAACAGGGGTTGATTTACTAAAAGCAAATAGACTGTGCACTTTGCAAAGTGCAGTTGCACTCAGAAAGTCCAGTTGCTCCAGAGCTTAGTAAATGAGGTAAAGCTTCACTTTGCAAAGAATACCCAATCACATGCAATGAAAATAAAAGCATTTTTGCTTGCACATGATTGGATGATGAAAGTCAGCAGAGCTCTCCCTCATTTACTAAGCTCTGGAGCAATTGCACTTGCAACTTCTAACTAAGTTTGTTCAATTAAGCTTTGACAATAAAACCTGGAAGCTGATTGGTTTCTATGCAGAGATGCACCAAATTCTGCATGTATCGGTTTTAGTAAATCAACCCCAATGCGTGTGCTGGAGAAGGGATACAGGGGAACGAGCAATGCACGTCTGTGCAGGAGGAGGCACAGAGGAGAAAGACCAATGTGTATTTGTTGGAGGTGGGGTCTCATAGGGGAAAGACCAATCTGTGTGCTGGAGTTGTGCTATTATTAGGGAAGGGCCAAAAAGAGGCTGATTTGCATAGTGATGAGTAAAAGAAGAAATTATATACACTGTAAAATACAATTAAAAAAAAACATATCTACCATACAACTTTGGAAACTTGAACTTTATAAGAGCAACCTGAGCAAAACATTAACATTCTACCCACTGTTTAGGTCTATTTTATGTTGTTATTATCAGATTACAGTATTTAAAAATAATAATAAATTAACATTTTTAAAAGCATATCATTTTATTGATATGCCTTTTTAAGCCTAAAACAGTGTAAAAAATAAACGCCTTACATGTTCTTAAAAAAGATACAAATGTTTAGGCATGCAAATAATAGGAGCATCTAGGCATCAATTATATAAATTGGTGACATTCATCATAAAAGGCCAAAAATTGAGCTTTTATAGGCATAAAATGCACCGCAAAAGTGTGGTTAAATAAATAATTTGGTACAAAAACAAAGCAAATAAATGGTTTTGACATCCACAAGCCCATTCCCAAGCTAAGATTACATGTTGCTTTTGTGGTGTATTTTTGAATTTTATATCCTTTGGTTATGGGCCAACAAGCCTAAGTTTTAAAGTGGATCTTTCCCCCTCAATCTTTCCCCTTCAATTACAATGCAAAGGTGCATGGGGCTCTGCATAATGACCTACAATCACATTACATGCCTATGTAAAGTAAAATCATTTTTTGTGAACGTACCTTTTTTATGTATTCTACTTCCTGATCTTCTTAGACACCGATGACATAGTCAGTGCCTTCCAGACCCCAGAAACAAACTATGAGGGCTAAAGGAAAAGGCTAGAAGGAAAGAAGATCTCAGGGAAAAAGTGAGATCTGGTGCAGATATCAATGGTGGGTTGGCACAGAGAACAAGAAAGTAGAAGAGGGCCACCGATGATGTTTTTTTTTTTTTAATGGCAGTGCAAAATTTGGAGGGCAGACAGCACGGATGAGTAGAGTATGGAAGTAAGCAGCGTGTTACTAAATGTAATTGAACTTGATTAGTGTTTTTTTTAGGACGTGTCTAAGAAGGACTTAGTTTATACTGCTTACTTTTATACTGTTATTGGTATTGTTAGGATAGGGTTATTGGGTTCCATTCACAGAACCAGATTACATGCGGTATGTAGGTGTCTGGACACATTTCCCTAAATATTGCATGCGATCCTGCAACTGTCAATTCACTATACCGTTTTACGGTATTTACAGCAAAATGCTCAAAACTGTCAGTAAATACTGCATGAAAAGGGGTTAAAGTCAATTCACTGAAGGAAATAAATAATTAAATGCAAGTGATAATTAAGTAGTGGTTATGGCTGATTATGCAGTGCTCCCTTGTAATACCTTATGTGTTATATCCACAATGGTTCCTTTTTCACTTTCTGATTAAAGATTTCAATGTGTCTCCACTCTCATGCAAGTGCCATCCCACCACCTTCACTCCAATGCGCTCACCTTAGGACATTGACCTAAGAACTTCTTAGGTCAATTGCGCTTCAACCCCTCGTGGATATGAATAGGTATTCCTATAATGTAGATGTCCTTTAGGTGTTGCGATAATTTGGTAGTAATAACAGGCTAGTTCCTCTTTAGGAGGCCTTCTGTCCTTTTTCCTTCGCTCATGCTTACTCAAAGAAACACAGGTGGATGCCCATAGTGTAGTATGTAACTCAAACCAGAATTTATTTAAAAAAATGCACATTAAAAATTAGTAGATATGCCTTTAATCTCAATGTAACAGCCGCAATCCTGCACTTGGTGGCATCGGCGTCACCCAGCTTCTCCTATGCATTATGCCACTGCCCACGTGACTTCCTCAGGGAAAAATCATTTTTGTTTGCACGTGATTGGATGATGGAAGTCAGCAGAGATCTCCCCCATTTACTAAGCTCTGGGCTAACTGCACTTGCAAAGTCCTCAGTCTATGTGCTTTTAGCAAATCAACCCTATAACATTTAGTAAATCCACCTCATTACATGTAGTGAAATATATCTATTTTCTACGGTCAGTTTGACAGATTTATGGAGACTTTTTTTTGTGTATATACAAGCATAGCCATCATTTGCTGCAAACCTCCTAATCACTCCAAATATATGTCAGATGTATTGGGGATACTCCAGAGGGCTCCACATTTGGCAACTCAGTTTGTGAGAACCACCTCACCTTTGATTAGTATTCTACCCATCTTTTTCTTTTGTATTAATACCTATGCAACATGGACCACACTGATTAGTGAGTTGGCATATTTCTACGATTTAAACCATTTTACCTTTTTATTAGCAATAAAAACTGACAAGGGTTCTAATTCTTCTCCACTGTATCCATCCCACTAAATATCACATGAGATAAAATACAATATGGTTTCATGATATAAATACTGCATATTTTGATAAAATACCGCATGTGGTATTCTAGTAGCATTTTTTTGTGAATTGCTAAAAAAAAATTGGAAAAACACTATGAGCTATTTAACTGCAAGTTTTAAAACGGAAATTACTGCTTCGTAAATGGAGCCTATTGCTAATTAAAGGCAAACTCACAACTTGTCTCCACTTTTATTACTATTTAACTCTTTGACTGAAAAACCATATGTGCCATTTCTATCTCTGAGAGCCCATTGAACGATGACCCCCCCCATATATTTCTTCTTGGGTTGCGAATCTTATAAATGGGATTTGTTGTTCAAAGGTGCAGGTCTCTGTAGCTATAGATATTATAGATTATTTCTTTCATCTTTAGAATTATAATGATATTTCTTTGTGGTAGGTTCTTATTCCCCATGATTATTCCAAAACCCTTTATGGCTGCATTGTTTATTCTGATTTCCTGGATATATTATTAGGTCTTGAAAGAGTCTCGAGAGTGCCCACTTCTGTATTTCATTTGGTGATGGATAGCTGTCTGGATGATTAATACCTGTTACACGAAGACACACCGCACATACATGCTGCGTTATGTAAGGGTTGCTTAGAGTCTCTCTAGCTCCACTTTTTCATTCTAATAACCATCAAGATGCATGAAGAATCACACCTGCATCTCTAATACGTTATAGAATCTCATTATAAGGCTGTCTTAGCTGCCTTGGGATGCCCCAGAGTGTTTTTTTCAACATGTACATAGATAACTTTAATTTTGAAATTGCTGCTTAAACTGAACAGTGCGAGTATACAGTTCCATGATGAATTTTTGATGAATGTTATTAGGGAATATGTAGCAGTATATAGCAGTAGAGCATTTTCACATAATAAATTCTACATATACTATCATTATTCATTAAGGCAGTACAAAGAGCATTAGTTTGGTGGGATATGATTTTTGATTGGCCCCTTTGGGTTTCCGTACTTTGCACATTATATGGGGATACACCTTCTTGTTTTGATTAAACAAGAAGAAAAATAATGACTTATGCAAACTTAGAGAACCAGACCATGGGAAATTATTGGTTGAAATGCAGGTTTATTGTTATTATGTTGGGTTGGAGTTGCCTGTCTGAATGAGTTCTCTCTCTGAATATAATGATAAAACCTGCTTGGGTCCATTTATAACTGATTTGTTTTGTGTAAACTTGTTTTTGAAGGGTTGGTATTTTAGTTTTACTTTAGCAAAAGATGATTATTGATTGGAGCCTATGGGTTTCCATACTTTGCATATAATCTGGCCATACACCTTTATGCTTTGATGAAACATCAAGAAAAAGTAAGGTTTAGGCAGGTCACACATGGGGGTTGTAGGAAAAAAAAATTGTTAGATTTCCTTATTAACACAATCAGTGCGGATCTATTGTGTTATCCCCCCACCAGGAGAACCCCATGATTATTGCTAGTGCCTGTAGCCGCTGGCAATAGGTGTATGCCAAAAATCCAACATGCTGGTTGTACCCAAGTTAATTTATGGATCTACTTGGGTACATTCAGCCTGCCCATAGATGGTTTGAATTTTGGCTGGTCCCTGCTGAACTGGCTGAGATTTAAACCATCTATGGGTCTACTGCCAACTTTATAGAAACTTAGAGAACCAGATCATGGAAAATTATTTGGTAAACTGCAGGTTCAATGTTAGCTCAAAGTCATGGAGGGGTGGGGTGGAGCTGCCATTTTAATGAATATGTTCTCCCCCTGAATATCTGAGAGTGTCAAAATATGGGTAGGTGATAAAACTTGCTTGTGTCCACTTGGAACTGATTGTCTTTGGGCGAACATGCCTTTTAAAGTGTTGGCATTTCATTTCTTGTAAGTGCAGAAGAGTTACACAACTTGACAACTTCCTATATACATTGGACATTTTAAAGGTGAGAAATCTACACTTGGATTTTTTTACAATCTGCTTGTGGACACCTGCTGTAGAATTATATCTTTATAATGGCTACTGCCAGATAAAGGAACTCAGGCATACATATTTCACTCTACCTCTCTGTTGTGTATTTTACATTTTTATAATATTAAGAATGCAACAGAATGAGTTAAAACATAAAAAGGTCACCAAAAGATCTGCCCGAGCAAGGGGTAAGGTCCATTATGTAGCCTCCTCTGCTACATCTAGAGTTAATAAACATTTAACCCTTGCAGTGTGTGTGTGTGTGCATGTGCATCAGGGTGGGGGAGTAATGCAAAGGTTTTGGGGCTTTAAAGAGGAACTGAACTTACCAGTATTGCATGTGCCCTCCCTGCTGCTGATATTTTCCCCATTATTGAAGTTTTTTGGGAGGAATTCCAGCCAAAGTGTAGGTTTTTCAGGGTATCACTTAGGCACAACTAATGCTTCTATCTTTTCATCCAAGATTCTCACAACGTTCAACCTAGACTGACACATATTTAATCTAAAATTTTGTTTAAAAAAATGTATGAATCTTGGGTGACAGCTGTGTGAATTTGGGTGAAAACATTGATGCTTTAAGGGTGCTTTTAGGGCTTGAAGTCTGGTAAATGCTTTTTCATAAGTGCACTGAAGCTGATGATTAGACTTTAATTAACAAGTCTATGTATAAATTACTGTGCACAACTTCCACCCAGAATTCATACATTTTTCTACTGAGATTCTATTTAAAAAAGGATGAATCCTGGGTTAAAGTTGCGTAACTCTTGCTTGAAAACTAAATAAATGTTAAGTGTTAAGGCGTGGACCTAACATATACATTTTAATTTCAAAGCTAAACATTGCAGATATTATGACAGTATATTTTATACAACAATTAACTTTTACTTTAGCTGTAATTTTCTTTAATTCTTTGAAGCAACCTTTAATTTTACAGAACAAAAAGATAGCAATCACATAATCACTTATTTAAATGAAAAGACTTCCAGCTTCTGTTGGAAGTGTAAAGCTTTTCCAACCCAACCTGCTGAAGTATAGCCAGTTAAAACCCCTGCCTGTAATTGTTATGCTCAGCAACTCAACCCACTGGCAAATTGTTGCATATGTTTCATAAAGCAGCCTTGAGCAATAAAAATGTTATTACATGTTTAATGAACTGAAAAATCCAATTTAAAAGTTTTCCACAAGCACATGAAGTGGCCTTAAGGATTTTTGACATACCTTTGAAGTTAATTTTGATTGTGACCCAACTTGAATATTGTGTGACATACATATTTAAATCATTTGATTCAGTTCTGATGGCAGGAGTCAGAAATATAATACCAGGCTGTATAATAATACAACACTATGATTTTAATGTCACCTTCTGAAAAAGCAAACCATGTGTACCAATCCCAGCAAACTGGAGTTTAAACGGAATTTAACATATTTGTAATGTTCTATTATAAATCTTACTGTGATCAATTTAAAGAAGTCATTTCACTAACATTCAGTAGGGAACACAAGGGGGGGGGGGGGGGGGGGCGTTGCACTGAGTGCAGTATTAAAAATTACTTTAATAAAATGCCAAATGCACACTCACATGGTTCTCAGTAGTTAGCGTCCAGGGGAGCGGCCAATCCCAGCGGAGACGTTATTGCATTTCTAAGCGTTAACTACTAAGAACCATTCGAGTGTGCATTTTATTAAAGTCATTTTTAATACTGCACTTAGTGGCGCCCCCTTGTGTGACCTACCATTTCTTCTAGAGGTCGATTCCTGTCTCTTAGTGGAGTTTGCATCTTTTGTGCCAGAAGTTTTATGGATTATTTTAACAGTAATACTAATATTGACTATTATGCACTCTTTTGAAATCATTTTCTTTATTTGAGGTCATTTGAGGATTTAATGATTTGCTTATGTACATCCTGTGTTGCACCATATCGTCTATTAATTTGTCTCATTAACATTTGTTTTTGCTGCTACTGTCCCCAAGGAGATAAAGTACATATAGTACTTTGTCCTGTCTTTCTACATGGTCTCCAGGCCAATCTATATTGGTCATCAGAGTGCACTCCACCACTGTCTGACCATGCAGTCAGCAAAGAGATAACTAACTAATGGGTCTTGATTAACAGCACTTGCCTGAGAATAACAGCACATGTGCGTGGTGAGTGACATAATCACGGCTCCTGCCAATCACAGCACTGGAGCCCACGAACCCTGAAGCAACTCCTCAAAACATGTCGGCTGTGCGAGCGGTGTGCTAGTGCCGATCCAGGGCATCGTTCTAAGGTAAGTATTTCATAATGAGCTCATATGCGATGCATACAAGCTCATTATGCCTTTATTTTGCTGGGGGTTTTTTTGGGAGGGGGGTTGGAGGTTTACAATCTCTTTAAGGAATGGGTGGCCGCTGCCACCGTGCCCTTAACAACTTTGACTCATTTCACCCTGCTCCCTTCCCCATCTTTTCCCTCCAAACCCCATTTTTTCTCTCTTCTTTCTCTCTTTTCTTCAAGCTCCTTTCTTTAAAGTCTTTCCTCTGCATGTTTTGCTTCTTGGCCCACCTACCATGGAGTTGGTTTTGTATTATTCGATATGTACAATCCACTCCTGCCTGTGAGACTCACCCTCTCTAGGGAAGTCCTTCTCAGTGTATTTTTGAGACATTAATACAGATTGTATTCCATGTGTTCAGTTTCTTCGAATACAATATCCTGCTGATATTTCCTTGTGCACTGTGTGTAAACTATCATTTCTATATTTTATAAAACTCTAATATGAATTAAAAAACCAGAACAACTGTATATACTGTACATTTATTAATATGCTTTTCCTCATTAAAATGTCTGCCATAGCACAATTAGCACTATATATTTAATTGTACATATAAATATAGGTTTAGTCATTCAAAATCATATAGTGGAAATTTTATTGACATGTTCTTTGAGGCTGATTAACAGCCCATCTAATAACATAACCAAAGCCTTTAATTTGCTCTGAACCTCGGTCAAAGAATTTTACATGGAAATCAATAAAGACATTCCAGTGATGTGTGACCTAGTGGGCACATTTCTGCTAACATTGATTATCAATGGCCGGAAAACAAAGATTCACTTTTATGGAACAACTAAAATCTTATTAGGCAGTATAAATGCTATGCTATGATAATAATAAAACTTTACTGTACACAATAAATCTGTCCCCTGTGAAAGATTCTACTGGGTCAATAACAAAAAAGAGAAAATTTTAAAGATATGTCCAGAAGTTACTGAGGAGCAGACTTCAATTATAACTTTTATACTGCCCTTCGAGCAAGCAATATACTGATGAACACAATGGGGATATGAATTCACATATACAGCTACGTATCTGTTATGCTGTGTGTAAAATGTCCTGTTAGCTGAATGGCTCCATGTTTTAAAAAACACTTGTCGCTTTTTTAAAAACCTTCTCTATATCTAATTCTCAGGAGATATTTTCAATTAGGAATCTAGGGATGAGCCGAACTGCCCTGAGTTTGGTTCAAGCAGGGTTTTAATGTATATCAAAGTTGCTCAGATGCTGAACCCAAGTCCTACTGAAATCAATGGAAGCTTAATCTGTTAAATCAAAAAAGCAAAATGCCCATTTTCTGGGGAAGGTGGGAACTGCTCTGGGGAACATATATCAGGGCAAACAAAGTATTTTAAAAAATTCTATTCGGCTGGGAGGAGTTTTTTTTTTTTTTTAAAGCACTGGATTTCACATTTAAATCACTAGTAAATTCCATTTCTCTGTACTTCAATGTTCAGATATGATGCCCACTGAAAAAACAAAGGGGCTGCCTTAATCTGACAATTCCACTTTTCAAATGATAGCAATATAAAGGAAGGGGTGGTAATTGTGAAAACATAATTTCCCAAATATATCCATGTGGCTATATTTAGGCAATAATGTTACCCCCTATCTCCGTCCCTTTGCTTATGTAGATGAGGATTCCTGGCAATATAAATGAATGGGCCGGGTGGCATTAGTAGTTGGTAAGGATGTGGCGGGTGCAGAAACCTGCTAATTCTAAAGCAGATAATTAACGGAATCTGTGACATTTGTCCACACTGTACACCCTAAATATGGCATTCGGACATTCATCATTGAGTGTTTGGTCTGCATATATGTTTGGACTGAACACTCAGCTCTTCCCCAATTCCAGCTCCCATTAGTCTGAGCTAGAAAGATATAACATATAGATATGTGGTGAAGGTAGATGGGTGTCCAAGCTTTGCTTTGCTAGTGTAGAACCCTCTAGTTAGTGTGCTAGAGAGAGAGATTTTTTCTCTCTGTGCAGTGTAGGTAATTTGTCGGGCTTGGCTGGCAGCCAAGCCTTTGTGTTTTTCTGGGTCAGTGTTTGAGTGACTCAGGGAGGCTGATATGACTCACGGGCAGCACTTCTGAGGCCTCCCTCTACTTCTAGAAACGTGCAGAAGATTCTAAAAGGGTGGGAGTGGATGTGAGGAGGAGCTGCCTGGAGTATTCTGAGGGCCCTGACTGATCCCCAACAGATGGGTTGGCAAATACTCAGAGTCAGCCCAGCTGGGGCAGTGGAGTTCTGCTGTAAGATGCAGATGGAGTGTTAGGTTGTCGGTGGCCCTTGAGGGAGCCTCTACTCTGGGGGGGCGGCCTCAGACCTGGGCTCAGGTGCAGAAGAGACCCTCCTCAGGACACACAGATGTGTTCTGATCAGGAGGCACGGGAGCAAGGGACAGCAGGAGAACACTGCCGGGCAAATCTGCAGGAAGGAAGACAGCCAGTAGGGCTGGTGAGTGTTGCATTCAGAGGACTGAGAGGCATACCTGAGAGGACTGGGTGCAAGCAGTCTGGGATGGATGCAAAGTCAGTCTGTGAGGACTGTGGAGTCTTAGCCAGGGGGGATAGTGAAAGGGGCAGCTGCAGCCAGGCAGGTTGGCAGTGCCTGAAGAGGTTGTGCTGGGATCAGTAGCCAAAGAAGGAGGACAGCTGAGCACTGGGATTTCTTTTTGCTACACTACCAAATGGGGCCTGCGTGCCCTGTCTGTAAAGGGCAGTTGCTATGGTCTGATTTCACTCTTGGCAGACCGTCCTTACAGTGCCAGCTGGTCCTGGGAGTTTTTGTTCTACAAGCAAGATAGTGCTGGAGGTAAAAGAAGAAGTGTATATACAGGCTGTATATAGTTTGTGTCCCTGAAGAGTTCTGCTTTTAAGCAAGCGGGCACCCCCTGAACCCTATCCAAGTTCAATTCCCCTAATAGAAAAGCAAAACAAAGCTGC
Organism: Aquarana catesbeiana; assembly: GCF_042186555.1. Lineage (NCBI taxonomy): Eukaryota > Metazoa > Chordata > Amphibia > Anura > Ranidae > Aquarana > Aquarana catesbeiana. The sequence continues at coordinate 73,823,850 of NC_133334.1, read as the reverse complement.
AAGGACTCATTCTTGTCTGTAGCGTGTGGTGGAAAATTCTATGTGCCTGGCCATGCAGGGTGGGAGATACCTTCATTCACCAGCAGCTCATGCGGGGGTAGCACTACACTAATCTGGAGACAAAATTGTCAAATCAAAACTCAGTTTTGGGGAGGGGAAAAGGCTCAAAAGCCACAAGCTCTGTAAGCTTTTTACTATTGTATCTGTGGCTATATATATATATATATATATATATATATATATATATATATATATATATATACAGTATCTCACAAAAGTGAGTACACCCCTGACATTTTTGTAAATATTTTATTATATCTTTTCATGTGACAACACTGAAGAAATGACAGTTTGCTACAATGTAAAGTAGTGAGTGTACAGATTGTATAACAGTGTAAATTAACCATTAACCATTAATGTCTAAATCACTGGCAACAAAAGAGAGTACACCCCTAAGTGAAATTGTCCAAATTGGGCCCAAGTAACCATTTTCCCTCCCCTGTGTCATGTAAGCCATTAGTGTTACAAGGTCTCAGGTGTGAATGGGGAGCAGGTGTGTTAAATTTGGTGTTATCGCTCTCACTCTCTCATACTGGTCACTGGAAGTTCAACATGGCACCTCATGGCAAAGAACTCTCTGAGGATCTGAAAAAAAAGGATCGTTGCTCTACATAAAGATGGCCTAGGCTATAAGAAGATTGTCAAGACTCTGAAAATGAGCTGCAGCACGGTGGCCAAGACCATACGGCGGTTTAACAGGACAGGTTCTACTCAGAGCAGGCCTCACCATGGTCGACTAAAGAAGTTGAGTGCACGTGCTCAGCGTCATATCCAGAGGTTGACTTTGGGAAATAGACATATGAGTGCTGCCAGCATTGCTGCAGAGGTTAAAGGGGTGGAGGGTCAACCTGTCAGTGCTCAGACCATATGACCCACACTGCATCAAATTGGTCTGCATTGCTGTCATCCCAGAAGGAAGCCTCTTCTAAAGATGATGCACAAGAAAGCCCGCAAACTGTTTGCTAAAGACAAGCAGACTAAGGACATGGATTACTGGAACCTTGCCTGTGGTCTGATGAGACCAAGATAAACTTATATGGTTCAGATAGTGTCAAGCGTGTGTGGCAGCAACCAGTGGAGGAGTGTAAAGGCAAGTGTGTCTTGCCTACATTCAAGCATTGTGGTGGTGGGAGTGTCATGGTCTGGGGCTGCATGAGTGCTGCCAGCACTGGGGAGCTACAGTTCATTGAGGGAACCACGAATGCCAACATGTCCAGTGACATACTGAAGCAGAGCATGATCCCCTCCCTTCGTAGACTGGACCGCAGTGAGTATTACAACATGATAATGACCCAAAACACATCTCCAAGATGACCACTGCCTTGCTAAAGAAGCTGAGGGTAAAGGTGATGGACTGGCCAAGCATGTCTCCAGACCTAAACCCTATTAGGCATCTGTGGGGCATCCTCAAACCGAAGGTGGAGGAGCTCAAGGTTTGTAACATCCACCATCTCCGTGAAGTCGTCATGGAGGAGTGGAAGAGGACTCCAGTGGCAACCTGTGAAGCACTGGTGAACTCCATGCCCAAGAAGGTTAAGGCAGTGCTGGAAAATAATGGTGACCACACAAAATATTGACACATTGGACCCAATTTAGACATTTTCACTTAGGGTGTACTCACTTTTGTTGCCAGTGGTTTAGAAATTAATGGCTGTGTGTTGAGTTATTTTGAGGGGACAGCAAATTGACACTGTTATACAAGCTGTACACTCACTACTTTACATTGTAGCAAAGTGTCATTTCTTCAGTGTTGTCACATGAAAAGATATAATAAAATATTTACAAAAATGTGAGGGGTGTGCTAATTGTTGTGAGATGCTGTATATATATATATATATATATATATATATATATATATATATATATATATATATATACAGTATGTAACAAGTGAACCCTTCCACGTCCAACACATGGGGCAACAGAGCCAGAAACTATGGAAGCCAGTTGCTTTTGCAATTTTGTCTTGCAGAGTCCTCTGTAATTTATAACAAAAACACATGGAGGCACTGGAAGTGTCAATTAGACTATGGGATGGCTTTACTTTAAAACTTTACTAAAGAAGTTAAAATGTTCTACACAATGTAATTTTACTGACCTTAGTAAATAAGGTGAAGCTGTCTTCACATCAACCATCCAATCAAATAAAAGAATTTTTTTTTTTTTTTTTAAATTGCCCTGCATGTGGTGGGATAATTACAATGAACACAGCTTCACCTTATTTACTACACTCATTGAACATTTGCTTTGCATTTCTGCATTAAGCCCTAAAATTAGTCTGGAGTTAGTTTGGTAGACAGAAGAAGCCCATGCATTCTAATATCTTTGATACTCCATCCAAAATCTTCCTGTAATAATTACCTACTCTATTTCTGTCTAGGGATGAGCTTGATGTTCAGGCCAAACATAGGTTCGACTCGAACATCGGGTGTACGCACGTTCGCAGAACAACGAACATTATGGGATGTTTGCGGCAAATTTGAGATCCGCGGAATGCCCCATAATGCACTGTGAGATCGCAGTGAATTGCTGTATGATGATTGGCCAAAGCATGCACCTGATATAGGCTACACTGAATGCAGAATATATATATATATATATTTATGAGACTGATATATATATATATATATATATATATATATATATATATATATATATATATATATACACGTATATATATATATATATATATATATATATATATATATATGTGTATATATATATATATATATATATATATATATATATATATATATATATATATATATATATATATATATATATATATATATATATATATATATCAGTCTCATAAATATATATATATATATATTCTGCATTCAGTGTAGCCTATATCTACAGTTCATTTTGTTGTGTACTGTTTCTAATACATTTCAGGGGGTGTACATAGTATCTAATACAGTGTGTACAGTGTCTATTACACTTCTGGTGGTGTACACAGTACACAATACAGTGCTACCGTAGTACAGTTGCTAATACTTTTCTGGTGGTGTACACAGTATCTAATACAGTGTGTACAGTTTCTACTATACTCCTGGTGGTGGACACAACACACAATACAGTGCAGCTGTAGTACAGTTTCTAATACTTTTCTGGTGGTGTACACAGTATCTAATACAGTGTGTACAGTTTCTACTACACTTCTGGTGGTGTACACAGTACACAATACAGTGCTACCGTAGTACAGTTGCTAATACTTTTCTGGAGGTGTACACAGTATCTAATACAGTGTGTACAGTTTCTACTACACTTCTGGTGGTGTAAATACAGTGCAGCTGTAGTACAGTTGCTAATACAGTGCATGCGGTGTACACAGTATCTAATACAGTGTGTACAGTTTCTACTACACTTCTGGTGGTGTACACAGTACACAATACAGTGCAGCCGTAGTACAGTTGCTAATACAGTGCAGGCGGTGTACACAGTATCTAATACAGTGTATACAGTTTCTACTACACTTTTGGAGGTGTACACAGTATCTAATACAGTGTAGTGTAGTATTCCACCGGCTCCTTGTCCACAGTCACCACTTCCGTAGCCCCACCACCATGCATGGAGGAGTCCCCAGAATTATTCGATCACAGTGTTGGGTACATGCTGTTGGAGGATGCACAGCGATTTGAAGGCTCCAATGTTGGTTCCCAGGTTCAGGAAGGGAGTAATGTGAGCCTAGAGAGAGGGGGTGCCCAAGAAGGACAGGAAACTGGCAGTCATGTTCCCCCAGCTGCAGCATACTGCCAAGTTTGCTCCAGTGACAAAGAGGGAGGGGATGATGAGGTCACTGACTGTACTTGGGTGCCTGAGAGAAGAGAGGAGGAGGAGGCACAACTCTAAAGAGGCTGGATGTCCTATAGGGGGCAGCTTAAGGGCAGCCACCCTATTGCATCACACCGCAGAGCTCTTCAGGTGCAGGGTGCTGCTGACTCCCAGCTGACTTTTAAAAGTTCCTTGGTGTGGGCCTTTTTTGACACGTGTGCAGCAGATCGGACTGTTGTTGTTAGCAATCTATGTCTGAAGCGGATCAAGCGTGGCCAGAACAGCAGCCGCTTGGGCACCACATGCTTGACCAGACATATGACGACCTGCCATGCAGTGCATTGGCAACAGCACTTGAAAGACCCAAATCAAAGAAAAAGGCAAACCTCTCCTTGCTCCTCCTCTGGGATCTCCAACCCACTATACCTCCAGTCCTCTCAAAGTCTGCACTGAGAGGAATGAAGGTATAGCAATAGGTATCCCAAGTACTTGCTGCCAATCTGCTAGCAGTATACCACCATTTGATTTTAGCAGGCTAATTTCCCTACCCCAGTTGCTGAACCGTAAAAAGAAATTCTGTCCCAGCCATCCACATGCTCAGCTTGGACAAATTGCTAGCACTGCAACTGTTGCCTTTTCAGCTTCACTCTGCCCCCTTTCGTGAATTTGTGGAATGTGCTCTACCTCAGTGGCAGGTTCCAAAATGCCATTTCTTTTCACGGAAGGCCATTCTGGCTCTCTACCGGCATGTGGAAGGTAATGTGGAAGGTAATGGCTTGGCCTCATTGGACAGGGCGGTCAGCAGTAAGGTGCATATTACCGCTGACTCGTGGTCCAGCAGGCATGGGCAGAGATGTTACCTTTCCTTCACGGTGCACTAGATAACTCTGCTGGCAGCTGGAAGGATGCAGGACAGGGTTCAGTATTGTTGGAGCTTGTTCTGCCACCACGCCTCCAAAATGCTAGTGGTGGTTCTGCCACAGCTCTCTCCTCCACCCCTCCTCTTCTTCTTCCTCTATGGCCTCTTCTGCAGATTTGTCTTCTGAACCAGTGGTGCTCTGTACACGTTCAAGGGGCTACTCAAGCAGTCAGTAAAAAATATGCCATGTGGTGCTTGAGTTGGTCTGCTTAGGGGACAGGAGCCACACTGGGGCAGAGGTTTTGTCAACTCTGCAGGGAAAGGCTCAAAGGTGGTTGACGCCACACCAGCTTCAGCCAGGAATGGTTGTATGCGACAATGGCACCAACCTTCTCTCCGCCCTCCAACAGGAACACATGACCCATGTTCCATGTTTGGCACACGTCTTGAATTTGGTGGTGCAGTGGTTCTTGAGTACATACCCAGGCTTGCAGGATCTCCTAAGGCAGGCCAGAAAAGTCTGTGGTCATTTCCACTGGTCATACAATGCCAGTGCTCAGCTGGCTGACATTCAAAGGGAATGCAATCTGCTTACCAACTGCCTCATTTGTGACATGCCCACCAGGTGGAACTCAATGTTGGCAATGCTGCAGCAGCTGCACACACAGCAGAGAGCCATTAATGAGTACCTGTGTGAGTATGGCACCAGGACAGGGTCAGGGGAGCTTGGCTTCTTTTTGCCGTGCCAGTGGCTACTGATCAAAGATGCATTTGAGGAGGTCACAAGGATGGTGAGCAGTGACAATGCATGCATCAGTGACACTCTCTAGTCTTCCTGTTGAAGCACAAGCTTCATGAAATCATGGATAGGGCACTTAAGGCAGAACAGCGGGAGGAAGAGGAAGACTTCCTTACCTCTCAAGGCCATTTTTATCCATTCCTGCGGGCCCGCCAAACAAACTGGAAGAAGAGGAGGAGGAGGAGGATTGTGTCAGCATGAAAGTGGAGGATAACACTCAGCAGCAGTCTTCAAGGGATGGTTTTCAGTCCCCAGAAACCCAAAGAGTTGTACGTAGCTGGGAGGAGGTTGTTACAGATCATGTGATCCTTAGTGACCTAGAGGACTCAGAATGTCTTTCATTTTAAATCATAATACATAGAAATAAATAAAAATAAAACAATAAGAATTTGTTGCTATTGGTTCCAATGGCAATACGGACAGTTCTTTCCTCAAACCCTGTCATATATGTTCATTGTTGACACCATGTCAGTGAAATAAAAGGCAATTTTGTGTAGCTTCCACCATCAAATATATTTATGTATGCTTAGTTAGCTTTTGTATTAGAACTAATTTCCCCACAAAGGCAATTATGTATCTAGTGTAGCCTCATAGCTCCGATAACAAAACTGACAGATGTACACAGCTTACATTAGAAGTTATATGGGATGAGTTCCATCTGCGTAGATATTTCAGGAATTCAACCTTGAATACTCAATCAAGTGTGCAGGGAATAATTATTTCACTTTATCTCATTTTGATTCATATGTCTAGTACCCTGTGTTGCCAAGTTCTTAGCATTTTTCCTTCACATTCCTCAAGTCTTGTGCTTTTGTGGTGCACTTAAATGCATAACAAATTGTACAATAATTTGAAATAAGACCTATGCCAGTATAGTTATAGTAGGCTTTATTTACAAATGGAGGTGGATAGACAGCTAACTGGCATACTGGGAAAATTGTAAACCAGTCTCAAAAAATTCTAAACAAAATTGCTGTAATTTCAGATATAAGTTCCATATCTTTGGAAAAAAAGAACAAGCTTGCTGAACTTAGAGGAAGAGTTATTATGAAGAATTTATTACAAATTATTACATTTGCTATGGGAATAGTGCTGTACTTGCAACATTTTTTTTTTTCAAAGTTCATGTGTGTTTTTCTAGAAATTGGTGTATTTCAATAACAGCAACAATAAAATAAATTGGAAAACAGTTAGGAAATGGTAAACTGGAAATGTGGCAAATCAATTGGATTTTGAATTGGATGACCAAAATAGACCATAAAAAGCAAAGTTTCACAAAAAAGTTTCAAACACAACTCTTCGAAACTTACACCAGGAAGGCTGGCAACTCGGATGCTCTTGAATAAAAGTACTTTATTAGTTACATGGGTACACGAATACAGGCTATAAGTTGATGCGTTTCGGCTAAGAAGCCTTCATCAAAGCAATAACTCCTCGAAGCTTTAGGCTACATTCGCACTTGAGCTGAGCATTTTCAGGCATTTATTCAAGGGTTTTTTCAGGCTTTTTTGAGCGTTTTGTGAGCAGATTTGTAAATATTATAGGCATTTTTGCTGTGACCAGTAGAGACCTGTGTAAGGTGTGGAGTGCTTCTAGCAAAAGGGGAGCTTCTGTTTGAGAATGCCTGAAAATAAATGCTTGAAAAAAGCGTTTTTCTCGCTGTTCAGGCGTTTTCCATTGACAAAAAGGCTCTAATCTGCCTGAAAAGTAGCGCATGTACTATTTTGAGTGACAGGTGTTTTGCTACAGATGACAAAATGCTCAAATGTGAACAGGAGCTATTGAAATAAATGGGATTTTGCTTGTTGGGCATTTCTGAGCGTCAAGCTTCGAGCTGAAAAATGAGTGTGAAAGTGGTTTTACAAATACCTCCATAATATTCTTATTATGCATTGTGTGTTTTTAAAGCGTCTGTAAGTCCTAAAAATGAACTTCTATTATTTGACCCAGTTTGGTCTATTGAAAGTATAGCATTGAAAGCATTTTGTTATGTCTTTTTAGTAAGTGCAAAAAATACCTGTTGATCTTCATAGAAATTTAGAGCTGTCCTGTGCACTCTTCCTGTGGTATATCAAGGTGTCTAATTAGCCCTCCAAGTTGTTACCAATCGACCAGATCAATTATATTGTGAACAGTGGCTGCTGGTGCTGAAAATTTTTTTTGGGGGGTGCAAGCAAACTGAAAAATTCTGAAAAAAAACATCAATGCAGCCTCATTGTGCCCATTATATGCAGCCTGTGCCAATCATACAGCCTCTGTGACCATAATATACAGCCTGTGCCCATAATTTGCAGCTTCTGTGCCCACCATATGCAGCCTCTGTGCCCGTCATATGCAGCCTCTGTGCCCATCTTATGCAGCTTCTGTGCCCATCTTATGCAGCTTCTGTGCCCATTATATGCAGCATGTGCCCGTCATATGCAGCATGTGCCCATCTTATGCAGCTTCTGCCCATCATATGCAGCCTGTGCCCATCTTATGCAGCTTCTGTGCCCATCTTATGCAGCTTCTGTGACCATCATATGCAGTATGTGCCTGTCATATGCAGCTTCTGCCCATCATATGCAGCTTCTGCCCATCATATGCAGCATGTGCCCATCATATGCAGCCTGTGCCCGTCATATGCAGCTTCTGCCCATCATATGCAGCCTGTGCCCATCTTATGCAGCCTATGCCCATCATATGCAGCCACTGTGACCCCCCCACTCGCCCGCCAGCACTTACCCCATCCGGGTGATGGCAGCGAGCTGGGGGATGGGCAGGCAAAGGGTCCTGCATCCCGTGTTTCTCTTCCTCCATTCCGGGCTGTTGGGTCCTCATCCTTTCCTCCTGTGTCAGCGACAGTGGCGGAGGAGTCCGATCCCCCAGCTTCCTCCCCTGTGAGTGTGTCTCTTCTCCTTTGGCCAATCGGGAAACAGGTCTCACTGGCCTGCCTCCTGATTGGCGGGGAGGCACTGTGGTGTAAAAATAGTGAAAATGAATTTGCTATGTTCACACAACAGGGTGGGATCTGGGTGCACTCTCTGCACCCAGAGCCCACCCTTTTTTGAAGCCTATTAGAGCCTCAGGCTCTAATCAGGCGCTTAAAAAAAAACCCTGCCCACGCTGCCATAGGAGTCCATGCATCTGGAGTCCTGAAAGGGTCCATGCACATGAAATGGGAGGTAGCGGCAGGGATTAGGGGGGAAGCACCCATGCGCCCACAATGCATGAGCCGCCCCTGATTGTGAAGATGAGAATACGTGGTATGAATTTGTAGTTTTGCAAAAGAAAACTTGGCAGGGCTAACACAATTCAGTCCACAAAACTGCAATAAGCTGTCAGCACGCAAATGTAATTAGGAGGTGAGTGCATTTCTGTCAGATCAACAGGTATTTTTCTGCCCTTGCAGGGTCAATAGAGGGATGGGGAAGATGTGTATGTATTGCAGAGATGTAAAATATACTGTATGTTTTTTAGCCTTTATATACAGTTTATAGACTTGTTTGGACCTTCATATCTGCATTAATTTTTGAATGAATTATGTGCTTTATTCATTATTTGCATAATTTACATGCATAGTACATGCATTGGGTTTTTTGGATAAAGAGTACTTACTGGGTAACAAAAAAATTGCAAACAATTGGCTGATCTTTGCCAATTCCCATGACTCTGAGGACCTGAAACCTGTCACAAGTGAGGGGGAAGTACCGGACAGTGGCCAGCACCACCGCTGACTGGAGGAACCAAGTAGCATGCCCACTCTTGGCCACCACCAATAATCTGCTCCTTCACTGTCTCAGGCAAGATGGTGACCACAGCACAGACCCAGCCACAAGGCAGGCACCTACAGAAGAAGTTTTCACCAACACAGCTGAGATGACCCCTTGACCTGAGTGCTCTCCATCAGTGAGTAAATCCTCACCAGATCATAAATCCTCTGAATCTACAGAATCTTTGCACGTAAGACTTTCCCATCTCCCACCAAATACATTGAAACTAGCAGCCCTGCCATCCTTCAGTCTGATCTAATGCCCCGTACACATGATCAGATTTTCTGACAACAAAACCGTGAATTTTTTTCCGAAGGATGTTGGCTCAAACTTGTCTTGCATACACACGGTCACACAAATGTTGGCCAAAAATTCCGAACGTGAGAATGCGGTGACGTACAAGATGTACGATGAGCCGAGAAAAAGGAAGTTCAATAGCCAGTGTGGCTCCTTCTGCTTGATTCTGAGCATGCGTGAACTTTTGTGCGACGGACTTGTGTACACACGATCAGACTTTCCGATAACAAGTTTTGGAAAATTTAAGAACCTGCTCTCAAACATTTTTGTGCTGAAATTTCGACAGCAAATGATCGATGGAGCATACATACGGTCAAACTTTCCGACAACTAGCTCACATCGAACATTTCCCGTCGGAAAATCTGACCGTGTGTACATGGCTTTAGTCTTCTTCAATCAGAGGACATGGGACCCCAAATGCTTTTTGTCAAAATATCTGAGCTTCTTGATAAAGGTCTTTTCTCACTTACAGTATCTCACAAAAGTGAGTACACCCCTCACATTTTTGTAAATATTTTATTATATCTTTTCATGTGACAACATTGAAGAAATTACACTTTGCTACAATGTAAAGTAGTGAGTGTACAGCTTGTATAACAGTGTAAATTTGCTGTCCCCTCAAAAAAGCACAACACCCAGCCATTAATGTCTAAACCGCTGGCAACAAAAGTGAGTATACCCTTAATTTAAAATGTCCAAATTGGGCCCTATTTGCCATTTTCCCTCCCTGGTGTCATGTGACTCATTAGTGTTACAAGGTCCCAGGTGGGAATGGGGAGCAGATGTGTTAAATTTGATGTTATTGCTCTCACTCTCTCATACTGGTCACTGGAAGTTCAACATGGCACCTCATGGCAAAGAATACTCTGAGGATCTGAAAAAAAGAATGGTTGCTCTACATAAAGATGGTTTAGGCCAGGGATATGCAATTAGCGGACCTCCAGATGTTGTGAAACTACAAGTCCCATGAGGCATAGCAAGACTCTGACAGCCACAAGCATGACACCCAGAGACAGAGGCATGATGGGAATTGTAGTTTTGCAACAGCTGGGGGTGCACTAATTGCATATCCTGGTTTAGGCTATAAGAAGATTGCCAAGACCCTGAAACTGAGCTGCAGCATGGTGGCCAAGACCACACAGCGGTTTAACAGGACAGGTTCCACTCAGAACTTGCCTCGTCATGGTTGACCAAAGAAGTTGAGTGCATGTGCTCAGCTTCATATCCAGAGGTTGTCTTTGGGAAATAGACATATGAGTTCTGACAGCATTGCTGCAGAGATTAAAGGGGTAGGGGGTCAGCCTGTCAGTGCTCAGACCATATGCAGCACACTGCATCAAATTGGTTAAGATGATGCCCAAGAAAGCCTGCAAACAGTTTGCTGAAGACAAGCAGACTAAGGGCAAGGATTACTGGAACCATGTCCTGTGATCTGATGAGACCAAGATAAACTTATTTGGTTCAGATGGTGTCAAGCGTGTGTGGTGGCAACCAGGTGAGGAGTACAAACACAAGTGTCTAGCATGGTGGTGGGAGCATCAATGGTCTGGGGCTGCGTGAGTGCTACCGGAACTGGGGAGCTACAGTTCATTAAGGGAACCATGAATGCCAACATGTACTGTGATATACTGAAGCAGAGCATGATCCCCGCCCTTCGGAGACTGGGCTGCAGGGCAGTATTTCAACATCATAACGACCCCAAACACACCTCCAAGATGGCCACTGCCTTGCTAAAGAAGCTGAGGGTAAAGTTGATGCAAAAAAGGAAAAAACACACATGTATGAGAGTTCAGGCTTCGCACCCCAAGATACATAGAAAGGATATGGGATGGTTCCCCCAGGGGGGTTTTAATGTAGCGAAATAGGTCAATAAGAGTATGAAGATTATATAAAAAGGTCTTTATTTAATAAGTTACAAATACATGTCAGTGTTAAAATGTTAGACTCTGGTTGAAAGAATACAATAATCATTCCATAATACAGCCAAGCAACCCTATATTCATACAACATAACATAAGTGGTTTGAACTGCATGCAAATCCCGATGTTTCGACCTATTATATCATGGTCTTCTTCTGGGGAATGGTTTGACTCCTAAATAAATATATTTTGAACATCTCAGTTATAAGAAGTATCATACATTATGCATCAATTTTCACGAGCACAATTATATTTACCGCTGAAGAGTGAAATGAAAGACCTCGCAACCAGAAATTTTATATTTAAATCTGTTGGATGATCCAGTGGACTCCATGGCTGTCCTGGCCTCTCCAGGAGGAGGAATATGGCCCACAAGGCTTACAAGAAACCACACTGTGAGACACCCCCCAGGGGAAGAACAGGGAAAAACGGCACCTGCAGCAAATAGGAATCAGAAATGATTGAACTTCTGACACTAAGGCTGGGTTCACACTGGTCCGACAAACGCTCCGACATTGGGAGCTCATGTCGCATGACGTGTGAAATTTAATGTTTCCCTATGGGAGCCGTCCTAACTGGTCCGACACAAGTCGTTCCGACTTTAGAAATGCTCCCTGTACTACTTTGGTCCGACTTTGATCCTACTTCAGCCTATTGACTATCATTGAAGTCGGATCAAAGTCGGATTGCCGTCTCGCATGATCCGACTTCGGCACGCGACTTGTGCTCAGATCATCTTGAGGGGGAACTCCGCGCCAAATTTTAGATAAAAATCCGGCATGGGTTCCCCCTCCAAGAGCATACCAGGCCCTTGGGTCTGGTATGGAACTTGAGGGGAACCCCCTACGCCGAAAAAGCGGCGTGGGGGGTCCCCCCAATCCATACCAGACCCTTATCCGAGCACGCAGCCCGGCCGGACAGGAATGGGGGTGGGGACGAGCGAGCGCCCCCCCCCCCCTCCTGAACCGTACCAGGCCGCATGCCCTCAACATGGGGGGTTGTTGCCTTGGGGGAGGGGGGCGCGCTGCGGCCCCCCCACCCCAAAGCACCTTGTCCCCATGTTGATGAGGACAAGGGCCTCTTCCCGACAACCCTGGCCGTTGGTTGTCGGGGTCTGCGGGCGGGGGGCTTATCGGAATCCGGGAGCCCCCTTTAATAAGGGAGCCCCCAGATCCCGGCCCCCCACCCTATGTGAATGAGTATGGGGTACAGCGTACCCCTACCCATTCACCTAGGAAAAAAGTGTCAATTTAAAAAAAAAACACTACACAGATTTTTAAAGCATTTTATTAGACAGCTCCGGGGGTCTTCTTCCGACTTCGGGGGTCTCTCCGGTTCTTCTCCACGCTCTCCGGATCTTCTGCCGGGCTCCTCCGCTCTCTTCTGCTCTTTTGCCGCTCTTTTGCTAAAGCGGAGGAGCCTGGTCTTCAATCTTCTGCCTTCTGCCCTCTTCTCCTGATGTTGACACGACGCTCTCTGGGGCTAGAATGCTCTCTGTGCGCTCTGCTCTGACTTATATAGGCGGTGACCCCGCCCCCTTATGCCGTCACAGTCCCTGGGCATGCTGGGACTGTGACGGCATAAGGGGGCGTGGTCATCGGGTGATGACCACGCCCCCTAAAACGTCACAGTCCCAGCATGCCCAGGGACTGTGACGGCATAAGGGGGCGGGGTCACCGCCTATATAAGTCAGAGCAGAGCGCACAGAGAGCATTCTAGCCCCAGAGAGCGTCGTGTCAACATCAGGAGAAGAGGGCAGAAGGCAGAAGGCAGAAGATTGAAGACCAGGCTCCTCCGCTTTAGCAAAAGAGCGGCAAAAGAGCAGAAGAGAGCGGAGGAGCCCGGCAGAAGATCCGGAGAGCGTGGAGAAGAACCGGAGAGACCCCCGAAGTCGGAAGAAGACCCCCGGAGCTGTCTAATAAAATGCTTTAAAAATCTGTGTAGTGTTTTTTTTTTAATTGACACTTTTTTCCTAGGTGAATGGGTAGGGGTACGCTGTACCCCATACTCATTCACATAGGGTGGGGGGCCGGGATCTGGGGGCTCCCTTATTAAAGGGGGCTCCCGGATTCCGATAAGCCCCCCGCCCGCAGACCCCGACAACCAACGGCCAGGGTTGTCGGGAAGAGGCCCTTGTCCTCATCAACATGGGGACAAGGTGCTTTGGGGTGGGGGGGCCGCAGCGCGCCCCCCTCCCCCAAGGCAACAACCCCCCATGTTGAGGGCATGCGGCCTGGTACGGTTCAGGAGGGGGGGGGTGCTCGCTCGTCCCCACCCCCATTCCTGTCCGGCCGGGCTGCGTGCTCGGATAAGGGTCTGGTATGGATTGGGGGGACCCCCCACACCGCTTTTTCGGCGTAGGGGGTTCCCCTCAAGTTCCATACCAGACCCAAGGGCCTGGTATGCTCTTGGAGGGGGAACCCATGCCGGATTTTTATCTAAAATTTGGCGCGGAGTTCCCCCCTAAAGATTCATACCAAACACAGTGCCGGCATTGGCGGGGATCCAAGTCGGATCCCCGTTCATTGAAAGTCGGACACATGCCGGCTTCATGTCGCAGGGCAAAGTCGGATCCAAAGTAGGACGGCTGTCGTGTCGCACCAGTGTGAACCCAGCCTAATAAATGTCTAATTAGTGTTCATATCGAGATGTACATCCACTATAGATATTCTTATCAATGCACAAGTTTGTTACATAGGAACAAGTGTCTTGTAGGGGAATAAAGTAATGTAATGATAATATATTATATTTTATGATAAAAGGAGTGATGTTGTATAACCAAAGTAGGTGCTAAGTGAGCAGGATGTGCGGGATTAAACAGTGAAGATGGTAAGCATATATTAAATATAGTGGTGATAGGTGATAATACACCATTGTGTGTCAGGGAAAAAAACATAAAAAAACCCCCAAAAACCACAACTTCAAAATAAAGGTGACAAAAATTGTATATTGTGTGTGTGTGTGTAAACATGTGAGTGCAAACATAAAAAACTTGAAAGTGGATTAAGTGAAAAATAAATAAACAGGTTTAATTACCTTGAGTGTAGGTGAAAATACGTTTATCAATAACAATAGAGTATGTGACCTAACTGCAGTTATGCGTGTTAGGCGAAGGCTCTATGAACAGAAGAAAGAGCCAAGTGAAGTATTAGGTATAATTGTTCATTTTTGATTAAATGTAGTTATTACAGCCTAAATCGACTTAAAGCTTATTACGACAAGAAAGCCGGTTATCCTATATGGAAAGTGCTGCACTTACATTGAGCCATATCTATGCAGGAAACATCCGTCCAGGTTGTGCAAGAGATCATGTATTGATGCCTCTGCAATCTGGTATTTATCTAGTAGGCTTAATTGGGTGGGATCACTAAGTGCAGGTGTTGCCTCCCTCCTTCCACAGGATGTGGTGTCATGGCCGCAAAAGATAGGGCCGTGTGGTTCCCTCGGCGCCCCAGAAGGCCAAAGCCCTGACCACTGACGTCACCTCCGTTGCAAAAAGCATGATGTTGTGGCAGAGCGCGCATGCCGAAATTTCATGCATGCGCGGTATGCCAGCAAAAATCCGGAGATGATCACGGGTATTGCTCCCCCTAGCGGCCAAAGGATATGGCCGCCATGGGAACATGAGGGGTAAAGCTGACGCTAATCCCCTACCTTTCCGGGAAGCAATAGAGGGTCACAAACTGCCCAAGGGAGGCCGTCGGGCAGACCACAGAACCACTGTCTACACAACAAAATAAATCATAGATGGTATTGACATATAACATACATCATGAAAGATAAATGTAAACTCATATTACAATTAATTAAATTATTAATATAATATTCATAAAATCTGTGTGCTAGTTCCGTGTTAGCACCCGTCCGCATGAGAAGGGTTATTTTAACCGTTTCTATGAACATTAGATGCTGCAAAACAGGTAACTGGTTATGTTACTCCTGATGCAAATACCCATATGGAGGGAGCATCTAAAGAGGATCAATATGGGTAAGTTGTGGCCCAACAGCCTAAGAGTACATCATGCTTGAAATTGTAAACGACACACATGCTTGTATAAACGATAGATGCTGCAATGCAGGTAACTGGTTGCGTTACTCCTGATGCATATGCCCATATATAGAGGGAGCATCTAAAGGGAATTAATATAGGTAGGTTGTAGCTTGCAGCCTGAAAATATAACATACTTGCAATACTAAACAACACTTGGATGTTGGTCACTATGGAGAAACATGGAAGAAACACTCAGATATTGATGAACTCTCGTGTGTGAGGGGGGAAGGGGGTGTTTAACCACCCAAAATGATACAAAAAAGGAAAAAACACACATATATGATAGTTCAGGCTGCACACCCCAAGATACATAGAAAGTATATGGGGAGTCTAACATTTTAACACTGACATGTATTTGTAACTTATTAAATAAAGACCTTTTCATATAATCTTCATACTCTGATTGACCTATTTCGCTGCATTAAAGCCCCCCTGGGGGAACCTTCCCATATCCTTTCCAGGGTAAAGGTGATGGACCTGCCAAGCATGTCTCCAGACCTAAACCCTATTGAGCATCTGCGGGGCATCCTCAAATGGAAGGTGGAAGAGTGCAAGGTCTCTAACATTCACCAGCTCTGTGATGTCGTCATGGAGGAGTGGAAAAGGATTCCAGTGGCAACCTGTGAAGCTCTGGTGAACTCCATGCCCAAGAGGGTTAGGGCAGTGCTGGAAAATAATGGTGGCCACACAAAATATTGACAGTTTTGGGCCCAATTTGGACATTTTCACTTAGGGGTGTACTCACTTTTGGTGCCAGCAGTTTAGACATTAATGGCTTTGTGTTGAGTTAATATTGATGGGACAGCAAATTTACACCGTTAAACAAGCTGTACACTCACTACTTTACATTGTAGCAAAGTGTAATTTTTTTCAGTGTTGTCACATGAAAAGATATAATAGTATATTTACAAAAATGTGAGAGGTGTACTTACTTTTGTGAGATACTGTATATTAAGGCTGATCTCAGAGAGCTAGGCCATTCTGTACAAGTGTTTGCAGACATTTCACAATATACAGTTCAAAAACGCAGGGCCCTTAAACAACTGCTTCTGGTGCTGTCTTGCAAGGAGTTCAAATATAGATTTGCTTTTTTTATGCCTTATCCGCTCCTACAACAATAAGGTCTTTTGCATCATTTTCAGAAGCTAAAGAAGTACTCTTAAGATTGGGCATGATCACGCTTCTGTGCTCTCCACTCCATCTAAAAACAACATACAAGGCACATCTTCACAAGCCATCTGCCCAATTTCTTTGATTTGGCAACAGTTAACAGTTAGGCGCTCCTGGGACTCTTGCCTTCCCTGATGGTGATATCTTACTGCTCCTTTGTTTGTTAACTGGGTTCTTCATGTCCTCATAAGATTTTATTTTGCAAGGAACAACCCTTCACTTTGACCATGGTTATCTGATACTTGGTTTTCAGTTGACTAACTATCATATTGTAATTTTCTACCACCTTGAATTAATCCATATACAGTGTGTGCCTTAGGGAATTTTCCCAGTTGTCTCCCGAGTTATGATATTTGATATACATGGTTCACTAGACAGGGCTCATCTCCAGTTATTGTTAGGTCTTTTGCAACCTGTTAACTTATGATGTTAACGCCACATTGAAGAACCTTTCTTATAATTCATTATTGCATCTCAAAGTTCCTATTAGCATTCCTTTAACTGGTTCAGGCTAACCTTGTTATCATGCTTCCCTGCTTGAGTTGACACTTGGATGTACCTAAGCCTCAGCTTAAGTTATGCACCTTGAAAGTTCTTGGTGCATTTCTTTGCTCTATTGGTCAAGGGTGGTTGTTTCTTTAGTCCAAGGCCAATTTTTTTTTCACTCTTTTGACTTTATTCAGTTCTTGTGTCCTGCTCCTCTCTTACTTATGCTCCTCTCCTGCACTTGGAGTTTTTGATACAAAGAGGCTTGTCCCAGAGGGGTCGATCTTCATCCCTCTGGCAATTGGTTAGTGTTGCCCTGTCTAGTAGATTGGTCTTCCCTTTTATCTATGAGTACACCAACAATTAAATTCACACCATGTCACATAATTTCTCATAACACCCAGTGGTTTAATTCACATATTAAGCATTGCAAAGCTTTCCTATACCACCACTCCCACCAGGTTGACATGCTTCTACTCCAGGAAATACATTTCCCAGCCTCATACAGACCCACCTTTCTACACAAACATTACCCAGTTTTGCATCTGGCTAATGCTCCTGATAAGACTAATGGAGTAAAGATTTATTTTGCCAAACAAGTTTTCTTCATGCTCCTACATGAATTTCGAGACCTCAAGGGTCAATTCCTCTTAGTAAAGGGTCTTGTTGGGAAACAATTATGCTCCTTTATATCTTATGTCCCCACAAGGTCAAACTTCTTTCTTTTTCACAATGTTCCTCATCTTATTACAACACCTGGAGAGTATGATTATCTGTGGGGGGACCCCAATATAGCCTTAGACTTATGCTTAAACAAATTCAATCCAGCTAAAGCCCAATGCAAAAGCCCACCCAAGTCCAGCACTTGGAGTTGCAACACTCCACATACTCACGCATTGACCATGTTTTTGTTTCATCTGCTCAGGTGCCCATCATTCATAAAGTCTTTATTATAGCAACTGCAATGTCAGACCATTCAATAGTCTCTATCTCTCTTTCGGCAGCCTCTTCGGTCCCTGGAAAATTTCAATGGCAACTTAACAAATCATTATTAAATAACCATTTTTGGTGTGTAGACATCAAGGGCAGCCTTTTGACATACTTTCTAGAAAACATAAACAAAATATCTCCTATCATAATCAGGGTGGCACATAAGCCAACAGAAAGGGCCCTTTGACATGGCGGACACGATCGGACCCTCCATTATCCTCTATGGAGTGGCAGGTGTCAACAAACACATGGCCGTTGACCTCTGCTGATAATCCTGTCTGCTAAAAACAGACAAATGGAGATTTGTTCCCCATCTGTCTGGCAATGGAGCCCACCACATATGGAAGGGGCTTAAGAGGTAAAATTATTCAGGCGTCCTCACAACTTAAACCCAAACATCAGTCTATGATTAACAAGCTGGAACATGAACTACAGTCTATCCTCAAAACCCAGAAGCTTAAAAAGGGTTTACTGCTCTATACAATTGGAAATTTCAAGACATGCAAGTGCCCAACCTGGAATGATTCTTTATCCCCTTAGGAATGAAGACCCCTTGATCCTGCTCTGAATATGGCTTATATATCTGTAGTTCCAAAACCAAATAAAGATCCCAGGGATGGGAAATTACCAGCATATCTCTCTGTTTAACAATGACCTTGCGTTTTTAACTTAGGTCTTAACTTAACAGATTATCCTTCTTTATTGGCCAAGAAATGCTCCGACCAGCCTGGTGTGCTAGACAAGTCCAAATGTGAGATAGACATCCAAAGAAAACTGACGCATTTTGAGGGGTATCCCCTCTTCCTTAGAGCCAGGTAGACAAGGCCCTGACCAAATGAGGAGTGCAATTGACATTATATTCCTATTGCAATCTCATTTTGATGGTGCCCACAAGAAGGCCTTCTCTTGTGACCTGCAAAAATCATTTGACTCTGTGTCTTTGTCCTATCTTTTCTGGATCTTAGATGGGGATTTGGAACTAGTTTCCTACAAATGCTTAGATTTTTATAAATCCAAACCTGAGCCAAAGTCAAATTGCAGGGACATCTATCTGAACACATCAGAATATGTAGAGGCACCTGCCAGGGCTGCCCAGTATCACCATTAATATTTGCAATAGCAATTAAAACTTTAGCAATTACCATTCAAGGTAACCCAAACATCAAATGGGTAATGCGTGGTCCTCAAGAGGATAAATGTGCTTTATTTGCAGATGACCCGCTTCTGCTTGTAACTTCACCAATAACCTTCATCCCTAATATACACTGGACTTATATCTGGACTCCTGGTACATGAGACACAATCGATAGCCCTGAATGTCAACATTCCGGCAGAAACACAAGTAAGATTACTAGACTTTCCTTTTCTCTGGCAAAATGATGAAATGCCATACTTGGAAGTCCATATTTCTTCCTCTCTCATATCTATATTTGCTTAGTTATCCTCCATTATATATAAACGTCTAGAGGAACATTTGTCTAGCTCGTTAATGGTTGACCTGTCTTGGATCAGAAGAATCCATGCAGCCAAAATGGCAATATTACCTAAAGTCTCTATTTCTTCTGACCCTTGGGAGAGTCATTACATTGTAATAATGGAATGTAGTTTCAGGTGAAGATGATATATTTTATTTTGGGGGAAGAAAGGTCAAAGGCTCGCAAAGAGAATATTATTTGCACCAAGAACACTGGGGAATGGGTGTACTCAATCTTTGGAGCAATTTCCAGGCTGCCCAGCTAATGCAACTCGCCATGGTTTATTCTCAGTGGGAAAAACCAGACTGGGTATTTATGGAACAGCAAGCCATACAACATTTCACGGTAGACTTTATAATGTAGAAATCCCCTGAAGACCACCCACCAACTGTTTATGGCCCCAACATTGTTGCATTCTCTAGCCCTCTGGGATAGATTACAGAACGATACATCCCCTATTTATGAATTTACCCGCTAGCTCATATATTCAATAACCCCAAATTCCCTCTGTGTTTGGACGTAAGAGTGTTCCAGTGCAGAGTTCTTTACCGCACTATGCACTTCTTCATCTGCACGGGACCCTTTACCATATATCATTGCCTTATGAATCCTAAGATGCCCTAATCCAAGATATTTCTCATTTTTTGAAAACCTTAGGATTGAACCCATCGGAACCTCCCATTCTCAAAAAATGTAAAAAACAGTGTACTAAGGATCATAGTATGTTCTATGATGTGCAGGTTTCTCCCCTCACCTCTTTGCAAAATTTATCATATATGACATATAGGGATCTGAATCTTTAAGTGGATCTAGATTCAGAATCATGGTATCAATGCTTTAGATCTTCTTTAAAGGACATTTTGAATGATTTTTTTTTTTTTGATAGAGGCTAACCTTTAAAGTGATAACCAGATAGTATTTGGTCCCCTCTCATTTAGCTAAAATGTATCCTAGCATCTCTCCATATTGCTTTAGAGACTCTTCCATATGGGACAGTATGTTCCATATTTGGTGGAAATGCCCCAAAGTGCGGGATTCTGGAATAGGGTTTTTTCCCATGCTTTCCTGAGTAACTGGATTGTTGATACAGCAGCATCCCCAAATAGCATTGTTGAATGAGCCGGTACCTGAGATCTTTTGTAGTACTTAGCAAGCAATGCATTCTCCTTGCTCTCAGTTTCCCTGAGAAATGTAAAACATAAGATCTCATGGACTATGATTCCTGAAAAGATAGCATAATTAATATTAAGATGCAACAATTCAAAAGGACATGGGACCCATGGACCAGAATATATGCACATTCAGTTATCTCCTTCTCTAACTACAATTCCAGCACCTATGGTCAATTCTTCCTCTTCTTCTTCTTTTCTTTTTTACCTTTCTTCCTTTTCTTCTCCTCTAGAGTACTTTCTATGTTCCCTTAAGGAGTGCTTACCTATGACTGGTTTTACTACAAACAGGAATTGTCATTGATTCTTATATCTTCTTCATGTCTGTAGAGCATGCATTCATAATCTGTTCTGAATATGTCTGATAACACACCATGAAGTGTCAGCTTGGTAAAACAACTGATTGATCTGATATCTTTATGTGTGCTGTAAATCACACCTTAAGTCTACACAATGACTCTTTGTATTGTATGTTATTGTATAATCTTTCTTACAATAAAAATATTGGAAAGAAGAAAAAAACAATAAAAAGAGGCAGATCCAATGGACTATTTTTTTTCTGCTATCACTGTTCTGTGTAGCCTCATTTTTTTCTTTTTTTTTTTTTTTTTAAACATATTTTATTGATTTTTCAGAAATAAATTGACAGGTACATAAGGAGGTATATGATTACACACAAAGATGCGAGAGTGCGGGCGCAGCCGCCAAGGTTGTTTGGTAAAGCAGTACAGTACAGTCACAAAAGCTTTCATAAGGCAAGGTGCAAGTGATAAGTATTGCAGTTACCGTACATTGCGTGAAACAAGTAATATGTCGTGGAAGACATAGTTATTCAAGTTGTTTTGTCTGGCGAGGATAAACGGAGGTCTTTATAGGTGTTTGTGGAGGTGTAGCTCCGTGGTTACAAGGTAAGATGTATCTCATTTGTTGGCGGGTGAGCCGGTGTGTAGAATGGAGAATGGAGTTCAATCATGGAAGGGGAAGGTAAAAAATGAAAAAGGAAAAAGTGAAAAAAAATAGAAGTATGAGGGATAAACTATGGGGGATGAGGGGGGGTAGGACGCGTGTGCGGGAAGGGGAGGATGGTAAGCCCATGGTGGGACACTGTGTCAGTACACGATTATGAGCGAGCCGCAATCTAGTGCAGCCAGATGAGGTCGGTAGGGTGCTTGTGGTGTGGTGATGACAGTTAGGACATTAACATTTTATATTCGTTTGTGGTGGTGAAATGTATCCAGCATGTCCAAATTTTTGTGAATTTAGACTGTGTATCTTTGGATTGGTGGATGAGGTCTTCCATGACCTTTGTTTGTTGAATGCGGTGAAACCACTCTCTTATGGTAGGTGGTTCCGTGGAACGCCATTTACGAGGAATACACATTTTTGCAGCATTCACTAAGTGCATAGTTAGAGAGTGATTGTATGCTGGTGGTCGTGTCTTAGAGTGGTGTAGGAGGAACATTTGGGGTTCAAAGTCTAGGGAATAGGTGGTTATTCTTGTGATCAGTTCGTGGACTTTCATCCAGAAAGGTTGGAGTTTGGTGCAAGACCACCAGACGTGTAACATAGAACCCGTGTCAGATTTACACCTCCAGCAGGTAGAGGGTATTGATCGGTCGAATTGGTGTAGAAGATGTGGTGTGCGGTACCATCTGGAGAACAATTTGTATGCGTTTTCTTGGATTTGCACGTTCATCGAACCTTTGTGGATCAGTGTGTAAATGGTAGCCCATTCTTGATCGTTTAACTGAATGGAGAGATCTTGTTCCCATTGGTGGTTGGTCCAGTGTTTCGTAATGGTGTGATCAGTAAACAGGAGGCTATAGGTTTGTGAAATCAGGTGGGTGAGTGTTCCTTCGGTTAAACAGAGGTTTTCGAACGGGGTCGTGGGCCGGGACCACACCGGTGCGGGGGAAGGTTTCTTGAAGAAGTTCCTTAATTGCACATATGTCCAGAATGGGAACTCGGCTATGTGTAGCTTAGAAGCTAATTTAGTTTGGGATAGGAGGCTATCCCCTTCAAAGAATTGATTCGCTCTGATAGTTTGATGGGGCCAGATGTCTATTAAAAAGGAGGTATTCATGCCCGGTTGGAATTCAGGGTTGTGGCGGATAGGGGTCATCGGGCCTTTGACTGAGGAAATATTGTGTTTAGTACATGCAGTGCGGAACGCTAGTAATGTAGGGTTGACCAGTGGGTGTTGAGAGTATGCCTGGGGTAAGAGTGTGGAAATGATCCATGGTGTGTGATGGATGGGTATATGTGAAAATGATTGTTCTATTTGAATCCAGGCTTTCTGTTTGGTGTGGACGTTCCAGTCGACGATCCTAGTCAGGTGACAAGCTAATTGGTATTTGTGTATATCAGGGAGCCCTATTCCCCCTAAAAGTTTGGGGGCTGTCAGTCTCTTGAAGCTGAGACGTGGGCGGGTTTTCCCCCAGATGAAGTTTGTGCACGCTTTTTGGTACGTGGAGAAGAATGTGGGAGGTAGTTTAATTGGGATCGTTTGCAGGGTGTATAAAATTCTAGGTAGGATATTCAGTTTGATAATTGCTGCCCTACCGAACCAGGAGAATTGTCCCGTTGACCATTTAGTGAGGTCCCGTTGTATTTTTAGTAGGAGAGGGGAATGATTTTGAGCGTATAGGTTCGATAGGGTGGAAGGTATTTGAATGCCTAAATATGGAATTGAGTGTTCGTTCCACGTGAACGGAAAAGTACGTTTACATTGTTGACATATGTCTGAGGGTAGGGAGATATTGAGAGCGGTAGATTTTGAGAAATTGATTTGAAGATTGGAGAGGGTGTGGAAGGTTTTGAAGTCTTTTAGCAGATTTGGGATTGTTGTAAGCGGGTCAGTTAGAAATAGGAGAATGTCGTCCGCAAATGCCGCTAATTTGTACATGCGGTCTTTGATTTGAATCCCCTTAATGTTGGGGTTTGCATTGATACATCTGAGAAAAGGTTCTAGGGTAAGGATGAAGATTAAAGGGGACAGCGGGCATCCTTGTCTTGTGCCATTCGACACGGAGAAGGCATCCGACAGGTGACCGTTAATTTGGACTTTAGCTGTAGGGTTAGAGTAGAGTGCTGCAATGTACTTTAGCATCGTTTAGGGAAGACCTGTGGCTTTGAGAGTCTCCCTCATATAGTCCCATGCCACTCTGTCGAATGCCTTCTCCACGTCGAGCGAGAGCATGAAGCCTTTATTTTTGGTGGATGTGAGCCAATGGTGTATGTTGATCGCTTTGAGCGTGTTGTCCCTTGCTTCCCTACCGGGGACAAAGCCCACTTGGTCAAGATCAATAAGTTGGGGGATCAGTGGTAGGAGTCTGTTGGCTAAAGTTTTTGCATACCATTTTTTTTTTTTTTTTTTTTTTTTTTTTTTGCCACATCAGTGTCTATTTTCGGGGTGAAAGTTTCAGCTCTGCTGTTCAATACTTTCCCGACTCATTACTCACATCATGGTGGCATCTGTTACAAATTTTTTTTTTTTTTCCCTTCCTTCTCTTTCCCTCCCTCTATTGCAGATGTCTCCTATCTATTCTGCATGCATACGGCATCGCACCTTCCCTCAGCAACTTTATCAGTAAAGTCGAAACTTAAACCCCCCCTTCCCTTCCCCTCCCCCAGCCCACCCCACCTCCTCGAAGTCCTATTCTTCTTTCATCCGTGTGCCTCCAAACTAACTATGTCTGTCCCTCCTAGTGGACACCACTTCGCTGCTCAATACCCATCTCTGGCTACTCTCCGAGAGCTTCATTAGCTGGGTCTATTGATCTCCCAAGACCTCTACAGCCCTTATTGAACTTTTGAATTTCTGCCAACCCTTCCATTTTTCCTCATACTCCTCCACTTCCGCTTCGTCGGTGTATCTCAGATATTCTAAATTCTGAATTTCATTTGTTTTATCATACCATTCTTGTATAGTTGGGCCACCTTTCTCCTGCCAGTGTCTTACAACAAGATTTTTTGCTGCATTCAACATTTGTGGTACAAGTGTTCCTAGATATGATCCGGTTGGCATTCTAAATCCGTGAAATAAACATGCCCATGGGTCGTCCGGGATAGCTATTTGGGTTATCTCACCTATAGTTTCCCTTATCTTATCCCAGAATTCCCTTATTTTTCTACACTGCCACCAAATGTGTGCCATTGTACCTAGTTCTTTGCACCCCCTCCAACAGAATTGTGAGGTTTCCTTCTGGTATTTGGAAGCTCTATCTGGGGTGATGTACCATCTTGCCAAACATTTGTAGTTTAACTCTGACTCTTTATAGTTTACGGAGGTTTTGTGGACTCGCTTTAATAGAATTGTAACCTCATCATTTCTGAGTTTTGAGTGTAATTCTGACTCCCATTTTTTGATATATCCTGGAATATCTGTTCCCTTCAGATCCCTCAGTACCCTATAAGTTTTAGAGGTCACCTGCTTCCCTATCTGACCAATGCAAAGTTTTTCTAACGGTTGGAGGTTGTCTAACGTTCTGATAGGTTGGGGAAGTGTTTCCACAAAATTTTTTAACTGAAGATATCTCCACCTATTGAGGATCATAAGATCGCTTTTATTTTTTAACTCCTGAAATGAGCACAGTTTGCCTTTAATCATAACATCCTTTAGCTGAGCTCCTTCCTGCAAAATCCATCTCCCACTAAGAATCTCCATTCCTGGTGCAAAAAATTCTGTGTCCCTCAAAGGGATCAAAGGGGAGTTATACTCCCATTTCTCCCTTTTATACAGCTTGTCCCATGTTTTGAAAGTGTGTCTAGTGATTATATGTGCCCCAGAGCTAATTTTCCTAAAACGTGGAGGTATCCAAATTACTTTACTCAATTCTACTTTACTAATCGTGTTTTCCATTTTCACCCACCGCTTTTCTTTGTTTCCTTTTGCCCAATCTATAATTCTTGATAGAGTGATTGCTTCGTGATAACATCTTATGTCAGGTGCACCCCAACCCCCCTTCTCTTTATCCCTAACAAGTGTAGTATAACTTATCCGTGATTTTTTCCCCCTCCAAATAAATTTTATAAAAAGTGAGTGCAATTTTTTAAGATATTCTTGTGGTAATGGAATGGGGAGCATTTGCATTTTAAATAAGATCTTTGGTAATATTGCCATCTTGATGATGTTAATTCTACCCCCCCATGACAACTGTCCTCTTGTAATTCTACCCAATTCTCCCTTGACCTCATTAAGGAGAGGGACGAAATTAGCCTGAAACAATGACTCTCTGTTCGCTGTTATCTTTATCCCGAGGTAGTTAATCTCCTTTTTTCCCCACGCAAATGGGAACTCTTTATGGACCGTGCGATCTTTTTTATCCATCTTATTGATTTCTAATATTTCAGATTTGGCTGGGTTTATCTTAAAATTTGAAATTTCCCCATATTCTTTCAAGGTTTTGAGCAGATTAGGGAAAGTTATTCTCGGTCTAGTGATGTAGAGAAGAATATCGTCTGCAAAGGCAGCCAATTTGTGTTCTTCTTCTCCATCAAATACCCCTGATATGTCCGGGTTCTGCCTTATCCTTTCCAGCAAGGGCTCGAGCGTCAACACAAACAAAAGGGGGGACAATGGGCATCCCTGTCTCGTTCCGTTAGTCATTACGAACGGCTCGGATAAAGTTCCGTTGACCTTAACCCTTGCTGAAGGACATGTGTACAGCGCCCTTATCCGTCTGGTCATGATAGGCCCAAATCCTATCTCCTTCAGCATACAAAACATGAAGCCCCAGTCTACCCTGTCAAAAGCTTTCTCAGCGTCTATTGACAGGAGTAGCCCTGGGGCTCCGCTCTCCCTCATTTTTTGGGTTACCATGAGGGTTCTGATCCCATTATCCCGTCCTTCCCTACCTGGGGTGAATCCCACCTGGTCTGGGTGTACCATATTGTTCAGGATGTTCTTCACTCTCCCCGCGAGGATTTTTGCGAACAGTTTCGTATCTACATTGAGGAGCGCTATTGGTCTGTAGCTAGAACAAAGTGAGCTGTCCTTGCCCTCCTTCAATATGATGGCTATAATCGCTTCTGACGCTTCTCTGCCCATCTCCCACTTTGTGCCGATCCCATTCATGTATGTACATAATTTGGGAATTAGGAGGTCTTGGAATTTTTTATAATATATTACGGAAAAACCGTCCGGTCCCGGGCTTTTTCCCACTGGCGTCTCCCTCAGTGTTTTTTTTATTTCCTCCTCTGTAATGGGGCCCTCAAATAAATTATATTTATCTTCTTCGATTTTCTTTAAACCTAGCTCCTGAAAAAAAGCTTTCGCTCTCTCCCTTTTTCTATCAGCCTCGGTTTTTGGGGTCGTGTTATTAATGGAGTATAATCCTTCATAATAATTCTGAAAGATTTTGGCAATCTCACTTGTTCTGTACTTTACCTCCCCATCTGACGTCTTAATTTTCTCAATGTAGTTATTGGACTTCTTTTTTTTAAGGGTCTTTGCAAGGTACTTCCCCGGTTTATTTCCTCCCAGATATCTCTCTTTCTTTAGGAGGTTGTACATTACTCGTGTTTCTTGTTCGATTAAAATTCTCATGGCCTCTCTTTTATTGTGGAGTCTTAGAAGCACCTCCTCCCCCCCCTCCTTTTTGTGCATCATCTCAAGTTCCCGTATCTCGTTCATTGTTTCGAGTTTTTCTTCCCTTCTCTTTCTCTTCTTTTCCGCACCTGCCTTGATCAAGATCCCCCTGATATAGGCTTTGTGTGCCTCCCATACTGTTGACTCTGAGACTTCAGCTGTTTCATTGGTTTTAAAATAAAACTCTAATTCCTTTGACACTAGGTCCATTATCTCTTTATCATTTATTAGTTCTTCATTTAACTTCCAGCTAGGGCTTTTATTATGTGTCTGTCTCATGTTTACTGTTAAGCTTATAGGCGCGTGATCGGAGAAGGTCATCACCCCTATATTTGAACTGACCATCTCCTCTAGCCTGCAGTGATCGATCAGAAAAAAATCCAGTCTGGAATAAGTCCCATGTACGGGGGAATAGAACGTATAGTCCCTGCTGTTGACATGCTGCGCCCTCCATACATCCACCACCTGATGCTGGTGCATTTTTTTTCTCACTCTGTTGATCCAGGCCAGGCTCTTCCCCCGCACATGGGACGATTTATCCTTCCCTGGGTCCAAGCACAAATTAAAATCTCCAGCCATTACAGCTAGACCTTCCTTGAATTCCGAGAATTCGGCTATCTTCTCGATCATGTATCCATATGGGTTTTTGTTTGGGCCATATATGTTTGCCAGAGAGCATTCAATACCGTTTAGTTTCCCTTTCAGGAACAAAAACCGACCCTCCGGATCCGTCCTTCTCTCCTGTATATCGAACCTTACTCCTCTGGCAAACCCTATGGCTACCCCCTTTGCACGCAGTGTGGGTGAGTCGCCGTACAGCCAGACTGGAAAGTCCCTTGAGAAAATTTTATGGTCCCTCTCCAGAAGAAAGTGAGTCTCCTGAAGGAATACCACGTCAGCCCCCAGGAGTTTTAGTTCCTGCAGTATGTTGGCACACTTAATTCGTGCATTCAGACCGCGCACGTTATATGATATTATTTTTATGTTACTCATGTGTGCTTCCGGAACTCTTTCCTAGACCCTGCAGCAGAGTGGTGTCCACGGGATTTCTAATTCGAAATATTCGTATATTCTCAACGGACTTCAACCCCTGCCCAATCCCCCCTCCCCTACCCACCCTCTCCCTCCCTCCCCCCTGTCCCCCCCCTCCATCCCCCTCCCCCGTGAGGGTACTAGGCCATCCCATGACCTAAGAAACCGTGGCCCCTCCAGCTCCTCCCGGCCCCTCGGTTATCCCCCTTGAGGTTGAACTCAGACTGGGCTACCCTGGACCCAATACTCCCCCAAGAACAGTGGGGTACCCGTACCTGTCAGTCCCCCCCCCCCCTCCCCCCCACCCCCCAATCCCCCCCCGCGGCTCAGAGAACCTACTTAATTTCTATCTCCTTAGCTCGTATAGCTTCTCCTCTTATGGTTTTTTCGTTTTAAATACTGGCCTCCAAGCCTGCTGCTCCCCCGAGGTTTCTATGTCCCCAGTCTTTACCCACCAACCCGGGACTTCCACCAAAGGCACCTCTAAGTGCTTGCAAAATTTTGCTGTTTCTTCTGGAAATCTTAGGGTGGCCGATCGGCCATCTTTTCGTCCTGTTAGGCAGGCTGGGAAGCCCCAAGAATATTGAACATCGTATGTTTTTAACTGTTCTAGAAGTGGTTTCAGTAGTCTTCTCCTGGCCAACGTCTCAGCTGCCAAGTCCGGAAAAATCTGCAGATTTGTATCTCCAAACTTCACTGGATGGTTCTTTTTCAGATTAGCCTTTATCTTCTCTTTGTCAGTATAATTATGAAATCTTGCGATGACATCTCTTGGGACCTCCTCTCTTATTTCGTCCGGTTTTCTAATCCTATGTATTCTCTCAAACTTTATCTTCTTACTTGTCTCGGGAGGGTTTACCATGCTTCCAAAAATCTCATCCATAATTCCCTGTAGATCTTCTATTCCCCCCTGTGTCTCTGGTAGACCCCTGATCCGTAAATTTTTCCTTCTGTTCCGGTTTTCTTGATCTTCCAATCTGTATCGTAAATTTCTTTGCTCTCTCTGAAGCTCTTCCATCTGAGATTTGAGATCTTTTATCTCTTCTTCTTGCTTGTCCATCTTTGTTTCTGCCTCTTCCACTCTTTGCAAGATGTGATTCATGTCTTCACGGAGAGAGCCTATTTCACCCTTTATGGTTACTTCCAACTTTGCGAACATTTCTGCCATTTCGCCTTTAGTAGGGAGTAGTTTTTTTTGTTGGGGTTCCATTATTGTATCCTCTACTGTTTCACTACTTCCTATGTGGATATCGGCCTCGACTGTCTGTCGTCTTGTCCCTATCCTGGGGGTGCACTCGAGAGTTTTACTTTTAGTCTCCTTTTGTTTACCTGGGCTATCTTTGCCAGTCTCATGCACCATGTACTTTCGGATGGTTCCCGGGCTTGCACTTGTCCTGGGTGGATTGGTAGGGTTAGCGGTCGCCCCCTTCGTAGATTTACCTTTCATTTCTTCCTGGTTAGTACACTTGTTGCGGGCTCCTACTCTTCCCTTCCCTCTCCTCCTGTTTTCCAAGATCCCACTCTTAGGCCAAAGGAAGCACCTTCTGAGTTAGCCCCGTCTGAAATAAACTTAAAAAGTCTACCAGGAGGGGCTTATGAGGCTTTAGGAAGATCCCCAGAGGGTTTCCAAGGGGGCCCCGTTTTATCCGGATTTGAAGGTCCCAATTCTAGGTCCCTTATGGGCGGGGGTCCAATGTCAGGCTGGTCCCTGACAACTGGTTCTGACTGCGGCTATCACTGTAAAAATTTCAATGATTTGTTTATGTAGTCCGTCTTCTCTTGTTTGACGAATGACTCTCGTCCAATCATTAATTTGATGGATTTTTTGTACTTATTTTCATCTGCACCGCCTTTTTGTATCGCCCGATTGATGTCCTGATCCACTGCCCTCTTTCTCACTTTTATGTACTGGTAGGAGGTAAGCCCTGGACAGAGCTTCCTTCTCAACCTCTTAATAGTACCTCCTTATCTTTAAACCAGCTCTGAACGGCTTTCCTCCACTGGCTGTATTTGATTTTTGTTTTTTTTTTTTTTTTTTTTTTTTTTACATACAGATTGTAGAAAATATATTGTTGAAAATATATAAATAGATATAGCAAGAACAGCCTATTTTAGTTATAATCAGTGCTTACCAGGGGTGACCACTGTGTTACTGGGGATACTAGTACTCTTAAGATATCAATAGCTTTTCCTGAGAGGGGCTTCATATGAGCTGAGGGTCAGCCCTAAGTGTAGCTGCAACTGTGGCCGTTAACTGCCCCTTTGATACAACCTCTTGATAGTACCCCCTTGTGGTGAGGCCCTCTTTAATCACCTTTTCTCCGCTGACTGTGCTCTTTCCCTTTCTTTTTTCTCTTCCCTTTTTCCTTTTCTTTTCCTTCTTTTCCTCCCCTTCCCTCTCCCTCCCTTCCTTCCCTCTTTCCTTCCCTCTCTGTTATCCCTTTCTGTATGAGGCGGTTAGAGATGGGTGTATGGATGTAGTTGTAAATATAAAGGAAAACACACAGAAAGAGAAAAAAAAAAAAAAAAAACCTCCTTGGTTGGGGTAAGTGTTTGGTCAGGGTACCACCATGTTACTGACAAAAACTTAAGCTTTTAAGATGGCTGTAACCTTTCTGTATAAGAGCTGTCCAGAATTCCCGGGTGTCCCTTGAAGTGTCCTTGATGAGTGATGCAGTCAGCTTTTTTTATTTTAAATAACTTGGGTTTCGACTTTTGCTCATGGTAGAGAGTCTGGTACCAGCTGATAACATCTAAGACAGTCAAGACTTAAGATCCCTGATGTTGTGTTTCCTAACCAGCCACCTCCCTCTGTTGTTTCGGTTGCGTTATTGACCATAAATCGCTAAACCGGGCTTGTTGTATCTCCTATGGGTTTTTACCACAGACAACAGCGGAAAAATAGCTGTACACAACAACACTGCAAAAGCTATAAGTCTCAGGTACATGTATCAGCTGCTCCTTTAAAACACAGAAGAAAAAAAAAAAAAAAAAAAAAAGAGCAAAAACAAAAAAAAAAAAAAAAAAAAAAAACCCTTTTGCTCACAGCCAGCCTGCCTCTGTGGGTTCACGGTTCACCGTCCCTTTCAAACAAGTGACACCTCTCAGGCATGAGAGGGAAAACTAAGCAGAAATAATCATAAACTTGGGCTACTTGCCAATCTTCATCTGTCATCCGTCCCTTATGCTGGTTTCCCTCCTCCTCCGTCTCTCGTTTCTTCCCCTGGTCAGGTATCACGCACTTACCCCTTCCTTCGTTGTAACTACCAGGCTACCAGGCTCTCCATACATGTCAGGAAGGACATGGCGGGGCTGAGCCAGTGTCAGAAGGCAGATGTTTGCTTCAGTGATAGCGTCTCAGTCTCTCTGGTATGCCGCGCTGCGTAACCACGGCAACGGATTCAACAACAGGGGGAGCGAGGGGAGGAAAGACGGCGGTGCGGCGGGGCAGTGAGGACGTAGACCAGGAGCCCAGGGTCCGAGGAAACAGAAAACAGGCGGCGAGACAGTCTTGCCGGGGGGGGGGCGGGTAGGCGAACGGGGGGGGAGCAGAACGCTGCCGCTCTACCTACACATGAGCCGGCATCTCAGGGAGGGAGACTCCAGGCTTCCCGGGCTTAGCATCGCGTCCAGCCAGCCGCCCACATCCGGCTCCTCCCTCAATTAGCTTTGCATACCATTTAAGGTCAACGTTAAGCAATGAGATAGGTCTATAGTTGGTGACTAGTGAATGATCTTTGTCTGGTTTGGGGATTACTGCAATATGAGCTGTGAGGAGGTCACGTGGAGGGTGGATTGGTTGGGCAAAGGAGTTAAAGGCCTGCAAGAAATGGGGTGTAAGTAATTCCGCATAGGTTTTGTAATAGCTGGCAGTAAGGCCGTCAGGTCCCGGGCTTTTACCTGCTTTCATTTGTTTTAGCGCTTCCATGACTTCTGTGTGAGTGAGAGGATTGTTTAAATCTTGTGCTATGGAGTCTGGAATGGGGTTTGGGCTGTATTGTTTTAGAAACTCAGATATCATTTGGAGACGTGTAGTATTATCAGTGGTGGGACCGGGGTGGGCTAGGTTATATAGTTTGTTGTAGTATTGTACGAATTGACGAGCTATTTCAGGGGACTTGGAGATTTTGCGTCCCGAGGGATCAGTGATATAGTGTATAGTCTTGTTGGAACGGGATACTTGCAGGGCTCTTGCTAACATTTTACTAGCTTTGTTGCCAAATTCATAGAATTTTTTTTTTGAGAGTATATATTTACGCTGTATCTGCGCGTCTAGAAGGTCTAGCAGTTTTTTTCTAGCCTGTATTAGGTCATTGAGGGCGGTGAGTGCTTGTGAGCGCTTATGCAGACCTTCTAGTTTGCGGATTCTGTCTATGAGGTCTGAATGTTGTTTCCGTCTTTCCCTGTTGCGTTTTGCTGCTGCTGCAAGGAAGGTACCTCTGATCACACTTTTGTGTGCCTCCCAGTGAGGTGAGAGGTGTCCTCCGGGTTATTGTCTTGAAAGAAGTGTTGTATCGTGGAATGTATTTCAGTTGTGACGGAGGGATCGGAAAGCAGTGAAGAGTCTAATCTCCATATTCTGGAGCGTGGCGTGGAGTCGGGGAATCGAAGTGTCATAGATATGGGATTATGGTCAGAAATAGTCATGGGTTCGATGGAAGTGTGATAGAGTAGGGGTAGGTCGTTTTGAGTTAGGAAAAAGTAGTCTATCCTAGAGTAGCGGTCGTGTGGTGTAGAGTAGAAGGTGTAGTCTTTTGTATCTGGGTTCAATGTGCGCCATGTATCGTGGAGCAATAGTTGTTGGAGTAGAGATTTAATTTCTTTGAGAGCTTTGTAAGGTAGGATTGACGATTGGTTGGATGTATCTTGGATGGGATTTAGGGGGACGTTAAAATCACCCCCTAATACGAGGGTACCATCTTGAAAGTTTGTGAGGGCGGTTGTGATAGATCTAAAAAATGGGACTTGGTGTTTGTTCGGGGCGTAGATATTCGCCAGCGTTATGGTTTTATTGTGGATTGAACCTTTTATAAATAAGTATCTACCTTCCGGGTCTGCAAGGGAGTCTGTAACTTGTAGCGGGCAATTTTTAGCGAGAAGGATCGATACTCCTTTAGCTTTTTGGTGAGGGTTGGTTGCGTGTATAGCAGTCGGGTAGTGGGCATTGGAGAGTTTAGGGGTGCGGTCTGAGCGGAAGTGTGTTTCCTGTAAAAGCACTATGCTGGCTTGGAGTCTGTGCATGGTAAGGAGAAGCTGAGAACGTTTTTCTGGGGTGTTGAGTCCCTTCACGTTGAGGGAGACTATTTTAATACCGGGTATGGTAGCATTGGCCGTGTTCGACACCATATTGAGGTGTCTATAGAGTGTCACGTTAAGGAACGTAAGTCTGGGCAGGGGGGTGTGGGGGAGAAAAGGGCTCTGGAGGGGAGAGTTGAGGAGAGTATGGTGGGGCAGCTAGGGGAGTGATAAGGGGTGGGGGTAAATGAAACTGGCAATATGTGGCTGTTAGAACACCAGAGTAGGTGTTCTACACCACTAGAGTTATATTTGCCAGTAAAATTCAATGGGTGTACTGATTTTAGAGTGCAAAAGATGGATGGGATATGAACACCACTGTGTGGGGGTTGACTTGTCTGTCGAGAGATTGGAGGGTGGAGAAGTAAGAGTGTGGTAGGGATCTGAGAGGTCTATCCCACCTTCAGCCTTGATATGTAGGGGAGGGGGATCAACAGTGTGGACTGGTGTTTAAAAGTAAATGGAGCAGTTAGTATCGATGGGTAAATTGCATGCGGGAGGTAGGAGAGGCAGTGGAGTTAATGCCAGTATTTTGCAATGTTTATGATAAATATGAGATACCCCTCGAGATATATTTTTGAGGTTTATTGTGTGGATTTCGGGGTTAGGGATGATAGTGAGATGTTTGTTGGGAATAAAGTATCACAACTGTGTATAAGGTGATTCCTGTTGTTATAGGTATGCATTAATCCAGTAAAGGGAGGTATATTATGCATCTTACATAACATTCAAGTATATAGGGTCTGTTGTTCGAGTATGTAGTTTGCTTACCACATTGCTTTTAACAGAAACATAAACATGTAACTTAAGACCATATAGTCAACATAAAACTGAGTAACGCTTCGTCAGTGGATTAGCAGTGAGTTTGCTGTCTGCAGAACCTATAAGGGGAAGGTTGGTGTGATATGGGGGAAGACCACTTGCGGGTTGCGCGTCTGAGACATGGTATATATGTAAACCTTCTAGACGTAGGTGGGATACGGGGTGGGGGGTAGGTGGTTGTCTGCGGGCGCGGCCATGTTTAGGGAGAAGCGATATGTTTAGAGTAAGGGCAAGATAGGATAGAGCAAGTCTATCGTGCTTAGCAGGTTCTTTGGGCGAAGCCTCATGTTTATGCAGGGGGGAGGAAGGTATGCATGTTGGTGCGAAAACCCAAGTGTGGGAGTTTTACAGATGTGGTTATTGGAGGGAAAGGCAGGGATTGTGGTGGCAGCGGGGATTGGATACCCAGGGGCATGGTGCGTTAAGCAGTATGGGGGTAGAATAGGGTACTAGGATCAGCACTCCCGTTCTCGTGGGGCAGGCAGTGTGGGAAAGGTACTGCAGGAGCCATGTCACTACTTCACCACCTCTTATAATATCCCCGAGCCGATCACCAAGCGTTATGCTGGGTGAGGGGTGTCGGTTTAGGCGCGTCAATAGGGTTCCAATGACTTCAACCCTTGGTGCCTGATTCTGGCATTAATGCAAAAAAAAATGGCGTTAAGCCATTTACTCTAATTGAACTATTGAAAAACTTTAAATGAAACGTCGTAGAGATATTGAACCTGTAAGAGAGGCTTAAGGCCTGTCAGATTTCCCTTTCCAGGAGGTAGCATAGCCCATATAGTGGTGTATATGATATATGTACAATAAACAGCATCTATACCTGACCGTAGTCAATTGTATTGTGGAAGGGAGTCAGTCCGAAGGTAGTCCAGGGGGTTATTCGTTCTGGAGGCGAGTTTCATCGGGGACATGACTCTTGGCATTCCGATGCGGAGGAGTGGGTAGATGAGATGAAGCCGGAGCCTGGACGTCTTGCTGTGGGTTTGCAGGGAATCTGGGGAGCTTGCAGCGGAGGGTTGAGTTATCGGGGGCAGAGGTGGAGGCTGCCCACGCGTATCAAGGGGTAAGGAGAAAGGAAAGTCATTGTAGTCTGTGGGTGGAGAGGATTTGCTGCTGTTGTAGGGGTCTTTTATCGAGGGTTCCGGTGGTGGAGGCGAATGCTGCCATGTCTCTACAAGGAGCGTCGGTGGTTTTGCGGCAGTCAATTTGTAGGTCAGGTAGCGGTGGGGGAGTCACGGGGGAAAAGGAGCGGTGTCGTCTTACAGGTACCTTCTGCGTGGGTCATCAGCGATCTCTGCGGGCTCTACGAGGGAGAGGCGCCGTCATAGGGCTGGTCGGTGGGTAGCGGGAGCCAGGCGAGGATCTGTGAGTGGAAGGAGAATGCCGTCTGCGGTAACTAGTGTTGTGGGCATCCATGGGTTCTTCTCCGTGTGAGGATCTGTTTGGTTGTAGTGCGTTGAATTCGGCGTACCAGTGTGGAACCGGAGTGTACGGGATGTCCAGTGTGCGGCAAAAATCATCCAAGTCCTCCGGTACTCTGAGGAGAGCAGAGCGGCTGTGATGTATAGCCGATAAGCCGAAAGGAAACTTCCAGCGGTATCTTATTCCTTTCTCTTTCAGGACGTCCAGTAGGGGGCGCAGATCTTTACGATGGCGCAGCGTTATGGCTGACAGGTCCTGGTAAATGTGGACGGGTCGTCCATTATATTCCAGTACCGCCTTTTCGCGGGCTTTTTGTAGGATTTCTTCTTTGGTGGGGAAGTCATTTATATAACAGATTATGTCCCTTGGGGGGTCTGAATCTCTTCCTTTGGGGCGGAGGGCTCTGTGGATGCGCTCCATATCAATCTGAGTGTGCTCAGGGCGGTCTAAAACATGGTTGAAGAGGCCTGTCACAACCGCCGAAATTCTGTCATGTTCCACTGCTTCGGGTATTCCTCTTACTCTGAGGTTGTGCCTGCGGCCTCTATTGTCGAGGTCTTCGACATGTCTTTGAAGATCCCTCAATTGCAGTGTGTGGCAATCAACTTTACGGTGGATCGTTTGAACATGAGAGGTTTGCCTCACGGCTTCTTCTTCCACCTTTTGTATGCGGCCTGTGATGGCTTGTAATTCACGGCGCAGATCTGTGATTGCTGAGAACAGGGTGTCCTTGATGTCGGCCGCCACTGTTTGTAAGTCCTGCAGGCTGGGCTGACGTTGTGACGGTAGCGACGGGGGGTGTAAAGCCATGCCGACATCAGTGGGGGAGAGTGTTATCTCCGAGTGGGAGAGAGAGGAGTTCGAGGCGGGAGGTGCGGACGCCATTATTGTCCGTTGCGTCCGGAAGATCTCCGGTATCGTGTGGCCTGTGCTGCTGGCAGTTCCTCTCGGAGATCGGGATCTGCTCTGAGAGGGTCCACGGGAAGATGTTCCCATCGTTTAGGGATGTTTTGGGAATAATAGATCCCGGTTAAGGCGTAATGTAGGCTGAGGTGGGAGAGAGCAAATCGTTCAAGCAGCCATCTTCTCTCCAGGCAAGCCACGCCCCCATTTTTTTCTATAAATGCAATCATATGCATATTGAATAAAAAATATGCACATTTTACATAATTTAAATACAGAACCTATACTAACCATAAATACTCTCTCTCTCTATCTCTATTTCTCTCTCTCTCTCTCTCTCTCTCTCTCTCTCTCTCTCTCTCTCTCTCTCTCTCTCTCTCTCTCTCTCTCTCTCTCTCTCTCTCTCTCTCTCTCTCTCTCTCTCTCTCCCCAATATAAAACATGCTTAAAAATATGATTGAAAACACATGAAAAAATCAGAGCACCAAAAGAATTGCAATTTGAAACTGTGAAGTGTGAACACTGTAGCATTTCTGGTACTTAAATCTTGTATAGTTATTTCACATAAATTTTTTAGAGCAGTGTGGTGTGCTTTTGCTTGTTGGTTTCAAGCAAGTTTTCATGTATTTTACATTTCCCAAGGAGCAGGGTAATAGCTGTATTTCTTTTCAGATGTGTACATTACAATGCATGTGCAATGAGTATATAGTGCATTTTACAAGTAATTCCATTTGTTTCTGGCAGACATGTATTTGTCAAAAGGCAGCTTGCCAGAATGCCGGGATTCACAGTCATTGCTAATATTGTTCAGCCATTCATTGCTTTACTGCACAGCCAGCAAAAACACATTAATACTTGTGATTTCCCCTTTCTTCCTCCACCCTACTAATATAGAAAAACACATCTTTTAGTAATAATCAGTAGACATTTATCTGTTTCACTAGTGTATTTGG